>NC_071466.1:137825307-138171107 GCF_028500815.1 Rissa tridactyla
CAAGAAAATTACCTTTTCCAGGATCTCAACTCAGGAGCTGTTTGCAGGGTGGTGGGATTACAGTGCTTAGAAAGAGTGTTGCAACTCCATTTGCTGCTTGAGTTCTTCTCATATATCATGTGAGACACTGCTCATTTTTTTTCCTCTGTAGGCCAGCCTCAGTTCAGTATATCCCTCCAGGCATTTTGATCATCTTGGGGTATTTGCCACTGATTTCGGAAGGATATGATTCAGAACTTTCACCTGGCTTGGATTTTCTCAATGAGATTGTTTATGAGAGAATGAGTTTCAGGATCATATCTCAGGAATTTATGTACTTGTGTTTCTTTCCATCTATAGATCCAGGATTTTTGTGAGTGTTGCAATATTAACATCAGGACTTAATCCATTCCGATTAGAACCAATGGGAGTTTCCATTACTGATTGCCACTGACATAAATTCCAGCTCATAAATTTGGCACCAAAATGTGTGTTGTGTATGTTGTGTATGTTATTGTTATATGCTACATTAAGTGCAATATATATTATGTATATCATAATGTTATGTGCAATATATCCTGTTACATTTACTTTTAAGTAGTGTTATTTTCTAAAATTAGAGGCTACTGTATGCTCTCTAAAGAGGTAGTCTGAAGTGGATTTTTTGTCCAGTTCTGCAGACAGCTGGATTTTCTTATGGGTGACTCCTTGAGCTCCCTGTGTGCTCCTTGTCTGTACCTCAGTATCCCCTGTGTTTTGTGTTTTGTTTTTTTTTTTTTTTTTAAAAGAAGGAGAAATGCTGCTGTAATGCCTTGTAGTGCTGGGAGGCTTTAACTGTGCTGCTGCCTGTACAGCGTGCAGCAATCTTCAAACATCTTGTTCCACAGAATATAAGCACAAGCTAGTAGCAACGATGGACTGATGTTGTCTGTGATGTTTGAAACATGTAGATAACTTAGTTTCCACAGAGGAGAAGCAAATTCTATGAAGGACTGAAGGAGATGAATCCACGCCTAAAGATAAGTGAAAAGTGAAAGGGAAGACCGATACATGGAAGGAGAAGAGAACTTGGTCACTGCCATAAAGGTACTACCAAATTGTGAAGCACTGGGTTAACATCTAATTCCATAGCCAGAAGGGTTAAGAATGACTTAAACAGTATCTAAATAGTGATTTATTAAATGGTTACACGATTTATTAAAAGGTTAAACTAAATTTGTTAAATGGTTAGTAAAAAGCTAGAGCCGTAATACAAGGAACGTTTTCTCATTTTTCTCTTTTGTTTTGGGAGATGCACAGGGCAGATGGAACTGACGGTTCAGGAAGGGATTGCTCATCTCTGCAACACCTCATAAGGTCAGGAATAGCAACTACCAGAGCCCGGCTGAAGAAAGAGAAAGGAACATACTCCCCCTCTTAGAAACTTGCATTTGTGATGCAAATTGAGGGGAGACACGTATACCAATTTTGAAACTTGCCCTTAGCTCACCCACATAATTGCCATACATGAAATTTGCATCAAAAATTTTGCTAAACTTTCATAACCAAATTAGCAGAATTGTGCAAAATTTGTGTGATCTAAGGCTTTGGGATTTTAAGCCTGGGTCCTGTGAATATCTAATGAGATTTTCTGGACTTGCATTTAGTTTTGGCCAAATATAGGTTGAGCATTTTGATGGTTTGATGGTGAAATAATTGAAAACTTTTATATTTACAGTGATGATCATGGCTAAAAGACTAAAACAACAGCTCTTGATCTGAACATTCCCAAATTTGGAAGTCTGAAATCCACATCTGGTTAGAATTTTTAGATGGAAAGATTTTATCCTAAAAAAAAAAAGAAATTAAAAACAAAAAATTACTGATGCTTAAACTTAAAACAACCACAAAATAAATCCCTCAGGAAAGAGAAAACATTGTATGGAGTGAATTTTTTTCATAAGGAATTGATTGCAGTGCTTGTCACCTTGATGTCCTTAATTCACACTACTAATTTCATATTGCTCAAGTTAAAAAGGGGATGGTAGATTAATGCAAGGTGTATTTCGTGGTTGAACATGCTTTGAAACTTTCTCTTGGACTGCCTCTCAGTGAGAAAGTTAAGGGTTAATAATTTGCTCAGTCTGCTCTTGATGTATAGATGTAGTCTTCACACACCAAGAACACAGTTCTACAAATGCACATGGGTCCCACTGGGTTTGGTGGGATTACTCACGTGTCTGAATGCCTGCAGGCTTGCAGCTCAGTTTTATATGATTTGGTTTTTTTTTTTTTTTTTAGAATCCTTTTTAAAAATACACAGGAATTAAGCAATTTCCTTCACACAGTGCCTCAGCCAAAGCCCACTGAAGTCATTGGGAAGACTCCCACTGTTTTTTAGCTAGCATTTGGGTCTATCCCTTATTCCCTATGGCCTAGTCTACTGAGTATGTGTATGGGGGTGTATACCCATCTTAGTTCTTCTAGAATGGCTATCCTGCTGTAATTTAGTTACCATGGAATAGATTGCCCACGTTACTAGCAGCATAATTATTCTGGAACAAAAATACTTTGATTCCAGAATTGTCTCACTGTGGGGAGCTACACCGGAATAAAAATCGAGCAATGGCTTCATCAGCAATAGCTGTGCTACTTGGTTGCTTTCTGTAGGCAAGGTGCTTTAAACAGAGGTGGAAGGCAGGAATGTGCATCCCTTTTTACATCATCACAGCCAGTCTGCTGTGAACTTTTGCTGAGTTGGAGTTATCCTAGTTTTTATAAACAAAACAAAGCATCCAGCCCCTCCAAACCCCAAGCGTGGACAAGCCCTTACTATGGACTCCAGCCAAACTCCTGATCCCGCAATCAGATCTGCGTAGGTGGACCTCTGTGCCTGTGACTTCAGTGGGACTCCCTATACGTACAGATACCCACCTACGCAGATCTGATGTCAGGATTGTGACCCCACACTGGTAGGAGAGCACAAGCGTTGCCCTTTGTTTAAGGATGAGTGCACGGGAAACGTGGGGATACAACCCAGGTGGTTAAAAGCATTGGAAGTGTGGTGTCTTTGAGATCCCTGAGCAAACCTACCCGCTCTCGCATTTTAATGGGAGCCCTATTTATGGAGAATGTTGATAAGCAATCTGGAAGAAAAGCTTTATCTGTCATTGCCTTTTTGCACTAGTACAGATGAAGCAAAACACTCAGTAAATAACTCTTTTTGCAATGTATGTATGGATCCTATGAATGGATTTGGAGCAGACTCCAAGGCTGAGATTTTAGTTTCCATGTTTGGTGCCTGAACACATGCATCTAACAAGACACGTAGGCCTACATTGAAAATTATGCTCATTTTCAAAGCTGCTATATTACTCTTGTCTATTTAGCTGTTCCTTTAACACTGTAACTTTTCTATTAACGTGAGTACTGGCTAATACACTAAACATATGCACATATACAATATTAATTCCAGACATTTCACAAGACCGTTTTTAGAAATTCACCCACATGATGATGTGTTAACTTTAAAGCATGCACTTCAGAAATAAAGCAGGAGTTTAAATAAGAAAAAAAGAAAAGGGTTAAAGTGAGACTTATTCAGTCCGTTTCTTTGTAGTACATCAATTCATGCACAAATATGGAATTTGCAGGAGGAGATGAGTTAGTGTTTCTCTGCCTTTTTTTTTTTTTAATAAACCAAATACATTGGATGTGGTGTGTGTTCTTACATCTGTGTAGTGTGTTTATTACATAGAAATAGAACTGGTATTAAGTGGCATTTCCTATGAAAAATGTCAAAAGAAATGATTTTTTAATAGATTTTTCCTTTGTAATGAAAAATAGTTCTTTTATATCCATTTTCAGAAGAAACACATTTTTCCATAAACACACAGACTTATTTTGTTAACTACAAACAGAAAATCAGACACTTCTCTGTATTACTTCCCATCTTAAGATCTGTGCTATGAATGACTGTCCTAAAAACTGTTGAGTGTCCTCAACTCTCATTAATTAAAATAGATATGGAAGCTTATCAGCATGTCATTGGATTGGACTCGGAGAAATCTGGTTCAGGACCTGGTCAGATGTGATGTTCTGGCTGCAATTAATCCAGACTGAAGAGGTGCTGCCTCAAGTACTTAACACTATATTATTTGTCCCTTCCACCTCCACCCCACCTGCCTACAAAAAGCTCTTATTTGCTTAGCTTTGCCTCTGTAGTTGCTTCCTGACCCATTCTATCAAAATTACCAGACTTAGCGGTTTGGGTTTGTTTTTTTATTTCCTTAATGTATTCTGACTATCAGATATTATTAATTTTTAGTTAGAAAGTTGTCAGTTTCTTTAAATGGTGAAATTGGGAAGAGATTACCATCTCAGTGGGATTTACCTCCCACTGGTCCTGGGGTCTGTTGTGGTTTCCTGAGCCAGATTTTCCATATATCTAAAGCCTGTTTTCTTAGCAGCATCTACATATTGAGGTAAAGATGTTGATTAAAAAGCAAAGAAGTTAAGACTGCAAAATAATTCTGTTTTAAAAATAGCAGAGAATCTATTTTTCCATTATAGAGAAATATGGAAAGCAGATGGTAGGAATTTTTGGCAGTGGGAGTTACTTTATTTGTTGGTGGAAAAGGGCTTGTTCTGGAGAGGGTGTGTGGGGAGGGGGCCGGGACTTGGTTCTCGCGCGCTGATGCTGCAGAGCCATCCCAGATATATTTTGACCCTCGCTGCGGCCAAAGCTGGAAGTGGTTCAGAGAGGCTGCCTAGATGAGGTGTGCTGGGCAGCAGCCGCCTGCCTTCTCAGGCTGTGCTTGTATAAGCAAAAGCCAGCCCAGACCTCGCTGTTTGTCGAACTTTCATCTCTGTATTTCCTTCAGAAGCTGAAGCATCTTCACTGTGAGGCTGCAGCACCCTGGAGCAGCGGCCATCCCTACAGCAGGCTGGGTGTGTTCCCCCTCTTCTGAAACGCACCTGCCATGCTTTGGCATCCCTACGCGTGTCATGGCCATGCAGGGGTGAGGGTGAGAGGGAGCTGGGCCACTTCCCTTGGCTCTGCCACTGGCCAGAGAGGTGAACTCGGAAACACACTTCGCTTGTTTGCGCCCTGGTAAGGTGGGTTTAAAATGTGGGTCTCCTGTGAAAGGCACTGCATGGAGAAGGGGGCAGTGCTGCTGACGTGTTGTGCCTGAAATCTGCCCAGGACCTAATTGGTGTAAAAGGGATGTTTTGCTGAGAGTCTCCACGTTTTCACATCCACAGAGGCTGAAGCCAGCATAACAAGCTGCCGGTTGTCCTTCCATTGGCCGGGCACGTGGGGCAATTCCATGTGCCTGGCTTCATTCCGCCCCAGGCCTTGCAGGTGCAGTCTCTCAGCATTTCTAGTACAGGGTTTGCCTTGCAGCAGAGTCCCCTTGTTCTGTGGGTAGGTGGGGACAAAGAGACTCCTCTGCCTGGTAGCCTAAACCCTGCGACGAACTAACTTACCACTGGCACACGGCTTGGTTTAGGAGCTGTACAGATGAGGTGCCATTCCCGTCTGCCTGTAGGCTGGGTTTCAGGTTTGGGTAATTGAAATTATCCCCTAGTAGCTTTCATCAGCAGGTAGTTCATGGCCGTGATGTATTTTGTGATCCCAGCGTTGCTCGGGCTGACCTGCTGCCAGCTGTCTGCTGGCTTGATTGGGCAGAGTTACTGCCGGGGGTCGGGGAGGTCTTCCCTTCCAACCTGGGCTCCTCTGCCTCTCCTGCTAGTAGGCATGTACTCTGTATGTTAATGTTCATCACCCTCCATCACAAGCCTGGCAACATCTGCTCAGCTCAGTTTTTGTCCCCCTGCTAGCTAGCGCGGAAGTGACTGCGCTTTCCAGAAGGGCAGGGGAAGGAAGGGAGGGAGGAAAAGAGGTAAAGCAAACCATCTCGTGAGCCTGGTGATGCAAAGCGTCCCTTCTTTCAGGCCCTCTCTTTTGTACTAAATTTAACTGCTGTTGCGAACGAGCAGGCTTGTGCTCGGCAGCAGCGTGTAGTCTGTAAACCGTCTCTGTTTCCTGCTGATTTCATGTTTTGCTAGGAAGGACGCGGCGCAGGACTTGAGATAGGATTAAGCAATGAGCATGGGCGTTAGTGGAATGACCGTAGTGAGAGACAGGCTTGTTCTCTCTCAGCTCTGTCCAAAGGGAGGTAGCTGTGACCTATCATGTAACAACAGGCTTTTCCTTCAGTGCTGGAGCCGTTCTCTTGTGCCACGGTTTAGTTGCCTCCCAAAATTGCCTGGTGCTGAAGATTTATTAAGGGCTCCATGACCAAATGTTCGTGGTTTGACAGAAGCAGCTGACACTGGTTTAAAAGGAAATGTGTTATAATATTTCCCCCATAGAGCCACTGATGAGAAACTTCGGACAAGATTTTTACTCGACAAAATTCTGCTTTGACATAGCTGAGAGAGGCGGGAGATTTTTCCCGTGGCTTTTCATTACAAATGACACCATCACGAGAGTAGCGTCTTTCGCGTCTTTGAGAATCTGTCTGCCCTTGCTGCTAATTCCCCACCTGAAATCTTAATTTACTGTGGGTAACATTGGACACACTTCCTCAGCGGCAGGCTGTGAAGAGAAGTGTGAACAGCCATGCCCATGGTAAGGAGATTAAGAAGAGTCAAAGTTTGTTTAAGGTTCAAGTACTTTTAAAGGTACGAAACCATGTCCAAGTTTATCTGGAAGCCTGTTTTCTGCATGAAACTTGGAGAAAATGAGGCTAAAGTTCAGGTAGACTTTGGGAGTTTACAGTGGTGAAGGAGATCTGTTGCGTCAGTGTAAGTAAAATTTAACTGAAGAAATAATTTCTGTTTTTTTCTGTAAGATTTTTTTTTCCTCCCATTGGCTTCAGAGGTCTTTGAATAAAGATTTAGATTTCTGAATTCTAGCTGAATGACAGCAGCAAAACAGCATATGACACCCACTGTTTGTACAGTCATCCTTAAAGTGCACATATATCACACGGAATAATCAGGTAAGGATTCTTTTATATAGACCTGAAGTTTTCTGAAGTCTGAGATGGCATTTTGGCCCAAGATTGTATAGACGCCGCAGAGAATCATAACCCCAAGTGTAGCGCAAGAACAGAGAGGATTACCGAGACTGACCACTAAAGATTTGTCCTCACTGCTCTGGCAGAATACCTTATAACTCCAGTTTCCCCACTGCTCTTTCTCCTATTTATATGTGCATCCTTACATCCACTAGAGTGATGCTTTTTCCTTGAGCTTAAGTCGTTGAAACTCCTTGTCGCCAAAGCTCAAGTTACAAAAATAGTAGAGAGTGAGCAATCCTAGTTACATTAACTCTGCAGCAGCTGCTGATGTAGTCACTGTGTGTAGCTAATCAAATGCCTCTGTTTAGCCTGAGGGTCACTTTTGCTTGGTCTTGAGCCCCCAGTGGCTTCAGGTAAGCCCCTGGACTTTGTTCTGGAGCGGATAAAGAGCACTCATGCATTCCCTTCTGCCTAGTCTGCTTCGGGATTGTAACACCTGGTGGCAGGGTGGTAAGGAACAGCAATTAAATCCCTGCAATTGTTTAGTAAACCCTGAGCTTTAACTACAGGGGAATCTGTGGTCCAGTATAAATTGAAATGAAGAGATTACAATTGACTCCCGCTAACTAACACAGCTGTAAAATTTACTAGCCAACATTTGCTTCAGGATGACTACTTTGGCTAATTTTCCTAGGCTGATATGCTACTTTTGAGACCAATGGCATGCCATGTGTTTGGTGCAGGATCTGTGTAGTGTCTGTTCTCATGAGTACTGAGATAAGTTAGTTTGTATTAATACAGGACCAAAAAAAACCTTTCGATGACCCCTAGCATAGTAATGAGTTTTATCACAAGATTAGCATTGAGTTATGTCTCTCTAAAGAATGGGGGAGGCTTTGTCTAAGTAACGTTTCAGATGCGGCTGATGCTAATGGATCTACGGTGACCAAAAGAAATCTCCCAGTTTTGGTTTAATCAGGACGACTAATTTTGCTAGTGTTTGAGGGCTGAATAAAGTGTTTTTCATTTAGAAAAAAAAGTCTGCTTTCTTCATTGTATTAATAGGCACCTGTAGGTATTCTGAATACTGAACACACACTTACTTTGGTCTCTGTTCTCTAGGATTTGCTGAGGTATTTGGATTTGCAGTTGTTGTGTCTGAACTCTGCGCACTCAGTGCCCTTAGAACTTTGTGTTTCCATAGAGAGGGGGGGAAAAACTCACCACCTTTAATAAAAAAGATGTTTAGGCTTTTTCTGATTTTCATAGCTTTTATAGATAAACCTTGTAAGAGTGTTTGCTGCTTTTACAGACCAGGGAGCTCGTGGTTTTTCCTGCTACTTGCTCTCATGGGTGCCTTGTGTTTCCTTTCCATCCTCATCGATGAGGTATGATTCTTTTCCATGTTCTTTGCTATATTTGGGGCTGTCAGTGTTTCCCATTTTTATTTTCTCCCATGTGCTGGAGAATTTGTGCCCCTAAATTCTCACTTGTTTCTTAGTAACAGGCTTCCCCATTCTCTCCCCAAACTAGGAGCTCTGTGTACATCTAATCATTTCTATTGTGCTAAGGGTGCTATATGCATCTCCCAACAGGGTTGATGCATTTTTTTTCAGCTATTCTGTAATTATGGGCTTAGCTATGGCAAGAGGTATTGTCATGTTGCAGTGTATCACAGACTATGTCACCAGCCAGCTATTGCAAGTAATAGGAGCAGGTAGTTCTGCTCACTAAAGATACCAGTATCTCCATTTCCCACTTTTGCAATTTCCAGTGTACAGCAAAACCTGTAGTTCCCTGTGTCAGTAGAAATGTGCGTGCTTGCTCACAGTTTTCTTAAGATTAGTTCATGCAACACGATTAAGATCTTGCATTTATTTTTAGACATTTGCAGGTTGGGATGAGTTTCAGCACAGGATCCTGATTATTACTATAAATTTTGACATTAAGGTTAACATCGCAATGGCGATATGTAACAATATGCATATATAACATAAACGTATGTGCATGCACGCGCACATGTGTTGAAAGATAGCAGAGCTTTGCCTGGAAGCCTGTCCACTCTTACACCTACATCAACTAATCCAACAAAAAGTTTTAGGTTTCTGTACAAACCAGCCCATTCTGCTTTTAAATGCATTAGTAGCTTTAGCATTTCCAGTCTGGGGCCCTCGATCATTGTATTTTTATTGCTAGGATTCCAGTCTGGATGGGGATAGGAAGAGGAGAAGCTTTTAGGGTAAATAAATGAAGAAGTGTAGTTTTCTGTGCCAGCTCACAAAGTTATGTCATTTTAGCACTGGGTTACCAGGCAGGAGGCAAGTGGAGTGGTTGCCGGTTGCATGATGAATGCAGTTTGTTGCGTGGATATCATCCCTTCACGCACACAGCATGTACCATTCTGTCCAGTGCAGACTGGATTCTCCTAGGTGCAAAGAACCACACTTGCCGTCAGTGGGACATCTGGATGTCTGAGTCTAAAAGCGGCTTGAGGATGCATGCTGTAGAGGAGTAGTCTGTGTAGGATGTCTGCATTATGCCCGTAATGTCTGATCCACACAAGTTATAAGTGTCCAGACTGTTACAAGGGATCATTTCTCACACTGCTATGTGCTTATGTTATGATATTACTATTGAACCCCTCCATGGTGGCCACAGAGGGAGCTGGACCAGCTCATACAGCTTACAACCATACAGGATGGTGTTTCTGTGGGGCTTGCAGGGTCAGGAGGGCTGGCTGTTCTCATTTAAGCTGATTTTAAGGGCTCCCAAACAGCTGCCTTTCTAGTGTAACTGGAACCTGGTGAATGATTTTATTTTTTTTTTGCTTGCAGGTGTGTAAGCAGTGGTGCCCATTCACTTGTGCAGTGAGCTTGTAAATCCCTCATAAATTGTTCGTAAATCGCTTTGGGATCCTTCTGGCTGACAGGCAGATCCTGTATAAGCACATCACCCAGCCCTGCTGAGGCAGCCCTGCAAAGCGCAAGCCTTCGGGAGCAAAACCAGTTGCCAAAGAAGCAGGTGTGTCAGCTCAAAGTGGCCCGTGAGGAGCTGCTGTAAGCTCGAACTTTGCCCATTTATTTGCTCAAGGTTTTATCTCATCCTTTATTATACAGCCCAGTGAAAATGGATATTTACCGTGTCAGTTAAACCGGGGCCATCTGAGTGGCAGGCTCCCCATGTGCTAGGTGGCCTCACGGGCGAGAGAGCGGAGTGATATGCGAGTGTTGGAGGGGAAGGCCGTGCCTTCTGTGCCATTGGAGAAGATAGGGACACCTGAGTAAACAGTGGGCACCCAGGGCTGTGTGGGTAGGGTGACTGATTTGGTACACTCAATTGATTTTTTTATTTCCTTCTTTTTTTTTTTCTCATGCCCATAGCATTTTCGTTCTGTGGGGAAATTCTGACATCGACAGAGCAAGATAAGAGCACTCCGAATGGAAAGCTAAACTTGCGTGTTATTCTTCATTTTGCTTTAGGATTTTGAATGTGGATAGTAAAATTAATACCAAAACAGAAATTTCTTCTGAATCAAAGACCAAATGTTCCACTTGGAAAGTGTAGCAGCACAGCGTGCTGCTGCACTTGAGATAAGTTATTCTGAAAAAACCCCAACAAGCCTCAACATTAAAAAAAAACAAAACAAAACAAAAACCTATGTAGTAATTGAAAGGGCTATTTTTGGTGCAATGTTTTGAGTTTTAGCAAGATCGTGTGTATTGAGGGAAATGTTTACTATAAAATTTATTACCACTTCTGGTCTTCAGATCCCTGGCAACTGACTTACAGCCAGGCAGCAGCAATTGATGAATTATTTTTTGTGTAGTGTGTTATAGGAGGATGAAGCAGGATAATTTTCTGGGATTAGGAACTGTTTGGTGTTGGAGGTAAGGCGTCCATATGCACATACAGTAGCCCAGCCTTGGTTAGGAATTAGGCACGCATACATAGGGGAAGTGGCATGACCTAATATGCAGGGAGCTAGGTGGATGCTCAGAGGACCTCCTCTCTGTCCCTGGCTCTGCCTACCTTGAGCAGTTCATTTGGCTCCTCTATGCATTAGTTTCTCATTTTATCTGCTGCATAACTCATCTATTTAGATTTGAACAATTTGAAATGGGACTGCCTCTTGCTATTCAGAACAACTGATCTACTTCAACACAGTCTTAATAATAAATGTAAACAACATTTGGATATTCAAAATAAATTTAGGAAGATTCTGGTTAATTTTTGATTTTTCAACTGTATTACCAAGGGTTGATCTTTGGACCTATACAACCAAACTTTTTTCTTATTTGCTTTCTGTTATTCTGCCTTTCGAAGGACTTTGTGGAAAAGAAAGCAGCATAAAAATCACACAACCGGTTTGGCAGGTCCTGTATAAACAGGAGAAATGCCAGGAAAAGTCTCACGTCTTTGTTGCCAGCTTTAAAAAAAAAAAAAAATTCAAAAAAATTCTGGTTAATTTTCCCCTAACAAAAACCTCAACTGTCGCTATGTGTGAGCAGGACTGTGTGGAAGGGCATGTGGTGGAAGGGACTGGGGGATGCTTGCTAGAAGGAACATGTGTGTCCTCAAATGCTGGAAATGTTCCTATTCTTGGGCAATTGTCCCAGTCACCTTCTTGGCTGTAGGAACAGAAGAAGTGTTTTGTCATGCTTCTTGTAAGCAGGTTTGTTTTTTTTCCTTCCCCCATCTCCTCTGACAGTCTCACAGCTCAGCTCGAGTGTTAAACACACCCTGCTTGATTAGACGGGGGTGATTGATGCTCCCCTGTTTTGCTTGCCTGTGCCAGCAGAAAGCTGTGCTGGTTTTTGAGGCCGTTTAGCTGTGAGTTGGGTCGGGTAAGGAGAGCTGCCTTCCTAACTGGATCTGTGCTGTTGTGTAACCGTGGGAAGGGTTGGAGTGCCTCTGTCCTGATTCTTGCGGCAGAGGAGGGATGTGTTTCTGGAACGGGTTCACAGCTCTTTTCTGATGCAGGCCATCTCCACTACAACTTGTGAGTCGAAAGATTTCAGTCAATGCTTTGACAAGGAGGAGCATTTAGAGATCAGAAGTGCTCATGGGGAGGGTATTGAAAATCAGTGCTAATATGCAAAGTTAAATGATGCCTTCTCGGAGCTTTTGTGTGATGTCCATGTCATTTTACTTCTCTCTTGTGGTTCATCCTTCTGTTTCCAGAGCAGCAATGTAACCCCAGAATCACGGCTACGCGGGTAGAGGGTCAAAATGGGATTTAGGCAACTTGCTGCTTCTTCATGCACCTCTGTTCCTAATTGTAAAATAGGATTTTAAAAGATCCTTCTTCTGGTGCTTCTCTGTCTTTACTATTTTGGCTTTGAGCTCTTCAGGGGTGTCCTCTGCTCGGTGTTTCTCTGGTGCTGTGGATAATGGCCCCATGGTTCAGTTTGCCCCTGAATGCTATCACTGTAGAAACATCAGATCCTAACAGTTGGGTTCAGATCCTAATGAAGTTCTTAGGAGAGAATATTATTTTCTAAGGAAGTAGGTTTTTGCTCAGCCTCTGTGCTCCTGATGGGCTGATCACCTAATCTACATATGTTTTGGTCCCTCCACTTGTAAAGGTGAGTGTAATAACGCTTTTCTTCATTGCAGGAGAGTGGTAAAGGTATTATAGGACATATTTAAATAGTTTTAATAATGAGAACCGTGAACAAGGCTTCAGATTGAGTCAAAACAGGCCCAGGACTAGTACTTTCCCCTTTTTCTTAAAGATGGCTGCAAAATTGACCATTTCAACTGGCTTGGTTCCCAAGCTTATCACTTATGTAGTGAGGCAACTATTTGCAGCTCATAAGCAGCTAAGGGTGGAGTGGCTCTCGCTACAGTGGCCATTCAGTTGGGAACCAGCAATGCTTAGCTGTGAAAACAAGCCAAAGATAACCAGAGTGAAACTTCAGCGCTTCTCTTCTGCCAGGAGCAACATCATAACCAATGCTTTGTGACTATGAGCTAAAACAAAATAATAATTTGAGGAAGAACAAAAAGCAATGCAAAGGTTGAAAGGAACAATTAAAACAATTGCTGAACTTAACGAACAGGAAAAGCTATGGCAGGAGGAGAGCAGCTAAACTGAGATTTTTGTGCTTAGCCATCCCAGGGCTTGACAGACCTGTGTGCTCAGCATTATCCCATTGCCGTGTTGGCACAACCAAGGGGACGAGGGCTGTGGTAATGTCACAGCTTGTTTTGGAGAGTCGGTAGCATGTCCGTGAACAGACTCCTGTCCTTCTCACCATTCCTCTTCAAACCTCTTCTTGCAGAGCTTGTTTTTTTCCAGTGCTTTGTGGTGTTGCATCTGCCTCCCAGCCCCGCACAGCAGCACTATGCAGGGGGTGATCCACTTCTTGTTCCCCTTCTGCGTGCTGGGAGTGCCGCTGGAATTTCCAGAGTGAAAGAATAAGGGCTGTGTGGGATGTACCCTGTCACATGGACAGGTTGTACCTGGAAGGCATTGCTTGTTTTCAGTGCAGTTGGGAAAGGATTGCTAATAGCTCTCCTTACACAACAGAATATTCACCCGCTTAGTTCATTACTTATTAGCTCCAGGCAGGGACATTGCAGATTTGTTAATGGTAATGGCCAAATCATTAGAGTGTGCAGCATTAATGGAGGAGAAAGCATTTAATAAAGAGCCATCACTCAACCCTGTCATTGTCCCTGGAATATGGACCATATTGTCGAATTCAGGCTCTGCTCTCCTTCTGTCACCTACCCGTTCTTAAAAGGATGGCTTGCTCGGGAGCTTCCAACATTCAGCTTCTTTTCAAACACATATGAAAGCTCATCTTTTCTTCTTTTGAATCAGATATGCTGTACCATGACCAGCTGTTTCTGTACAAATATATTTTAAAATTCTTCTTAAAGGTCTGCCAATCCCAACAGTTCTGTGCTGGAAGAGAAGGAAATTTAGAGGAAATAAAAGATTTTGCTATGCCTCAAGCTATCCCCCAGGTGGTTTGTTTACTTTTTCTAAGTGAAATTTTGCGTCTGATGCATTGATCAGCAAAACATTCAGTTCTTCTAGTTTGCATTCTCATAACCATCAACTGATGACTCGAGAAACCTTCCAAAAGCTGCTAAGTAGCTTGTTAGATAAATTGTAAAAAAAATAACCTGATTCTTGTACAAGTTGACCTTCCTGCAGATTTTATTTCTTTTGATGTAATGCAGCTTTGTTCAGTGGTCTCTCATTGCATCTTAACGTTTTAATCACAGCTTCTTATTAGCTCATACTTCCGCAATATGTCTTCCAGATTATCTTTCCTTTCCTCCGTTTTTATTTCCTTTTGGCTGTTGGGCTGTATCTGTCATATCTCTTTCCGTCTCTGTAGCTCCTTTATTCCTTCTGTATCAGCTAGACCTTCTGACTTATTTAAAATTTGTCTGTCTTGCATATATAGATGTGTGTGTGTACATATATGATGCAGAATGAAGAGCCTGCAAGTGTGCAGGATGCAATATTCTAAGTGAAATCCTACCAGCTGTTTTTTATGTGCTCTCCTTTGTCAGCTAGAGTTTCCTTTTTCAGTCACACTGGTCTCATGTTGTTCACGTTGCAGTAAGTGGCCGGGGTAGGTGAAAGATAGTGGGAGAGGAAGATCGTAATTTGATGTTTCTTCCATATCCAGTTTCTGTATGGTAGACAAGGTCAGCACAAGTATGGTCCTTTTTAGGAACTCCCTCTGCATTTAATATGCTGGGAGTCAAATAATCTAAGTCCTTCTGGTATTTTATAGTGGCAAACATCCATTGCCACTTGTTTTTGGACTAGCTTATTAAGGCAGTCTTTGAGAATGGGTATTTTATTTGGCTGTCTTTCTCTCTTTGTGGATTCTGTTCAGTTCTCCTGAGCACCCAAGTGGATCTGCCCATTTTTTCACGAACAACTCTTATTATAGCTGTCCTCTTCCAGGGCTGACCTAGATTCCCTCTGCAAGTTGCCTTTACCTACTTAGATGTGGTGTTGAATATGGGGATATATAGTACACTCCCTGCCATGCTGTGCAGGCTGGCTTACTTTCGCACTGCTTGAACCTTTAGGACCAGCAACTGTAAGGTGTAGGGTTAGACCTCATCATGGCACCCCCAGGTTTCTCTGTGTATTTGGTATGTCCTTTTTCATGGAAAATCTGCCAGAAGTCTGAAGTGTGATGAAATGCTGACATGAAAGCATGGTGGTGCTAAGTATGACAATGGTGTTTTGTTTTGCCAATGAGGAAAGTTGTAAAGATGTCAACCTTGCAGGGTTAAACTGTTGTTTCACAAGATAATAAGTAGGTACACCAGTTCTCTGGTCTGAAACGGTCTTCCAGTGCCAGAACCCAAGCCTGCAATCAGGGTTGTCTTCTCAGTGCCTCCGGTGGTGGATAACTTTTCTTTGTAGAGGAGAGACGTTCTCATGCTTACCAGGGTAGGCACCTACGTGATCAAACATAAACAACTTTTTTCCAGTTTGTTATAGTAGCTGATTTTTGGGTGTGCCTATATTTTCAAATTGTAACAGATATAAGATAATTATAGCATATCATGATGCAATTTGTTTCCAAACAGGCATATATACACACTGTTCACACTCAGGTTCAAACTGATTTCGTGTAGATAAGGAGAGAGAGTAAACTTAAGTGACTGAACTGGAGAAGATAAAGATTGAGGCCCATATGTGGATTTTACTTCCACTAATGTAAATCAGAACCAGAATAATTGTTTTTAAAAAATAGCTGGAGAATTTTGCAGGTATAGATGAGAGCAGAGTCCAGCCATGCAATGGGACCCAGAAAGGTCATTTCTTGTATTTTTAAATTGTGTTTTTACAATTTTTATTTTTTTTAAAACGTGTATTTCATTTGTTTCCAGCAGTGACTGAGGATTAAAAGAAGCTATGACTTTTATGTGAATTACTCTACCGTGATTTTTCCACTACTTAACTGATGGGCATGTAGATAATCCATGGCGGTGAATGAGTTGACCTTGTCCGTGTGACAGTTCTGACCTGTGGTTCACGCTATGGAAATATTTGATGTCCCCAGTTGTGAAGGATCCTGTTCATAGTATTTGTAGCTTCACTAAAAATGTTCAGAAAGCGGCACTCATCCCTTGTACAAAGACCAGGAATGATGCTTGAATGTGTTTGAATACGTAGTAGTGTTGCAGCTTGCCGGTACAGTGACAGCTCCATAACGCAACCCCGTGAAAACACCTGTGCTGCCGTGCCAGCCCTGAGACGCTGCAGAGTAGCTCTAGGATTCTCCTTTCCCATGACACGTGAGAGGGCAGCTCCCTGTACACCCCTTAGTTTTCCCATCTTAGTTTCGTGGCCTCCAGGAATTTTGCACTGAAATGAGTGCATGACTCTAATCATGGGTGTTCAGGGTGTGAATTCCCACGCGGACAGGCAGGGTTGTACAACCACCGAATGTTACGGAGATGAGGCTCACTAGCACTCCCTGTTTTAGAAAAGAGAACACAAAAAAAAGATGCAGTGAAATATCTCTTGATGTGCAGATATCTAAGCCTGGAAAGTTTTTCTCTGTTGCCCTCTCTGCTTCTCTGCAGCTTACTCACTGCCCACAGTACTTCAAAGCCTCACGTGTTTGTTTTTTTTTCTAGCTGTGCAATAAACTCTCTCTCTTAGCCTTCTGTGGTGCTTTGTGCTAAATGAGTGTGCTAACAAAATCATGATGTAGTAGGCACAAAAGGGGTTGCCCTGTGGATCAGAGTGGTGGCCCACCTTTCTCCCTGCCCTGCTTAAACAGAGGTCAGTAGCAAGTTCTTCAGAGGAACGTTGTAGTGACAACCCCATAATGCAAATTTTGGAGTTGTGTGTGGAAAGGAGCCAGGGGCAGACAGTTTCATAACATCAGGCGGTTGAATCCATGGTTGACTTCTGCCTTGAAGTAGTAGGTCAGGTAGGCCAAGTCCCAGCCTTACTGCCTCTTCTTAGAGCCTCACTGCAGAAGGGTGGGTGGAAGAGTCTCCCACTTCAAATTGGTAAGGCTTTACTCACATTTTGGAGTGCGACAGTTCCACTTCCAAATTCTGAACCAGAATCTGCCTCCCATATGTATTTTGTGCTGCCTGGCTGTGATATCTATGGATAACATTCTTTATTATTAATATAAATGACTAATCCTTTCTTGAATCTTATTAAGCTCTTTGCCTTAGTATTATCTTGTAGTTGTACCTGATATAATCTTCCCACAGCCGGTTTCTACTCTCTATTCCCCCATATTATCTGTGACTTCAGCGAAGAAATACTTTTTGAGAATGTGGTTCAGATAGATTTTTTTTTTTTTCCTTCATTTATATTTGCTAATTTGAGATATTTTGCAGTGCTTAGACAATAATGGAATTGTGTCGTGGCATTTTCAACAACAACATTGACCTCTGCAATCTGCTTTTTCAAAACACTTGACTGCATCAATGTTGCTGTCTGTAAGATTTTAACTTAATTAGAGCAGCGACTGTAATCATTTTGGGAGAAGCATGAACTTCCCCACTGTCTTCCTTTCCCCTTCCTTTTTGTGATGAACTGCTGCACCTCTGTGTTGGGTTTTTTTACTTGCTTGAGTAGAAATTGAGAGGTGAGAGGGTAGCCATCTCCTGCCCCTGTGCCGGGAGGTTCGTCAGAAGCAGGATGAAGGGAGGAGGCAGGGAGGAACTGAACTTCATAAAGTCACTAAGGTCATGGAGACAATCTCTGCTCTCTGTGCACAGGAAATGAGATGTTAATCTTTTCCCAGTGCTGCTTTGCATAAGGTCCATTCCAGAGAGCTGTGTTTGTTTTAATTTCTCTAATTACTGATAGTGTGCTGATTATGCTGCTATAGATTTGACGTGAATTGCTATATTAATGGGATCAAAAATGAGAAGTCTGCCATGGAAATTAAGAAGATGACAGCAACTGGGGGAAGCGAGGCAAGTGGACAGTTTAATTCATACCCTGGTACTGCAGAGCTGTCCTTTGCTTTTTCTGGAGCCGGATCCTTTGTTGGTGGCAGAAGCTGAAGTATGCATTGACAAAAATCCCAAAATGTTTTAATTGTGTACCCGGTGCCATACAGTCTCTTAGGGAATCTGATTTCCCCTCTCCTCCCTATGTTAGACACTGTAACTCATCTCATAGCGATCTCTCGGACTTTTGTATCCAACTGTAGTGTTGCATACAAAACACCGGTGAACACTGCATATGTCTTCCTTCCCTTTCCTCTTGCCCCCGCTTGCTTCCCTAATGATTAACTTACTCGAGTCTCCTGCTGTTGTCCGCTGTGCTACTCTGCAGCTGGTTTCCTGGCATTGCCCTGCTGAGTGTCCAGATGTGCAGGGCCTTCTGAATCTTTCCTGGAAGCACCTTATTTTCCTCAACAACTCTTTTTTCTAAGGCTGTTTTTTCCCCTCTACCGTACCCAAGGCACCTACTCCTAGGAGGATCCACAGTAGCAAAACCAGCCCTGCCCCCCACCCCCCCATTCTCCCCACAGCTACCTTGTCCCTTGGCTTGTCTTTCCACTTTCCCTGCCTCAGCGTGTTTCCTGAGAGAGATAGCAGCCCTTGGTCCTGTGTCCTTGCAGAGCTGAACATCCTCCGTGATTTGGGGTGTACACTGTTCTGTCTAGAACACCAGCTTTCCTGAGAGCTGGAAGCATACATTTCAAACCTGGATTTGCACAAGGCAAGGGCATGTTACTCAGGGGTCTTTAAGCCTAGGTCTTCCTCAAAAATCTAAGAGGGCACCAGAACGTTTGCACACCTCTCAGAGCACACGTCCCACAGGCGAGGAGTTGGAGCAGGGTGATGGGATGATACCCAGGGAGCTGGAAGCTTCCTTTAAAGCAGCATCCCACTGCCACTGTTCTGTGAGTAAGCAAGAATGGCTTGTGAGGGCAGGACAGATAACTTTCTCCCATTTTATGTTTTTGTCTTTTTTTTTTTTAAACAGTTGGGTTCCCAATAGTTACGAACGCACAGATCTCTGTATCTCCACCTTGCAGTAACACCTGCTTCTCTGGGGAGCAGGGGGAGTCTGGGCCATTTAGAGAAGTGAAGTTGAACTGCAAATACAAAAGGGAGGTGCAGAGTGGCACACGTACACCAGCAGCCTGGGGGGCAAGGACATGCCAGCTTTCACTCTTGGTTAACTTCACCCAGGGTAGTATAATTACATGCAATATAGGAGTAGGTTTTTACGTAGTGATCAGAGGCAGCTGCTTTTTATGTCCAGCGTGTAGGGTATTTGCAGACCATGTTGGTCATTCTGGCTTCCTGAAAACTGCTGCATCGGTAATGTGTTTCTTTGCTTTATCAGTTAAAAAAAGTCATTTTAGCATACCACCCTATCCAACTATTGAAGTAGTCATGTAAGTGGAACAACATGAGGGCTTGCTTAGCATGCTTTATTACATATTTTACTTTCGTTTCTGCAAAACATGTATGTCCTTTGTGCCTGCCATCTGAGTGGAGTTAATAAAGGGACAAAAAGACTATGAAACTGCAAGCTGGAGAACGTTCACAATGAAGGCTGCTGCTTGGAGTTTAGAAGGGTGTAATTTTAGCGAAAGAGTGAAGCTGTTTTTACTTGCAGCCTCACTCACCCTCAACTCTTAGACTTGAATTTTTTAAAGGTGACTACAAATTTAATTTTGCAATTTTGACTTTTTAAAAAATTGTTATTATTTTAGCAATATGAATTATTTGTGTTCTAACAGAATTTTCTAACTGTTCAAGTAGATTTTGTGAGTAAAGGATCTACCCCAATTCTTCATAATGAAATCAGTGTGTGTTTTGATGTCTTTGGGAGTCTAGTCAGGTGTTACATACACTCCTACTAGATAGTCATGATCAATATACTTTTTGAGTTACCTTCCTTTTTTTAAAGACAGGATGGTTTGATCTAACGTTTTCTCAGCACCTGGATATTTAGTGTTTTGTACTTCTATAGTATAAAGAGAACAAAACCATAGCTTGTCTTGGTTCTTAACCATGTATTTCAATCTGTCCCTGCTAGATGGGGCAGGTGAAAGCATGCCCCTGTCTAAGCAGACCTGGCTGGTTGTCTGGGCGGCACAGTTGGAGCACCAGCCACTACCAGAGTAAACCCCAAGGGTCTCTGTAAAAGTTGACTTAATGCATCTCTTCAGTTATTGTACTCAAGGTGAAATTTCATGGTGAAACTTTCCTGACTCACTGTGTGCTGAAGAAGCCTTTCAGAAATGATGACAGCAAACAATATGCCAACTGTTTTATCCACCTCATTGTGGCTACTGGCAAAGTACTAGGGAGCTGCTATTTTGAAGTTGCTTGTAGATGGCAGTTGTTCGGGGCTGAGCGTTTGGTCACTTGTGGGTTTAAATGTTTATAGAGTCCCCTGGCAGGCAGCGAATCTGGAATGTGGTAATGCCAAGCTCTTTCCTAGCACTCATCACCAATAATCTGGAGGGACCACACCAAATGCATATTGATTGAGTCTCTTTGGCCAGTAGGCTAAGCTGCAGCAAGGCTGTTTGCTCAAGTACACACAAGATTCATGTTGGTTCTGCTACCAGCACTACCTATCCTTCCTCCCAAGCTGTTGCTTGAACAGCCCTATCATTGAGCCATCTATTCTTGGCCTTAATGCAAAGGGAAATATTAAACTGACTGGTTAGGAAACTCTTTCAGAAAAAATCCTTGTGGCAGAGCATCTGGTTGCATAACCTTAGAAGCATGGGATCCCAGACATGTTTTTGTTTGATGGATCCCATAGAGAGAAGCCCTGGCCAGTTCTGGAGTTATGAAGATTAAAGCAAATGTGTTCTCCGTGGTGCGAGCACAACAGGTACCTCCTGGAAGCGTGACTCTAAAAAGCCTCAAAAAGCCTGGGGGAGCAAATGTGACCTTGTGCCTTCACACGTCTGTGTAGGCCAGGAGCTGCGTGTGGCTGAAGCAGGTCGGTTGCAGAACTGGACTGATGTTTGCAGTTCTGCTTCCAGCCATGTTACTGACTCATGCTGTAAACAGGGATGAAGCTCATTTTTCCATAAGCCCAGTGCCTTGACCTCCTTGTGACATTACCATTCCACACCTTTTGGAAATGTGGCCAGGACAGTTAAAAGGGCTGCTCTTTTAGGATGCACTTGTTAAATGTTTTGCCCTTGAGAGGTACAGGCTGTCCTTTTTTTGAGACAGCTTAACTCTGAAATCACTTAGCTTGTTTGAGCTTTGCTCTTTCTGTAACTCAGGTTGTCTGTGAGTCTAATAAAAAGAAAAAGACTTACCTAATGTCTGTAAATTGCTTTGATATTTGGGTTAAAGGTGCTGGAAAAAAATGCAGGATTAGTAAGAGAGGGCATTTCAAAGGCACTAATAAGAGTCAGATAGCTAACTCCCCTTTGTGCCTTGCAAAATGTGTTCTGCAAATATTACCAATTCACGCATTACTGTGGACATCCAAGACGTGTGGAAAAAGCAACTGCATTTCCACGACTTCTTTTTGGTTTTTACAGTCCTGTTCTCATGAATACTAGGAAACAATGAACCAAATGTATTAATTTATAACAGTAAATCTCAATGAAACTGTCTAGGTATAAATCAGGTTACCGTTTAGGAGGTTGCTGAGTGCAGAGAGAAAGGCAGCAAGTACTGTAAGCTTCGTGTCTTAGTTTGATACCACACCTCCTGAGTGCTGAGGGAAGAGCATGGGGTTATGGATTTAATTTCGTCTTCTGCTTGCGCTTTTCTTCTGCTGTTGGCCAGTGAGAAGGCCCTTTGAAGCCACTTAGTCCATGTCTTTGCAGCAGTGATTCAGTATTTTTGTGAGCATGAAACGTGACCTGAGGTTGGACTGTATCCTGCGTTCTGCAGGAGGGAGGAAAAGGACTTTGGGTCTCCCATCTATCCTCTGGTGCCTGTTTGCAGAGGCAGGCATCTGTGTGGCTATGTTTCAGAAGCGTTCCTCTTTTTATAAATATCTCATTCAATAAACAAAATGAGCAGCTGCAGTGTGGTTCGATTATCTGAGCTGCGGATCGCAGCAGGAAACGCTCGGAAGTATCTGGTCTCATTGCGAATCACTGGTATTTGAACCGGTGGTGCGAAGATGCAGATGGGCAGCGAGACTGCAGGATGGGCACAGAGAGCTGCACCTCGCAGGAACATGAAGCGCAGTCAGCCCTTTCAGGTCAGGGAAGGAGTTGCCCAAGTTGAAAGCAGAATAAAGTTTTGTAGCTCTGCAGGTGCGTCTTTCACCACGTCTCAATGACTATTCCTGTTTGCTAAGAAAAACAGAAATAAAAACATAGTGGTGGTGGACTGAATCAGGCCTGCCTTCCCACTCCATCTAAACCCATGATAGTTAGTGTTGAGGTGGACTATTTATTCTCCACATGTCGTCAGTCTTCTCTGACATGACTGTCAGCAGTGGTGGCTATAGCATAGCGGTGGGACTCCGGACGTGGAGGTGAAACTTCTCTTTCTGCACGAGCTCCTGAGCAGGAAGCTGATAGCAGCACCTTGTGCTAGAATGAGCTGGGCTTGCTTTGAAGTGGTGGCAGAGAGATGCAAGACTTTCTAGGTGCTCCACGTCCCATTTCTTTTTGGACATGTCACCTAGTCTGCCTGAAGAATTTTCTGCTTTGGTACATTTCGTTATTTGCGCATGTTGTACAAACCTCTCCTTCCCTTTGCTGGTAGTGAGGGTGCTAACATTATGTTCCGCAGGTGCCTCTATCAGCCTCAGCCTAGTTCCCTACCGCACAGCCGCGATAGCGTTGTGGTTCGTAATGGAAGTAATTACCTTCTCTTGCTCCAGCGCCGTTAGTCTTTTCCATTTGCCAGAGATCGGGGTCAGAGTGGGGAGCTGCACATGTGCTTTCCTGCAAATGCTGAGATATGAAGGTAGCTCCTTTTGTTTCTGTGTGTATGTGGATGTAAATCCACGCCGTTTGTACTGCCATCATTAAATGTCAGCAGCACGGTTTTGGGGAATAACAAGCATTGCTTTCCGGGAAGCATATGATAATGATTTTTTTTATGCTCCTGTAAAATTGTGGCTATGTTTATTTACAAAGTGTGTAATTTGTGCTGTGATTGGAGTACAGGCTTAGAATATGTAAGAATTTTCCCGTCAGATCGGATGAAATTTCAGTCTTAAGTTTCTTGGCAGACGTTTTCAGGAATAAAAACCTAACACTGACAATTATGAAACTAATGCAACATTCACAAATTGCCCTTTAACTCTATTTGACTGCCCTTGCATAGCTGCTTTCTGTATGCTGGCTGATTTATTTGGTTGCAAGTTAAACTACTTCAAAGAAAGTGCTAGTAACTAGTTTAGGCAAGAAAAGAAAATACTACATTACTCAATGGTAAATAGAGTAGCTTTTAGTGATAGTATGGTTTGCTGCAGCAAAGACAAAACTAATTGTTTATTGTCTTTATAATGCTATGAAGGAATAAAGTGTTAAATACTTAATAAATGTGCTCAGATAATGACTGGTTTGTTAGCATAAGATTGTTTTTGGCACTTTGGGTAAGGGTATTCATGCATGTATCATGGAGTTGCTGTCAGATTTTCACCAACATGAAACCCTCAGAGTCTCCCCACTTGTGTGCCACTTCCCTTTCCTCCCTCGGCAAATTTCTCAGAAGACCCTTGGAAACTTTCTGGACCTTCTGAAAATTAAACCTGTCGCCCTAAAAAGCTGTTTGGCCTCTCTGGCCACAGCGCCAGGCAGCACGTCACCCGTGGCCAGGTTCGAAGCTCCGTGGCTCCCTGGGCAGCGGGCTCATTACTGGTGCTGTTGGCCCCCACCATGCGCGTACTTCCTTCCTTCCTTCCTTCCCACCCACTTCCCCCTCCCCTGCCTTTGGTTTCACACCTCTGTTCCAAAGTTCACGTTGTCCTCTCTCTTTCTCTCTCCCCCTCCCCTCACCCTGCTTTCTGTTCAACAGCAGGAAAGAATTTCCTACACACCTCCAGTGAGCCCGGTACCAAATTACACTTCCTCGTCACCACTACATGTCCCAGTGCCTCGAGCGATCAGGATGGAGGAAGACACGATCAGACTGCCAGCACACCTGCGTGAGTGTCAGCGCCGAGGCTTCTTATGTTCTTGGATTGAGGAGGGTGCGGGGTGGGGTGAAGAGGTGTTTCTGTTTTTATGGAACAGCCCCCTGGCTTTAGACTTCTTTTTTTTTCCTCTTTTATTTCCTTTTTTTTTCTTCTATTTTTTTTTAAAGCTCTTGCTGGTTTCATTTTTGTGGATACTGTTTTAAACCTAAGGAAATTACTCTTAAATACAGTACACTACTCCTGCCTGCTGCCCCCTATCCCCAGCACCCACTGTCAAGGATTTTGCTTATTTCCCATGACACACATAGATGTGGAGGTTTTGATGGGAAGTGCTATGTTTCTCTTCATGGTATAGGAACTGCTCAGCAATGTGCTGCAACATAAGGTCAGAGTTTCACAAACTGTGGCAAGTGGAGTGCATTTGTGCCGTGGGTATTTTTCACGTTGTTATGGGTCTCAGTATTAAATGCTCCTGGTACACAGGCTTTCTACTACAAAGCATGTGTGCTGACAAAGGCAACGGGAAAGGAGGAAGAGTGAGCTTAGCTGTGCACAAAAGGATGCTGCAAAGGAGGAAGGGCATATCACTGACATTGGAACAAAAACTGGAGCTGGGGGCAAGGCGAGAGCCAGGCACTTCCTTGCTGAGATGATTTAATGTTTGAGGAATAGGAAAGGCCAAGGGCTGTTGGCCAGCAAGAGGTGCATTTGTGAGATAGGATGGGGACAAAGTAGAGTGGAATTTTTGTTTTTGGAGGGGAAGCAGTTCTGTTGTAAATCAGGACGTTTTAAGTAAACTTTTGGCAGGTGTTACATTCCTGGGGTACTTCAGCGACAATGAGCAACAGGGCCAGAAGCAAACGTAACTTTGTGCATTGCCATCTGACAAATGGGCTTGGGATTTCAGAGGGAGGAAAAAAAGGTCCATGTTTATCTCAAGACATTCTCATTCCTGTCTTCAGCTGTCTTCCAGGGACTCTCCTTTTCTGGATGCAAACTGTGCTCTCAGTGCTTCTGTAATCCCATGCTCGCTCCCTTGCTGGCTACTGAGTTGCACTTCCCAGGGTCAGTTGTTGTCTGCGCAGTCCTGTTTTTGCCCACTGCTGCCTCTAAACTCTCTTCTGCCTGTCCTGTGGTGTAGCCCAGCTTATACCTTTTCTGTGCCTTCTGACAGGAATTGGAGCTGGTGCTGCAGCATTTCTGACCGTCTGGTTGCTGCCTGAGCATCCCCGAGCTCCCAGGCCCTGCTTGCCCTTGTGGGTGCCTGCTGGCCTGTTTCTCCAGCCCAGGGAGGACTTGCTGCCACACTTACAGGGCATTTCTATGCTTTACCGAAAACTTGGACACAAACAAACCAACACAGAAGTGTTTCTTCTCAAGCAGTTCTTTTCCCCACTGTGTTTTTTAATCCCTGAGAACTTTATTTATTTTCACGGAATCACAGAATGGTAGGGGTTGGAAGGGACCTCTGGAGATCATCTAGTCCAGCCCCCCTGCCAGAGCAGGGTCACCTAGAGCAGGTTGCACAGGAACGCGTCCAGGCGGGTTTTGAATATCTACAGAGACGGAGACTCCACCACCTCTCTGGGCAGCCTATTCCAGTGCTCTGCCACCCTCAGGGTAAAGAAGTTCCTCCTCATGTTTAGGTGGAACTTCCTACGTTCAAGTTTGTGCCCTCATTGCATTAGTTGGTATTATCTACTTCTGGCTGGCTGGCTTTCCAATTACTTATTGCCATCTCCACTGGGTCTGACAGATGTTCAAGGCAGGAAGGCAGAGACCCTTAATACTGACAGGGGTGGAACACTGTGTTTACTACCTGCTTCCTTCCCGTCAGCTAGCCAGCATGCTACGTAGTATGAAGCTTAGAAGGCTTCTTCTCAGTGAAAACTTTTTATCCAGTATTTTTAGGTGTGATCCAGCCTTTCATCTTGATTTTTGTTTTGGTTTTTCTTTTCTTATGATTGGCACATTTCTAAACTTGCAAGGAGTCTTCTTTGCTATTAGTATTTCCACACCAGTCTGACTTGTTGTAGTGTAAAAACACAGATGATAAATCATTAAATATCTCTGGAACAGTCTTCCACAAAGTTAGCGTCTTAGGTCAGAAACAACATGGAGCATGTTTCCGTGGTCTTACTAGTTGTAGTCCCTAGCAGTATAGTATTTTGTAGCTCAGTATGCTGTCAGTATTGACCCAAACACTGTCACCAACCAACTGACCCAAACACTGTTAGAACCACTGTTTAAAGTATACAGATTCATAGCTAGGCCAGGAGGGACAATTATGAATTCCTAAAACGATCTCTGGTATAACTTGAGTTACAGAACTTCACTCAGTAACTCCTGTGTTTAGGTCCAGTAACTGTTTGAGCTACAACGGGTTATGAAGAAAGATTTCTGCTCTTCACGTAAAGACTTCAGTGATGGGGAGGATATAAGGTCTTTAGACGTTCTTTCAATGCTTAATTATCCTCCTTATTTGCCTTATTTTTTTAAGTGCCCTATTTATAGTTTGAATTAGTCAAGCTTCAGTTTCCAACTATTAGATCTCATTATCTCCTTTCCTGATAAATATTGTCAAAAGACTACTCCTGATATGGGTTCTTTTAGATAAAGTCACTTCTTAACCTTTTCTTGGCTAAACTGGATAGGAAGAGAGGTTCTTAAGGCTGTCAGTCTTCCCGTAAAGCTTCCAGATTTCAAATTCTGTTTGTATCATCTCTGCGAACCATTTCCCACTTCAGACATCCTTCTTACAGTGAGAACAACAGAAGTGAAGATCATATTTCAGGAGTAGTCTTCTGAATACCAGCTATAGAAATAACCAAGTACCTTTTGGATCTCGGGTCATGAGGTTTAAGAGGTATTAACATGGGATTTTGTAATTCCTGCATGGACTCCTCTCATTTTTTACATTTATTTATTTATTTAGAGATGTGTCTGAGAGACAGCTTTGGTCCTAAATCCAAACTGCTATAGAAGTCAGGCGGAGTAGCTAATTTCTAGTTCAGGCTGTGGTACTGTGTGTTTGGGTTTATATCCACAAAGTCTGAGGGTTGTCTAGATCCGAGATTCTGTTTGGTTCCAGCCTTATTGTTGTTTTTCTTGCGCTCATTCCAGTGCAACAGGGAGCTACGCTAAGTTTCTCCAGTCATACACAGAGCTGATAGCTGGTCAGACTTCCACTCATTCTCTGTTTCCATGACATTCTGATGGCATTTACCAAAATAAAGGCAGAGTTCAGTCCTAACCCGTACATCTTCATTTCTGCTAGCTTGTAAGTTCAAGAGCTATGCTATAGGTGCAGCTGAAAACAGTAGTTGGCCCAAGTGAAGGCAGAACCAAGAGACAAACATTTCAGATGGAACATGAAGTGCACTCTGTGGATTCAGACAGTGTTTTATGCCTTCCCATTAGAAATTTCACTGTTTCTAATGTTAAAGAGCACTCTGAAGGGGCTAACAGCCAATAGTATCAGGACAATTAGTAGAGCAATTTCCTTTGCTGCAAGAAATTATTTCTCACTGTTTGGTGGGCAAATGGGTCTCAGCTATGCTGAGCTGATTTGATCCAGATACTGGAAAAGGAAGAAGTGCAAAGTTTAGAAGGGTGGAATGCAGATCCCTCTTTGCTATAAGCACACAGAGGAGGACTCCTCCTCTCTGATCAACACAGCTAGAAATATAGAGGAACCCCTTTTCCTGGGGGTGATGTGAAGGCACTTTCCCCTTCTCACACAGTCTTTCTTGTTTTAATTAGCTGCTTTCTTCCCAGCCTGTCCTATTCCTATAGTGTAGAAGTACAATGTAGTCAGTCTTAACTTTAAAGCTCTGGGAGAGTAAGAATAATTTTCTGGTAATACACACCTTTCTCTGATGCTCTGTAAGGGACTTTTGACTCATAATTCTAAACATACTTGTTTGCCTAACATCCACTTCTTACCTACTAACTGACTATGGGGGACATTGTAAACAAATGATCAGCGGGGAGCTGGAGAATATGTTCTCCTCTATTTCAGGTACGTAGTCAAAAAGTACAGTGATCTCCAGTTTGCTATCTGTCTCTGCTGTGTATGCTGTGGTAGCTTTGCAGCATATCGGATCTCCACTGGACTGCACTCATGTCAGACAGGAGTGTTTGGAAAATGGAGATGTTTACCGAGGATTCAAGAGAAGCAAGTTCAGCTCTCACACAAGGCTCTGCCCTTGGTGCCTTCTGTGACCTTGGACATCTTGTTTTAGTTTCCCCACTGTAAAATGAAAAAAACATGAGTGCGAAGACTCTTAAAGGTTGTGAAAATTAGTAGTGACTGCCCAGATAATTGTGATAATAAAGAACGCTGAGATAAGTGGAAGTCCTGAAACTATTTGCATACGCCTTATCTCTGAGGAAACGTACTCCATATTACCACAGAGAGAAAGTTCTCTCTTTTTTTTTTTTTTTTCCTAAATTAAAACCAATCTTTTTGTCTTGTCTGGTACAATGTCATTAGTTACTCATTTTGTGCTGTGGCCAATACCTTGTGGTAAAAAGTTCTTGGAACTGAATAGAGGATACAGCATTTAAGAGATGGATATGAGAACCCTTCCCTGTGTCTATTAATATGCTCTGAATCAGAGAGAAAATAGCTTTTTCCTTTTTTGTAATATGGAAGATGAAAATAAGGTGGTTTGCCTTCCACAACGGCAACTGTAAATATGTGCTAAAGGCTTTGTGGTTTTCTTTGTCTCCTTCAACATAAAACTGCTTCAACAAGAGAAACAGAAATATCAGTGCTGAAAAAGGACTTGTTGCATGGTCTGATCCTGTGCAGCAGCATTCCCCCTTGCACGTTTCTGTTGATTTGTACACTCTGATTTTTATCTCTGAAGGGCATCTTCCTTTGGGAACGCGTGTGTGTTTGTTTAGGGAGATGGACCTCATGGGCAAAGATTTCACAGTGTTTTCTATTGATACAAGCATGAACACGAGTTCATTTCTTCCTCTGAGCTAATTACTCTTTCTTTAGTGTTGGCATCCTTCATACACCTGCAGCCCATTGTCATAGCAAGGCACACTGCACATGCTTCTCTGTACTTTTCTCTATACATGAAGCAATTATTCTTGGCAGCAACTAATTTTTCTTGCTGTTAATTTTTTCTGAACCCCCAACAGCCTGCCCCGATGTTCAGAGTAAAATGACGCTCCAGGTGCCAGGATACCTCATAAGAGAACTTTTATATTGGGACTGCAGTGGTGGTGGTTGTCGTCTTGGCTGCACTCACTTTTTGGGGGGTCGTGGTGCTAGGGAAAGCTAAGGACCTATTTGTAAAATCATTTGAGTACTTTTTGTTTCAAATGTAGGCTTTGCTTCTGGTCTTTGGTTTTCCAGTGTGCGATATGTTCTGGGCTGCAGCTGATTTTGATGAACTTCAGAATATCCAGACCTGGTTACATATAGCTAGTGGGATCACGTTTTTTATTTCAGTGTTTCTGTGCCCCTTGTAGTTACTGTCTGTTCTATAGCCTTTGTTAAGGAGTACAGAAGGGAAATTTATTTAGTTTTCTGCAATGATTATATTAAAGGCTTTAAGTTTTTAGTGAGCGTTTCATAGCAATCTTTCTGCATGCCTATTTATATTGGTGTTTGATACTCGGATTTGGTGGGCACCAGTTCAGTGGCTCTGTATTGATCCGACATCTTTGTGACCCTAGCTGTACCACGTTCTCAAAAAAAGCCCTCTGTATAACCCTCAAGTATGGACATGAGAGTAGGGCAGGCCAGGCAGTTGGGCTCTCAGTTGGGCAGGCTCTTCAAACTAAGGCATTTATCAGACCTGAAAGCAGTTTATTATGAGTTTCTTGAGTTTCTTTCTCCTGATCACACATTGTTGCTTATATGCATCATTCGTGTTTTAAGGGCACCAGAGGGTTTTTTTTGTGTTTTTTTTTGGGTGTGTGTTTTGTTTTTTTTTTAAAGGAATGCAGGAAACAATTAAGAGAAGGAGGAGGAAACAACACCACTGTCAGGGTTGCCAAGGATCCATTTTTTTCTGTATAGTGTCTATTAATTATGCTGCTCCTTTTATTAATCCTTTGGCACCTGTTAATTATTCTACAATTTTGGCTAGCAGCTGGAAAGCCGCTTCGAAGCATTAAGCATATTGTTATTTAGTTACTAGAATATTCAATGCATTGAACTGAAAGTATGTCGTGAGACGGGAAAAAAAGCCCTTCACCCTAAGCCACATTTAGAGCAGCAAGCAATAAAAATATTTGCTTTGGAAGGATCTTTGTGGAACAAAACTGACTGACGCACATACAGGGAAAATAAAATAAAAGCTGTATAAGACAAAAGGACTGTGAGAGGTGGCCAGAATGTCAAATTAATGACTCTGAGACTAATCCTGGTCCCACTGAAATGAGTGCTTAATTTCCAGCTGATTTTAGTGGGGTCTGGATTGGCCTTTCTCAGCTGATTGGCTTCTTCCAGCCCCCTCTTTGCTCTTCTCTGACATGGCCACTTAAACCTTGTTCCTCTCCCTTGCTGTCCTTTATATGCTTGCCTTTTCTTGTAGTCTCCTTTTCACTTCATACTTCATTCTCTTTCTGCATAGCTAGTCCTTTCCTAATCCCAACCCACTATTATAAATAAATAAATAAAGCCAGGACAGTGGCCCTGCTTGCTACCACCTAACTGTTTGCAGCATTTCATCTTCTTAATGTTGCATCTTCCTCCTTCACCATGGGCTTTTCTTGCATGTTTATATTGTGAGCTATGCAGGGCAGGGCCCATCTACTTCCTCTGTTCAGCAGTGCCTGCTGGTCTTTCAATTCATAGCTAGTAATAATCTACTGACAGGTTGGCTGGACTGTGGACATCCCAGCCAGCCATCCTGTGGACATCCCAGCCAGCCGTCCTGTGGACATCCCAGCCAGCCGTCCTGTGGACATCCCAGCCAGCCGTCCTGTCATCCTTGGTGACCATTACTTTGGTCAACCCTAGTGAAGTGACTGGGCCTGACCCCTTCATGATCGTGAGTTACACCCAGTGGTTAGGCAAACAGGATGAAAATCACGAGCCAGGGAGACATTGGTTATGCCTGCCTCTTACCTAAGGTGGCCTCTTCCACAGGCAGCCTCAGGTGCTCATCTGAATTCAACTCATCTACTCCAGCCTGCCCCCTGGGTGTTTCTTACAGTAAATCTCAGGCCAGCTTGGAAGACAGGCAATTTGGATTGGTGGGAAGCCCGGTCTCAGGTTGATTCTTGCACCATGGCTGGGCACAACGTAGATGCTTCTGTTGTACTTGAAAGAGCTTTATTTGGAATATGTTGTGCTGGGAAGAGTGAAACCTCATCAGTGATCCAGCTGGGAAAGCTGTGGCCTTTACATTTTTCTGGCATGGTCTTTGTTCATCACCTGTGGGAAACTGAGCCCCTTGTCACTGGGTTTGCATTGGGGTGACTCAGGGACACTTCAGTTGTCACCCTTGATGTAAACAGCTGGTAAGTTGAACCCTAAGTCTGCTAGCTCCTTACTGCTTCCTGGTGACTGAGGCAGAGGCGTCCAGGTTAAGTGTGAAAAAACTTGCTGTAAAGGGCCAGTGCTGTGAGCTGGTTTCTGCTTCTTGAGAGAGTATTTTAGAGTCAAGTGCTTTTTTTTTTTTTTTTTTAATGTACCTGGTTGTTACCCAGCTGGAGTTAACACAGCAGTTCCCTGCACCGACAATTTACAGTGGAAGTGTGTAGAGGGATGAGATCCTTCCTGCCCCGGTGGGAACTCGTAAAGCAGTCCTGAGGTGGGAGGGCGAGAGACCTGTGCTTCAGGGTGCGGAGAGCCTGCAAGTGTGGGAGTCCCAGTGGTGCTAAGCCAGTCTTTTACCCTCCTGGAAAGCTTCACTTCAGGGTTTTAAATCTTCAAAACACAGACTCACCTCTGTTTGGAGGGGAAAGGGAGCCATGTCGCTTTAATCTGGGATTCAGGCCGATCCCTTGTGGAATTCCCCTGGAAAGTGTGGGGAGGAATAAGAAGCAAAAGCAGCAGGACATTTATGGTATTGCTGGGTTTGAAGCATTTTTAGCTTTGTCTTAAAGGGCCACTGTCAAGATCAGTGAACCTAAAATTAGCTTGCTTTTCTCTTTCCATCCCAAATGTGTCTCTTTAATTTTTCATGTGTGTTATGTTATAAATGCTTCCATGTTCTTTTTTTAAAAAAAAATAAAATTAACGTAAAGAACCCAGTGTTCATAAATAGGCCTACAATTAAAGAAAACACAGAAGAGAAACTGCGTGTAAGCCATGACTAACCACTCCACAATAACAAACCATTGTGTGGTGAGCGCCTTGCAACAAAACACAAGTGTGGTAGAAAACCCTGCAGAAACAACATAGCATGCATGCGATGTCCACTGCCCTAATAAAAAACAGAGCCGAGCCTCTGAATGTTGGAAGAAAGCACCACTGTCCATCATGGAGAGGGACACATAGTGTGTGAGGAGAAACCTGCTGCAGCTTCAGGGTACCAGGGAATAACGTAATAGGTCATGTGTATATACACACACAGAGAAAACAATTATTTGATGCCCTTTATGAGAGGCTGGATTTCCTTCTGCTGTACTTATGTGTCTTCTCTCTGCTGTGCTGGCACTCCTTCTGGTGCCTAACAGATACAGCCTGACAAAATCTCCATTATACATGGGATTTTACACCCAGTTTACAACTCCCCATTTTTCTGCTGGAGCAGAAGGACTAAATGATTTCTAAGTTTGTCGAAGAAATTTTTGGGAAAATGATTCCATGCAGATTTGGAGGCCCAGTCCGACACCTCTGCCAAGAGCCTCTTCTCAAGATTGCTTTCCAAAGATGCTTGGGAGGGGGAAGCACTTGTGCATCAGCCATTCCACTGTTGTGGATGCCTGTGCGCTATCTGTCTTTTATGGGACGAATGTGCTTGTATGTGCTCACTCATGTAAAATGTTTTGTGCAGGACTAGCACGCTGCTAATTATGTAGTAGTGATCCTTGTTCAAGAAGTTATGAGTTATTTATATATTTAATAGGCACGTGGTTGGTGGTGATGTGAGTTAATAAACAGTCAGCATTGATTGGCTTTTTAGAGTGAAAGCATTAGGATACTTGCTCAGCTCTGAATCTTTACTTATGAGTCTTTATGCATAAAAATTGTACCCCAGGAATAGCCTTAAGCACCCTGCTTTATTTACTGCATATGCCTGTCTGGTTTTGATCCCTGTATACTGTTGTATCCCACTGTAAAAAAGTGTCCATCTGCACTGGCAGCAGGGTCAAGTAGCTCTATGGCAATTACACAGACCAGAAAATGAAAATGTTAAATTACACCGTGACAAGTTAAAATGAAATTAATGTCTCTAATGATTAACCAACATATCCTTCCTGCCTTTAGAGTCCACAGGCATTGTATGGGGTGTTCTCCAATCAGTGGAGAGGTAGGATGAGGGACTCTGCAGCAAAATCCTGTTATGGGGGTTGATTTGGAGACAGTGCAAGTCTTCCTATTTGAGATTTTACTGAGTGGATCCTTGTAGCCATAGATTTCAAGAGTTATGTGTAGGACAAGATCCCATGTGCCAGGAAAAACTGGACCTCTCCTGTGGGCAAACAATATTCTATGCATGTCCTACATGGCCTTTGCCCTGTCCTGGTGCTGTGACATGCAGAAGGGGATGGTACCCCAATACAGGCTTTTGGCATTACATACTCCCTTCTCAAAGGAAGAGCGATAGTTTCACTGGCTTTTGGACTATGCACCACCGGGCATGCCATGAGGGTGGAGGAGGAAGCAGTGCATTGGGCAACAGGAGTTCAGTCGGGAGGGTCTGACAACTACCCTGACCACAATAAAGACCTGGTCTGAAGACCTGGTCTGAACAAACCAGTTGTAGTCAGCACCATGAGAGTCAGCTCTTTGCCAGAGTGATAAATTTTGCAAATGCTTTCTGGTAAGGATAAGCTCTAGGAACACGCTCATTTTGGAGGAAGATACTATAATGCTGGTAATGAAATTGCACTATCTCAGCATCCTGCAAAAAAGGTTTATTTTCTTAACTTATTAATATGTTCTCAGCATTCTCCCTCTTTCAGTTCTCTAGAAGCATATTTTTATGTTCCCCTCAGGTGTCTTAAAGCTTCTTGTTTGCAGAACAAACCTCCCAAAGGGGCTGTGACCTGGTCAGAGCACTGACATTTTATTTTAAACCCACCAGCAGCAAAAAAACACAGAATATTTTTGAAGGGAAATTTCCTTTTTGGGTTTTTGTATCCCTGAAAGAATTTCCGATGTAGGCAGACAGTAATTCCCAGCTACATACTTCCTGATAAGGAAACAGCTCCAATAAATGCAGCTATAAATAGCTACCTTTTTGTTTTTTAGAAATGTAGGGAGATTTGTTTAGCGTTTCTTTCAAACTGTTGAAAGAAAGAGACGGTGTAGAAACAGAGTCTTAGTTTTGGCACCCATTGACTCTCCAGATCAACAAATTAAGATTTTAATCTGCATCTCTACATTTAATTCTGTAAAGTTTAGTTGTCTGTTTATGGTTGGTCATCCCTCTCACAACACTGTAAAAGAAAAAAACAGCTCCATTTTATATGGTAAACATAAATTCCATTTTGCCTTCTTCATGAGGGAAGAGTATTACCTGCTTTAAGCGGAATTCACAATGCTTTTGGTATGTGCCTATATTTTAGTGCTTCTTTTTCTCTGCATAGTTTAAGGTGCTTTGTCATCTCAGAGTAAGTAGCATGATCTTGAGCTACATTTTTTCATGTTTACTGTGGATGTGCTGTAGCAAATTCACAGTTAGACATAAATTCATTTTTTCTAAAAGTAACTTGCTGGGACAATTTTTTGCAGTTAGTTTATAAATCTTCTGATTTTTCTGTGTTATCAGACCCTTTTTATGGTTCTGTTTCATGTATTTTTAATTTCATGACTTTTACTTTGGACTCCTGCTAAAATTTTCCTTTGGCAGTCCTGTTTTTCTTTGTTCTTTTAACAACACCAAACACACAGTACCTTTAGAGAAACAAATAATCATTTACATACACAACAATTTATAGACATGGATAAATTTTGTGCAAGTTAGTGTGAAAATATCTTTGCAGGTTAGATTTCAGGCCAACTCTACCTGTCATTCAGATTACAATTGGAAATATATATGTATCCACTAGCTTGATTGTTTTATAGAGGATGAGCATGCTTTGTAAATCACCTTGATCAGCACTTAGACCTTAGTTAGACCCCGTTTTCTGTCCTACAGCGGGGAAGGGTCCGTGGGTCTGCTTGCAGGCTGGCGTGTCCTACCTGGCTGCTTTTGGGGCAGGTGTCTCCAGCCAAATCCTGAGGCATGTCTGGGGACAGGCTTCTTTACAGGGGGTGTTAGTGGCAGGGGCATCCTCTTTTCTTACTTGTTCCTGTCGTGAGCGCTCTCCCTAATCTTCCTGGGGGGAGCGAGGTGCCCATGGTGGGCTCCCTGCCAGGGGCTGCCAAAGCCCCTGGAAGGGCCAGGGTGCAACTTCCTCAGTGCCGAGAGTCATCAGGGAGTTGAGGGCCAGCACAGCAGAGAGGAGGTCGAATAATCTCCCTTTTCCTCCCCCTCCTCCTCCTCCTTTCTCCTTCCAGTGATTTCACAGGATCTTATGACTCGTGGCCAAATCCTACCCACAAGGGCACTGAGCTGCCGTGGGCCCCTCCTCTTGGCCCGCTGGTTGTGCTTCCAGCTGGCCCAGAGCCGAACAGATTGCACAAGGGTGCAGCTGGTGGAAGATCCCTCCTTGCCCATATCGTTTGTCGTTCGCTGGAGCACCATGGCAGGGCTCAGCCCATGCCCCTCCTCAAACCTTGGTTGCGTGGCCCCTGAGCACATCGCTTGTACTCCGCTTTCCTTTGTAGGTGTCCAAAGGGGTTTTACCTTCTCCCTCCTGTGCTCCTCTCTTCACTGCAGCAAGGGAAGGTTGATCTGCATGTGCAGGCCTTGCCACACCTCCTCAACAGGCCTGTGGAACATGCACAATTAATACGGTATTAATTAATTATGGGGAGAAGTCGCTGCTGGCACAAGAACCAAGGCTTGCAGCTTATAAAGTGAATGCTTTGATGCTGAACTTTAAAGAACGTTTCCATCAACTTAAGCCAGCAGAGAGATTCTGTGATATTTAAACCCTCCCTCCGTGCATACTCCAGAGCTTGGGGTTCTGCCACCCTGGGCACTAACAACAAAAATAGTGGTGGCAAAGGAAGGTTCAGAAAGCACAACTGGAGATTGGACCCTCATGAGTCAAATTGCACAAGTCCTAGGTGGAAATGTTGGGGCTGAACCAGAAATGGTTTGTTGAGCCAGCTTAATAGATGCTTGCAGTGTGAAAAAAGAGTGACCTCCTGGACCTGCTGAAACGAATAGGCGGTGTCTCACTGTCTTCAGCGGCTCCCACAGTTTTATCCAGAATATGTGTGTGTGTGAGTAAATGTGTAGGTTTGCGCTGTGCTTCTACTTATTTGGCCAATGTTTGGGGGAAGAGAGATGAAGGAACGACTGTGCCTCTTTGGTTTTTTGCAATACTGAGAATTTCTCCCTTTCTACTTCCTCCTTCTTGGTAGTGCAGAAGGAAGTAGCCCCGGTCCCTGCTGGTCCACAAACCAGTTACTCATTTCAGTTCTGCCGCTTGAGTGGGTCCTGGTGTATTTCCTAGTGGGGGAAATCTCCCTTTATATATATAAGTTCCTCCCTCCTATTCTCTCTTTCGTTCTAATTTCTTCCAAGCAATCTGTCTCCTTCAATTTTTAACCTCCTTGCTGGCTTTCGCTTCCTCTCCGTGCTTCACTGAAGGCATTTTGTCAGAAAAACCCCTCTGTACACAGATACTTCTTTGTTCCCCTTTTTTTTTGTGTGTCATACTTCTTTATGTCTTGCTTCCTTGGAAACTTCCTTAGTAGTCTTATTACCTCTGGGCTTTTAGCTGCATTTCTCTGGGTAGTAATTACTGTGTTGCTGGGTGTATAATTGTTTAAGGCACCTTGATCTTTTTATTAGAGGTTGGGTTTTTTTTTTTTACTGCTTTTTAAATACTAATAGGCAGTGGTGACAAATATTGTTATTAAATACACAGGGCTTGTTTCATCACTGCTCTACAGCTTGCTTGGTGGTTTTCACTTGTTGAAAGTGAGTGTAACCAAATCACAGGAGTCATTCTCTACTTCCACTTAGTGTTGTTCTCAGGGATGCAATCGTGGTGTGGGGTAGTGGTGAATGGGTCACACGTAGTAGAAGAAACTCAAGGTTCAGTGCAGGATTGAAGCCTTGGAGCTCACCAAAATAGGAACAAGGGACAGCACTCAATGTCTGTTGGAGCTGGAACACTTACAGTCCTCCTCCAAATTTTACACTCTCTCTCAGTTTTACGATCATGCAGAATGAAAAACAAGCGGAGGGACTAGGAGCAACAGCAAAGGTAACAGTGACAGTGAGCTGAGCTGTGTTTGTGATGGGCAGACCTGAAGCAGCTGGGCCGTTAAAGGAGTCAGTATTTGCTGTTGGCCTCCTGCCACACCATTATCAGCGTGTACAATTGCAATGGCTGAATCGCAAAAAGTTTGGTGGCTGATTCAGTTCAACAGAACACCCAGAAGTAAATCCAGATGTCTTTCAAATTGGTTGGATATGCAGTGTTGTGGTGAGTTCTCCGTAATTATGATTTACTTGTGAGAGTTCTGGGAGAATCCAGCTAGTCCAGAATAACCCTGAGAGCAGAGCTTTTCACCCACAGCCTTTCTGGTGCACCATCATTTGCAGTAAGAACATGTGAGATCTCAGAAAAGAGTTAACAATCAAAATTTATTTCAAAGCTGAGAAGTTTTGAATTTTTTGTAAAAGCTGACACATGTCATGTATCTCTGTGTACATGTACATATTTAGATCCTGCAGAAGGAGGCTTGCTCAAGTACTTAGGTTTTTATGCACGGAGAGTGTTACTCTTCCTTTTTCTCTTGGAGCTAATTAACAATTACAACGTGTTACAACCATTTCTTTTAGGCAGAGTTGTAAAATTACTGCCTACGATCAGAAAAAATGGATGCAGAAGATAGTGGAAGGCGCCTTTCGTTCCACATGGGCTGCCCAGTAGGCCCACAATGCTGTCCTCCCCCACATATCTGCTGCATCCAACAGGCGCCAGAGAGGTAGCCTGTGTTTGAGACTAGAGGCCCAGGTTTGAACTGGTCTTTCAATCTGTTTTTACCAGGTCAAGTGTACAGAGTCAGCAGTATTGTATATGGTTTGAAATCTGTAAGGTGGAAGATGAGGCTCAGTCAGCTGCATTTAACGCGTTCTTACTGAGTGCACTCCATGGGCCACTTCCCGAAGACTGCTAGTGTGAAGGCTAATCCACAAACAGTCTTGGCACCGCTTTGGAAACTGAAATAATCAATCAGAGTGGTGTAACCTATTGTGAATAAAGGTAGCTCACACTGATAATGTTATCCTGAAATGACTGGGCTCCCATTCTGAAGCATTTTCACAGTACAATTTTATAAGTCAATGTAACATCAACAGTGTGAGGGCTGTAAAAATACAGTTAGGGATACAAAACCTGTCTCTTAACCAGCTTTAAATTACACATATGCTTTGTATAATTTGAGCCTCGGGTCAGCCACCCTTTAATAGATCCTGACAACTGGAAGAGCAGGGACATCATCTTTCCCTGTATGAATAAAATGCCCAGCGTGTCTTTACCACTTGAAGTTATGGCCATCTACTAAATTAACTGCTCTCAGTGTCACTTAGAATTGGGATGAAAGTAAATTATTCTTATTTTAATAATATTTTCTCAATTCTTCTTGAGAGACAGCAACTCATTCATATGGGACCACAGTAAAGGGAAATCTCATCCAGAAGGATGTTGTGGTTGTTCAGCAGAAAACAATTATTGATGTGAGTAGCTCGTGACTTTTTCATGTGGTTTTACAGTAAAATCTGTGAATGTCCCTTAACTGTAGAGTTAAGCAAAGATATTTGTCAAAAATCAGTCACCAGTCTCAACTTAGGCCGTGGTGGTCTCACCCACACGGTCATTTTTAATATGATAGGGGACATAGCTAGAACAGACTAATTCCCCAGTTTTCCTGTTCCCAGGAGACTAGAGTGGGGCATAGGACTCTGTAGTTTGAGGAAAAGACAGGTTTTTAAGTGAATGGGTTGGCAGGGAGAATGTTATCATGTGGCTATGAAATCATACTTGGTATGGAGAAGGTGAACAGGGAATGATTATTCACAGTTCCTCACAGAACAGCAGATCCAGAGATCTGAGATAAATCATTAGGCAACACGTCTAAAAGAAACAAGAATGAGGATGCATCATTACATGAAAGAAATCATTGCAGGAAGATGTTTTAAGGGGTGAAAATGTAAATAGATCTCTAAAAGGAACCAAATAAACCTGTACAGAAAGGGACAAGCCATTTGGTCAGTATGAAAACAGTGGCCTGGATGCAATCACAGCTCATGACATCCTTAAACCACAGGTTACCAGAGACTGAAGCAAGCAATATATATTGTAGAAGAGATTGCTTAATGTTTCCGTATTCCTTATACTTTTTGCTTATGCAGCCACTACTGAAGACATTTGGCTGGATGGGTCGGCAGTCTTTTCTAGTATGGCAGTTTTTATGTTTTACCCCATCTCGTAATCATCTCCAGTGATTTGACAGTAGTGTGGATGCCATCCAAGCAGATATATATTCAGTATGCATATGCTACGCCAGAGGGCTCTTTTAGGTGATAACTAACTCATCAGCTAGAGGCCACGGATAAAAGTTAAGTGGGGGGATTTGCCTTTAAGCAATTCTGACAAAAGTCTCTTTACACAACAGCTGACTGAATCGCTGAATGTAATGCCAAGGGCAGCAATAGAAAAAAAGTCATGTAAATTAGCTGGCGAGAGAACAGGGTAAAGCTATCTGGTGAAGGAGGGAATGGGAGAGGAGGGCAGGCAGCCACCTGCTGGAGCTTCAGCTTCAAGGACCAGATCTCCCACATCAAGTATTTGAAAAACAAATTCTGAAGTTGAGACTGAGGGGGAAACGTGGAGGGTCTCTCTCCCTAGCCTATAGGCCTCCAGAGGATTGTGATCACCCCTGTACGCGATTCTGTTATCCCTAGCATTTGTTTCTCCCACATGCCATCAAAGGGTCGCTTTAATTTTCCTGCTGTCGTCCAGCCCAAGATCCAGTTCAGCCCATGCCCTTTCTGTGGCCCTGTCTCATCCATATAATGTGTAACATGAATTTCAGTTCTGCTTCCTCTCTTGCCCCAAACAACAGTTTGGGTTTCTGGGCGTAGTCATTTAAAAAAGTTATTATTCAGTATTACTTGTGATTTGAAATGGTAAATTAAAAACTTACTGGAAGTCTGGCAGTGCTTCTGATCTGTGTCCCCTTTGCTAAGGTGCTTCATAAAATACCGTATGTTGTTATTCACTCTGGCCTGGATGTTCTTGGCTCTCTCCCACTTAGTGATTCACAAGATGTCTGTGAGATTCATTTTTGTAAATGTGGTTCCCCCCCTTCCCTCTCTGTATTCTCCCCTCCCTTCTCCTTTGCTTGAGATTCTTCACTGCAAAAGTTCATTAAATAAAAGCCATAGTTTGTGTGAGGGACGGAGTGCAGTCTCCGGCATGCCATCAGAAGAGATCTAAGATATGATGCGAATTTTCCCCCTGATTTCCAAGGGGGAAAAATTTGGTCATTTGGGAAGCTTTTCTACAGCTTCCCCTCCTCTTCCCCTGCTCTTTCTCAGCTGTCTCTGTGTGCCCTGTGCCTCTCTCCTGAATAGGTAGATTTTTTTTGCTACTAAAAGCTCAGCAACCCGTCTCCTCCGAATGCTTCTGGCTGTCTTTGGGGAGGGGGGAGCAGGAGAAGGGCCGTGTGCGGTGGGGTCTCCACGTGCCTGTGCAAGGGCAGTGCCGCTGATGCCGGCACGCCGGCTGCAGAGAGCAGGCAGGGGTGTTTGCGGGGCTTGCATGCCAGAGTCTCTTCAAACAGCTCTGCTCAAAGGCATGAGCTGGGCTCACTTCTGAGGGAAATTTCCTTTTTGGGGAAGTTGCTGCAAAGGAATTTCCTGTGTGGGCAGACAGAGCTTCCTGACTTGAAGGCTTCTTGGAAGGGAAACCGTTTCATAATGAAATGATAAATTAAAGACATACCAGCCTGGTTCGCTTCAAAACAGCTATTGAGAGAGCTCAGGCAGTGCACCATTATACTCCCGCGCAGAATGAAAATAAATTGCATCCTGACAGGATTCTCCGTAGTGGAGCATATCCTTCCCCCCAGCCTTCCTCCCTGTACGTCTCGCTTTCCTACCCTCCCTCCCCCTTTCCCTCTCCCTCTCCCCTGCTATTTGCTGCCCTCTCATCTGTCTTTTGCAGTCCCCTTCAACCAACAGGGTGTGATGTTGGAGATGGTTTGCTAAATGGGTGAGCCATGGTACTCCTTTCCCTACGAAGTGGGCAGCTCTGGTTTAAGCCCTGCTGTGCCGGTTGCCACAGTGGGGACCCCAGATGTAGGTCCTAGAAATGGCACGTGGCTGCTGATGCGGTTGTGGTAAGGAGAAACTAGGGGTACCAGCAGAGTTTAAGTCAGTGCATATAATAAGGAATGTCTTGGTGTGGTCACGAAAATAGCTGGGAGGAAGGGCTGCAGATATCTATTTCCTGTTAAATAAGAGGAAAAAAGGACCTTTGCTCTATCCCAGCCAAGACACAATGGAGGGAGGGCATCCCCAGAGAGCTCAGGCTGTTACAGACATGAACTGGCACTGATATTATTTCCCTGCTCTGCACCATCCCAATCTATTGAAAAGTGAATGGGAGCACTTGTGGGTCTCTGTGCCCTCAGGAGTGCCTGTAGGTGCGAGCTCAGGTGAACTGGGTTGCCAAACGAGGGGTAGGGAGAACAAACAAGCAAGAGTTTAACGTCACCTTTCTCTGTCTCAACTATATTGTCTGTAAACTTGATGGGTGATTCTGCCCACAGTACCTAGTTCCACGAAGTGGTCTGACGTGCACTGCTACAAGTATGGCATCAGCATTTTCCTTTCTCCCTTTATTCCCTTCCTCCTATTCAGCTGGCAATTAAAGCTGTTTTAATTCTTTGCAAGAGTGCCCTGGATTGGTGTGCGTTATGTGCCTTGTTCTGCCATGAAGGCCTTACCCCTTGCCATTACTTAGAGAGTTTCTTAGGAGTTTTTAAACACTCAGATCTCCAGCAGAACATTGCATTATTTTATAGTGAGTGTTGCAGTTTTGGGAAGTTTTTCTTAAAAATAGATCTGCTGGAGTCACGTGTAAATGACAGAATTTGAGTTTTTATTTCTTTTTTTTTTTAGAGCAAGTTTCTGGCCTGCATAAAGAAAAGCTAACAAAGGTGATTCACAAGGCTCAAGTCAGATACAAAGGACCCTGAACAAAAACATGTATGAATGTGATCATATGTATATGATGTATTTTTTTTTAGCTTTGGCAGTTTTTACCTTCTCTTTGTTGAAGGCATGTTGCCTCACTTTCAGATTCTTGGAATTGGTAGTCCTGGAGGTATTCAAGGAACAGGACTCCAGTACTAGTTTGTGCAGTTATCATCTCATCAATATCAATGTGTAGTCATTCCTCATATTGTGCAGATATGCAAAGTGTGAAGTCTGAAGCGTAGAACTTTGCTTGTTTTGATTGGCGTACCACAGCACGGCACATGCCCACGATGCATGACAGCACCATGAAGGCAAATCTGACGCTGTGCTGTGGCCAGGTCTGTGTTACAGTGGTCCGAAGAGACGGTGCTGCTGCTTAAATGACAGTTAGGAAGGATCTGTCCTGAGAAGCCTGTACTAGGGACATGCCAGTCTCAGAGCTACAGCATACGGGAGGTCCTCGGAGAAACAGACTTCTGCTGTGTGGTACTGGACTCTCTTCTTCATTCAGGTGTATCATTGGGCCAGACTGGGTTGAAAACTAAACGGTTCAGAGCAGAAAGATCCTCACCATGGCTTGCATTTTGAGGTATTGTCTTTCCTAAAGTGATAAAAGTTGTGTGGAAATACTCAAATGGCAACGCTCAATATAGTTTTAACTAGTACTGGTTTTAAGAAGACAGTTTCTGTAGTCAAGGTAGAGATCAGCAAAGAATAGTATGGAAATGCCTACTTTGCTTTAAATCTGTTTTTGTAAGACACCTGGTAATTTTTACATTACTTCTAGAGGTAGATGAGGAGTTGAGGATGGTCTCTCAGAAACAGCCATGATTCCACGCCAGATACAGTGCCTGTTCAGCTTGAAAGGGCTAGAGGCTAAATTGTTAGCATTTGCCTAATGTGGATGACATACCTTGGATGGAGCCCTGTGTGGGACGTTGGGCAGGCTTACTAGTCAGCTTGTTTCGTTTTGAGTTGTGAGGCACCCAGAAGTGTACCAGGCAGTCTGACTACAAAGGGTGAATAAACACTGGGCTCAGGACTTTTATGCTGTCGCCACCTTTTGATAGCATTAAATTAATGATTAAAATCAACATGCCACATACTGTTTGCATTAAGTTGCTCCTCTTTCTGTCCTTGCTGATCTATTTTGTTCAGCTAACCTCCACCTAAAGAAACTTCATTGCATTGTTTTATTGCCTGCCTCTTTCTTAGGCTAGGGTGCTGTGAGCCTCTCTCTTTGTGTGCCTGACACAAGCTCAACTACTTCTGGGATTTGCCTTCCCTCCTTCCCAAACTGTGAACTCCCAATCTCTCATCGTTCCCCAAAAAGAACAGGGACCTCATTTCTGTTGCCTTTTTTTTTTTTTAAGTGAAAACTAAACAGAAAACTTCTAATCTACTAAGAACTAAAATCTAGGTAACATCCTGCAATGGCGGCAGCCGTAGCCACGCCAGGAGGAAATCTGAGTGGGACCACAATTGTTGAGCTGCACGTAGGACAGAACAGTTCCACCACAGCTTTTTTTTGTAACAAAGGTTTGCATTGTTAACCAGGTGCCACTCCAAGCTCACTGTTCAGCTTAATGATAGTGAGTTCCAGTAAAATGCGGGTGGGAGGACACTGGTTTTTTATTGCTTTAAACGCACACGCTGTTTGTTCTTGGCATGATATCAAAAGAGTGCTGGAAGGAAATGAGGTAGAAAAAGGACATGAAAATCACAACCGCACGACTGATCTCTAAGGGTATTGTTCTTACTTCCACGTGGAAAGCCCAGAGATTCCTAGTAGACGTTCTTGTTGGGTTGGTAGAAGATGGAAATCTTATATTTCATTTCTGGCAATAGTGGGTCAATAGGGATTTCTCTGATCAGCAAAAAACTAGCAGTGATGGAGTTTAAATAAATTGTAGGTAATTATTCATATCATAGGAATAGCTCCTACAATGCAAAGTCTTTGAGGCAAAGGAAAGACCGGAGAGCTGAGGTAGGATGCATCTTACTCCCTGCCTCTTGCAGGTGACGTTCTAGTGCCTTATCTTGAGCTCTGTCCCTCTGTGTAGTGTGTATTTCTGCTTGAAATAAGAAAGCTAGAGATGGCAAGGGGTATAGCACACGTTCCCCCTCCAGACCTGTTCATTTCATTATATGCTTGTCTGCTTTTGTGGAATTTCTGTGACTTCCCTTGTGAGACAATTCAGTCTTGCCCATAGGAGGATGGCCTTCAGCCTCCATTTCGCTTTGATTCAGCTAAGTTTCTGTCTTCTGAATTACAGCAACTCAGACCACTCTAAATCTCTGCTTGTGGGGTGATTATATCAAGTATTTGCAGGCATTTCCATCGCTACACTGCCTGCTTCTCCTACAGTGCTGCATGAAGTATGTGCAATGTTTTTGAAACTCAGAAGATTTGGTTTCAGAAAAGTTGTGGAAGGAATATATGATTCTTCAGATTCTTCTACTGCTTTGACTCGCCGGCTGTCCGAAGAGTAACTGGTATTTTATCAAGCTGGATCTCGCCCTGATCATTTGAAATGCTTCCTTTTTCACCTCAGTGTAATTTACAATCGCAGATCTATTGCAGCAAGAAAGGTTAACAGGAAAGAAATGTAAACATTCTGACTGTGTTTGACTTCCTCTAAATATCTATATGTTTGTCTTGAGGGAGTTATTCAATTAAGAATAAAATAAAGCTTTCAGTCAACCCTGGGAGAGCCTAACTTTGAGATAGGTTCATCTCTTGGGGATCTGGAGGGAGAGAGAATTACGTGTGCAGCAGTGCTAGTTGGTACGTTGCCCAGGCTGTCACTATGACAGCATTTCAACATGGCATCAGAGACAGCTCTACACCAGCTGCATTTTCTTCCCTTGAGAAAGTGGATTTGCATGGAGGACCCTGAGGTTGAAAGTGAAAATTATGGACACGAGTTTCCTCTCTTGCACAATCCCTATTTAGGGGTTTTCAATTTCTATGCCTGATTGTATATGCAAATGCTTAACTCCTTAACTGCTGAAGGGATGTAATGATTTTCTCCAGGAAGTCCGCTCTCTGTATTTGAACAAATGTTACTTGAAGGGAGAGGGTGAAAAAAGATGCAGCTCCCCACATACCTCGCTTTACTACAGCGTGGATAACATAGCGAATCAGTGCACTACTTTTTTTAAGAGTGAAATCCTGGATTAAAATTCATCATAAGGCATAGATAAGATAGACAAAGTCAGGCTCTTCGTAGTCTTTAGTAATTTGCAGGGTTTTTTCAATGCTGCTCTTTTAATTTTTTTCCAGGGCAACCAGCGTATAGCTAAGCGAGGCATATTGACAGTAGGTTTACTTTTTCAGTTATCTTTCGAAGCTTTCTTGGAAATAGTTCAAAAGACTCCCTGAAATCCACAAACTGGAATTTGAAAAGGAAGTATTTGTCCTTTTTACAGAATGTCTTCTCAGTTCAGCAGCCTTGGGACTGTAGCAGTACGGCAGGAATTGTGGCAGGCTCACCCTGAAGAGTAGTCTCAAAACATACAGACCGGGAGCTGGAGTACTTGAAACCATAGTCACCCGAATTTCCCTTGTCCGTTTTACACATGTCAGAGATTCAGCTCTGCCTAACTAGACTACTGTGACCATAACTGACTGGTTTAAATGTTTTCTGGGGATGGACAAGTTAGCCTTTCTGAAGCAGGTGAAGAGAGGTGATCTCTCTCTTCATGCTAGCGCTAATTGCTTATACCTGTGAAAAACTGTAAGAGACACAAAGTAATATTTTTCTTAGGGAAATTTCCTTTCTAAGGAAGTTAGTCATATAAAATAATTATTATTATTTTTAAATCCAGTATGAGTCGAGGGAGTGCCCTGATTACACATTTCCTGGAAAAGGCCATTTGTGACGTACCATTGACTAATGAAAACTCGCCAGTTAGAAGTAGCTCTTTTCTGTTAACTATTTGAAAAGGCAAGAGTATTTTAAAAGTACAGGTCTTCGACATTCCCTTGTTCTTTCTTTTTTAACCCACCATCACTGAGTCTGTTTACATCATTAGCAGCTACAGATTCATGGCCCTGATTGGAAAATACTAAACTATTCTGATATAACAAAATAAGCAAAAGCAAAGCCTGCTTGCCATCCCATTGCCAGTAATGCAGCTATGCAGCTTAATGCTACAACCTCAAATGCAGGAAGGAAAAAGAGAAGCAAAAAAAGAGGCACAACGAGCATGACAGCAGATCGGTCAGATTTCCCATGAAAATCAGGATGATGCTTTAGCTACTAGTGAGTGGCAGCCCTTAAAAAACTGTCGTCCCTGGCTAGGGGTTAAGGGTGGAGTTTTGTGCAGGAAATTCTGGGCAGGAATGAGAAGAGTGGTAGAATTGAACTCCTGTATTCCATCACTACTAATTCAGATTTCTCTAGCATGGGTTAAACCAGTGTCCAGGAAATCTGGGAGCGGATGAGCCAGAACTTCTAAATACCATTTGAGCTGTTATGTCTAAGACTCTGGGAATTGTGTTGCTTATGCTCAGAAGAGCATGACTTGTGACTGCAATTTGTTCAACTCAAAATGACCTCCAAGCCTTACTGGAAGTCAACTTAAAAAAGAAAGAAAAATCCACCCCCCCCTGCTTCTACCAAATGAGATTTTTCAGTTTTAAAATCATCATCGTGCAACATTTTGTTTTGAGTTTAACCCCAGCAATATCAACATGGCAGAATTATGCAAACAAGGAAATTTCCATGGGCTGAATTGCACAATTTCAAGAAACAATCTTGACTTACTAAATAGACGTGAGTGCTGATGCCTTAGCATTGTAGGGCTGTGCACTCTCTGTAGCTGTTGGAGCAGAGAGAATAAATATACCTTTCTTCTTCCCTGTTCATTGACTGAACACAGAAGTGGGTATGAATAGTACCTGGCTAAGTGTTTGTGTGCGGTGCCAAACCACAGGGGTTGTTTGGAGGGCTAGTGCATGAGATTTACTGTTCAGTCAAAGTAGTAGCACAAAGAGGGAGATATAAGCAATGCTGCTATGGGTGTTAAATCTATGCAATGAGAGTCTAAAGTGTTTCCTAGTGCATTACAGATTTTCCTTTGTACTTCCATAGGATTCTGTATGGTCTGTGATGACAGCTACCTCTAGGATATAATAAGAATTTCCAGTTCCACCACAAAGATTTCTGTGAAAGATGCAACACAGGCACCAACCTGGCAATGATCTGCACTTCAGCTTTCAGTAACATGCTGTGGACTTAAATCAAATAATGTTATATTCTCACCTAGAAACCTTAAGCTTTCCCACCAGGCTATATCCTAGGTGTGCTCCCATAAATGAATTACTAGGCTGTATTGTTTTACTGGTGTTTCCACTGTATAAATTCACATCAGGCCCTGTCACGCATGTTATGCCTGTAAGGGCAGAATACCTTTTCGTCTCTCAGTACTATAGCTTTCATTATTATAACGGTGCTCAACTATGGCAGGGATGAGTCTTAGAGAAATTAAGATAATTAAGTGATTAAGGTAAGTAAAAACTCAGTACCAACCTCTGACTTCGCATGAATGAAAACAAAAACCAGTAATGGTCATGAACAAATTGACCTAGGATATGTAAGGTGTATAGCTGTCGGAGGAGAGAGATTCTACAAGAGCCATCCAGCAGGATTAATGGCTCAAGCAGTCTAAGCAGCTGATGGAGCTGGTACTATTTTAAACAGGATTATTATAGAGAGGATTCAATTTGGGGATACTTTCTGAAGGGTGATCCACTTAGGGGTCCCTTCTAAACCAATGCCTCGTGGCCTTAAAGCTCTCTCTTTACTTGCACAAATCTGTAGTTCTTGATGAAGTCAAGGTTTACGAGGGTGCCTGAGATGTGTGCAAAACCTGAGATTTATTGACTTTCCTATGGTTATCACATACCTCAAAAATCTTTGTCCCATGCAGACTGTAGGTGTGTATATTTGTGGAGGGGATTAGAGTTGAGACTGAGAAGATGAGAGAGAGGTGAGATGAGCAAAAGGATTACATCTGGAGTTAGGGAATTATAGAGTAGGTGTTTTCTGTGAAACCAAAAGGGGAGTGTAGGCAAGATACCTCCAGTCTGCTCTATGAAAAAAAGAAAAACAGGGATCCAGGCATAAGCTACCTGCATTGGGACAGAAGAGTGGCATATTTGACATCACGTCACTTACAAACGCATGCAAAACACATTATTGCAGCATAAGTTGTTGATTTTCTGAAGGCTTAGTCAATGAATATGAATGAATCGATATACTCTTACATTTTATTGGGTGATAATCAGCTGCTGAGGCTCATCAGCAGAATGACGGATGTGGTTTCTTTATCTCACTGTCAAACAGAGAGTTTATGTGTCATTCTTCACTTACGTGAGTTTGCCCAAGGCTTGCATTATTGGTAAAAACTGTCCCATTTGCTGTGTTTAATGATCTACAGGTTATCAAGCCTCCTGCAATCCTTTACTGGCTGTGACACTTTATTGCATGATGCTACTTACTTTCCCTACCTAGAAAAAGGTCCTTTGCAAGGATAAACACATTAATTTTTAGAAAATATTCTGAAATTTGCTGATGAAAAGTGCTTCTTTCCACTATCTCCAGAGTATTAGCGATAATTCTGTCTGAAGAAGATGGAAGAATAGGGAATACGGGTCAAAAGGCATTGAAAATTAGTTGTTTATCTAACAGGCCTGCCTTCAGTGTAGAAGAGCTGAGAGGGAGGGTAACTGAATGCAGGAGCATGCCTTTGCACTGAGCAATGCTGAGAGAGCCTGGAGCCCCGTAATATCTTATCTCACCACATCTGTGTTTCCAAAGTCTGCCCTAGATGGATGGCAAGTCTGTAGCATACAACAATAACTTGGGAGAGCACAGAAAGCAAACAAACTGTGATCCAGGGAGATCTTTCCTCATTTGTAGTTATCAGGACTTTGAATTCTGTGTCTACATTGTTGTTGGCAGCTTAATTCTGCTCCATGGTCCATCCCCAAAATGGTCACAAGAGCCTGTGTACACCGACAAAGATGATGGCTGCACTTTGGAAAATGTTCTGGCACAATTTCTGTAAGCGAGACTAGTTGGCTTGGTTTTGTACTTCTAGTGGTGAATGCGCACGCTGGGAACTTCAGAAAGAGTAGCTCTGACATTGTTTCCTGTGTGGGATTTTGTTGCAAATTTCTCTTCAAGCACGTAAAAAACAAATTCAGATCTTGTATTTTCCACAGGGTTTTTGTAGTATGAAAGGCAATATATTTGACTCTGATTTGACTACGTTTGATGTAAAGGTGATTTCGATCTTACTGATGTCATTGCAGAAGGACAGCAATTGAACAGATCTGCGGCAATGCACAACTTGTGTAAAAGGAAAAGGAGAATTAAGCTTTGGTATTTGAGACCAGTACCAATATTTATCTTTTGTCTTATTTTAAAGGCCTTGACATGTATTACTTTCCTTTTGTTACCTCACATTAGTTTACTGATAGTTTACTGATCTGGGTGGTTTCTATCAATCATAGACTTCCAACTGTTTACTTTCTAGGTAAACGTAAAGATGACTACTAAACGTACAAGTATAAAGAGATGACTATTAAAAGAAAGTAACTGTCTTTGAAAAGCCAAGTTCCTTGGCAGTGACACAGAGGTGTCTTCAACTTTAGAAGACTGACTGAATTAGGAAAGACATAAAGTTGTTGTTACTTGAGGGCTATCTGGTTGTTTTAAGTGAGACTCAACAGAATTGGTCCAGTAACACACACAAATTTCCAGCTTAAGTAAGCCATAGTAAGTGGAGGACACAAGCTTTTCATAGTCAGGTATCTTCAAGAGCTTTAGAAAACAACGAAACAGTGTTGCTGGGGTTGGTTCAGAGCCCTTATTACCAGTCCGCTCTTTACCATGAGGCTCTCTAGTGTTCTTAAGGTTACAGGAAACTAGCAAGTTCCGTCTGAGTCTACTACTCCTGTGGCCCTGGTTGTCCTGGACCAGGTCCTGCTTCATCATATTCTGTGCTTTTTGTGAGAGAAACAAGGTACTGAAACTGGAATCTCCTTTGCACAGATAATAAAGAAGATAGATGAGGGAGTATCAGGCTGCACTGAAGGAATTGTTCCAGTGAGATGATCCATGTCCTCTGACTCTAAATCTCTCATGCATCCATAGGCAGGGACACTGAACAGCTTCAGCTGGATAAGCTCTGGTTGCAAGAACTGAAGCTGCTTCTTCAACAGCTTTTTCTGACTCATCCCTTTCCCCCTTCTTCTCCCGTACCTCCAAACACACTGGAATTCAAATGTGTTTTGAAGATGGGGTTCCGTATGCCTTAGTCTTCCTATCTGTTGGGTTTTTTTAACTTTTTTATTCTGTCCTTATTGTTTAGGCTTTGTTTGATCAGCACCACACCAACTCCACTTCTCCAAAACCCAAAAGATGGCCTAGCAGATGGGGTATGAAACCCATGTACATCACAGACCCACTAAACATCAATTTTTATTCCAGTCATGGATCATCCTGGGGGGAGAAAAGGGGAGGGGGGACAGTGAGCAGAGAGTACAAGCTGGCTCAGAGGAACGCTAATAGATCTGGTTTGAGTCCAAATCATGCTAGCAGTGATCATAAATAAACACTTGGTGGTGATTCAGTGGCTTCCGTTAAATGAACGGATGGTCTCTGTCCTGTCCTCAGTGAAGAACTGTCCATGTGCATCCATCCCGCATCATTACACCAACTGTAGGTGTAGCCATGAGCTCGGGGCTAATCTGCCAGGCCTGGGGGAATCAGAGAGTGAAACAGGTTCCCACAGCTCAAGATGGCCTCTCCGTGTCAGGGTTAGCCCATGGATGAGGCAAAGTCACATAAACGAGCTCTTCTAGGTGAGGCAAGGCGGGGAGCCAGCAGAACTGCCACCTTGGATTTCCGAAGGGCAGACTTTACCCTGTTTAGGAGCATGGTCGAGAGTGTCCCTTGGGAGGCAGTGTTGAAGAGCAAAGGTGCCCAGGAAGGCTGGTCATACTTCAAGCAGGTGCTCTTAGAAGCACAGGAGAAGGCCATCCCCATGTCTCGAAAAACGAGCCGACGGGGAAGAAGACCAGCCTGGATAAATAGAGAGCTTTGGCTGGACCTCAGGAAAAAAAGGAAAGCTTACATTCTCTGGAAAAAGGGATTGGCAACTTATGAGGATTATCAAGATATAACAAGCTATGTAGGGGGAAAATTAGAAGGGCCAAAGCTCAATCGGAACTCAGTTTGGCCACTGCACTTAAAGACAATAAGAAGAGATTCTTTCAGTATATCAATAGAAAAAGGAAGACTAGGGAAAATGTAGGCCCACTGATGAATGAGACGGGTGCCCTAGTGGTGGAAGACACAGAGAAGGCAGAGCTACTGAATGCCTTCTTTTCTTTGGTCTTCACTGCTAAAGCCGCCTCTCACGAATCCCATACCCTGGAGGCAAGGGGGAAGGTCTGGAGAGAGGAAGATTTTCCTTCAGTTGAGGAGGACCGGGTCAGAGACCACTTGGCCAATCTGGACATTCATAAGTCCATGGGCCCTGATGGGATGCACCTGCATCAGCGAGTGCTGAGAGAGCTGACAGGTGTTATTGCTAGACCACTCTCCATTGTCTTTGAAAGGTCATGGGGAACAGGAGAGGTGCCTGAGGACTGGAGGAAGGCTGACATCACTCCAATCTTTAAAAAAGGCAAGAAGGAGGAGCCAGGGAACTACAGACCAGTTAGTCTCACCTCTGTCCCTGGGAAGGTAATGGAGCGACTCATTCTGGATGTCATCTCCAAACACGTTGAGGAGCAGGAAGTCATTGGAAGTGGTCAACATGGATTTACCAAGGGTAAATCATGCTTGACCGATCTGATAGCTTTCAGTGATGTTATAACGGGTTGGCTGGATGAGGGGAGAGACGTAGATGTCATCTACCTTGACTTTAGCAAGGCTTTTGACACTGTCTCCCATAACATCCTCATTAGGAAGCTGAGGAAGTATGGGCTAGATGAGGTGATGGTGAGGTGGATCGAGAGCTGGCTGTGTGACAGAACTCAGAGGGTTGTGATCAGCAGCATAGAGTCTAGTTGGAGGCCTGTAACCAGTGGTGTCCCCCAGGGGTCAATACTCGGTCCAATTTTGTTCAGTATATTCATTAATGACCTGGATGATGAGACAGAGTGTATCCTCAGCAAGTTCGCTGATGATACCAAACTGGGAGGGGTGGCTGACACTCTGGAGGGCAGTGCTGTCATCCAGTGTGACCTGGACAGGCTGGAGAGCTGGGCAGAGAAGAACCCAATGAGGTTCAACAAAAGCAAGTGCAAGGTCCTCCACCTGGGGAGGAAAAATGCTAAGCACCAGTATAGGTTAGGGGTGGACCTGCTGGGAAGTAGTTCTGAGGAGAAGGATCTGGGCGTCCTGGTAGACAGTAAATTATCCATGAGCCAACAATGTGCCCTTGTTGCCAAAAAGGCCAATGGAATCCTGGGCTGCATAGGGAAGAGTGTGGCCAGTAGGTCGAAGGAGGTCATTCTCCCCCTCTACTCTGCACTGGTGAGGCCACAACTGGAATACTGCATCCAGTTTTGGGCTCCCCACTTCAAGAGGGACAGGGAACTGCTGGAGCAGGTCCAGCGTAGGGCAGCTAAGATGATTGAGGGACGGGAGCATCTCCCTTATGAGGAAAGGCTGAGAGAGCTGGGACTCTTTAGCCTGGAGAAGAGAAGGCTGAGGGGAGACCTTATTATGGCATATAAGTATCTAAAGGGAGGGTTGAAGGAGGATGGTGCCAGACTCTTTTCATTGGTTCCCAGTGACAGGACGAGGGGCAACGGGCACAAGTTAGAACATAAGAAGTTCCGTTCAAATACACGGAAAAACTTCTTTACAGTGAGGGTGACAGAGCACTGGAACAGGCTGCCCAGGGAGGTTGTGGAGTCCCCTTCTCTGGAGATTTTCAAGACCCGCCTGGATGCAGTCCTGAGTAATGTGCTCTAGGCAATCCTGCTTTAGCAGGGGAGTTGGACTAGATGATCTCTAGAGGTCCTTTCCAACTCTGAAGTTTCTGTGATTCTGTGATTCTCTAGTCTACATGGTAGAGGCCTTATTGATCACACCACACTTCAGAATTGGTCCTTCATGCTTTCCCACAGCATTGACTTCCCTAGTGATACGGAAGTGTCATGGAAAGTGATAGAGAAAACTTAACTGAATGGTGTAGCATCAGAAGGGGGAGGGGAGCCAAGAAAAACCCCACTTGTCAGCTGAACAAATGAAAAAATTAGAAAACTCAGCATTTTGTCAGTCACTCCACCCCCCAGCATTTCCTTCACGGTTAGGACTTTAATCATCAATAAAACAATAATAACAAAACATGTACAAGGAGTCCAACTATCAACTATCATAATTCCCTTCAACACAGCAAGGCGCTCTTCAACAAATAACCATTAAGAGATTAAGCCTCTTTTATGAATAAATTGTTTGGTATGCCGGTGGCAATTTGTTTGACATTATTTTGCAGGATTAAGGAGTCGAAGACCTTGACAACATGCTAATTGTCTATACCTGGCATAGAGGCAATATTAAAACCTTGGTAATATTCCACACCCTTGACAAAAGTGTCATTCACAGGAGATCATTTGCTAATGTAGTCCTTGGTTTGGCTGCTAATAAAAGCAAGTGATGATGCTGTTCATCCCAAGATCCCCAAATACCATTTTTGCTGAGGGTCTTCCAAAATTCATATAGTCCCCCTGAGGGAGGCGGTATTACTGTTATTACTGTTGTCCGTTTCAGAGAAGGGGAAAATCGAGGCTGAAGCTTCCCAAAGTACTGTAAACCAGGGAAATGTAGTGCCACTGATGAAAAATGCCAGTCCTGCCCTTCCGTTGCCCTGGCTGTTCTTCTCGCCTGCATGCTGGCTGCTGGCAAAATTTCTTTTTCTGCTGTGCAAATATTCAGACTGAGAAATTCCGCTGGGTTAAAACTAATGTTGGGAGAAAATAGTTATGGTTGTTTGGGGTTTTTTTATTTATTTTCCCTGGGTCATTTCCTTGATCACACTGCTTGTACAGCTACTTGAACGCTAACAAGGTTTCAAGGGAGCTGTATGAAAACTGGAACACGAGATGGGAGTAGGTAGGACTGATTTATTGTGACAGTGCCACTTTAAACCAACCTAAAGTGCTCATAAAACTGTGGCGCGAGGTACAGTTAAATAGCCTGTTTAGGGGCTTGCTCACACCACTCTCGTGGGCTTCCCCAAGTCAGCTTTAGTCTAGTGAGCTAGCATGCACAGGGGCCGGGTCAAATTGAGTCTTTTGCATCTCAATTGTAGCTAGCCTGGCTATCCCACACCAGCTGCAGCTGAAGCAGTGAGCGCAGAGCAGAGGTGTCATCAATAGTGCAGGATGCAGAATGCAGTAATCCTCATCTGTGTTCTCCAAAACAGTGAAAAACATACTCCCCACAACTTGATAACAGTACTTAATCACTTATGATGTTTTTCCTTTCTTTTTAAAACAGCTGATTTACAGGCATGAAGCCTCTACTCCTCAAAAGTAAGAGCAGCTGGGGAAAAAAAGGACAAGGAAGCAATTTTTCCTGAAGCTTATTTCCTGGCAAGGCACGGTTTTCAGCTTTAGAAGGATGTATGGGGCAGAGAGAAGTCCTGTAAACATGTTCACATTTGCCAAAGCTCCTTGAGCTGTTGCCTTAGCCTAAATCTCACAGGACACACTGACTGTGGTTCATTGTCCTCTCAGAGGAACTTGGTATTAAATTGTAAATTCCATACACACACAAAGTAGAAAAAGAGAAAAGGAGTGAGGCTGTATCAGATGTAATAAAAAGCCCTGATTCTTCATTATTTCCTCCCCCTCCTTTCTGAAACGCTTTTAATCTAAAAATCATGGAAGCTGAGATGATCCCAAGGAAAGTTAGAATAAACATGACTGCAAAAGGCCCCTTGGGAAGACGTCTCAATCTCCTGCTGCTGTGTGATTGTAAAAGCCTTCTGCCTTGTCTCCGCAGCTGGATAGGTATCAATAAAGTACACAGCTCAGAAGAATGAGACAACTTCACTTTCTTAGAAGTGTGATGGGGGATCAAAAGAAGTCAAGTGGCAATAAACTGTGTAGCAATTTGCTTTACTGTGTATCTGGGCAGCATCTTTTTTTTTTTTTTTTAAAGTATACTGCAGGAAAAAAACTGCTACGTTGCTTTATTCAGGCAAGGTCCTTGTTTCGCTGCGTTATAAAAGCATTAGTTGGTGCGTGTGTGCATTGTTGGTGTATGGGTGTGTGCGTGGGCATGTTTAACATTGAACATTGGGTCTCAATGTTCTGACTTTTGCTGATGACACAAAGCAAATAATGTCACATCCCCCTGAGCTGGATGTAGAGGCAGGTACCACACACCTAGCCAGCATAGAAGATGTCCGCTGCAGCTTGTCAAAGGAAGCTCATCTGAAATTCAGGAGTTCATATCCCTGGTGCTGGTCATCACTGTACAGTCAGCCTCACTCAAGCTGCTGTCACGTAAATGAGGGGCATCATGGTTTTTAACTGCAAAGCTGACCCCTGTGCTTTGGATGCTGAAGGTTCTGGCCTTAACTCTTAGGTCTACTATGAGGGAGGCTGCTCACCTCCTCTACTACTGTGATTTATGGCCACTTTTTGGTTTAGATAATAGTAACAGCTTTTAGGAAGCAGAGAATAGATAGCTGAAGTTATTAATTTTGAGATTGCAGCAAGTAACTTATTTGCAAGTGACATCCCAGGCCTGGGAGAGGCTGAAGAACGTGAACACTTTTCCTAAGCCCACCTAGGACTGTCGGAAGACCACTGCACTGAGCTCAGGTATTGCTGTGGGTGGGATGGTGTCAGGGAATAAAAGAGTAGGGCAAGGAACTCCGGTGGCACCGGGCTTCTGTAGCCGCATGCTATCCCTCTGGGGTTTACAGCTAGTGAAGGCTTCTGTTTGTCACTCTCTGGAGGATGGGTCAGGAGCTGTCTTGTCCTGCTCCTTCACTCTAAAACAAATCCAAGTTCTTGGCAAAATACTGTTAGGAGCAGAGAAGAAAATACTATAGTATTTTCCTTCTGCCAGGCCTACTTCCTGGTGGTTTTCTTAGGAGGGCACGTTTTGGCAGTCACAGGCTGTAATCTCCAAGATTACTGTGCCCGGCTCTGAGAGCACTTCTTGCAACACAACCCCTGTTCACAGCTCTAAACATATTTAATCATGTCTCAGCTTTTGTTCTGTCTTTCAATTCAGGGGACTGGTCTTAGAAAGTGTTATGATTGTTAATAGTAAGATTTGACCATTAGGACTTCACTCTAAACACCAGGAGTCTTGTTTTTCTGAAACAGGAATGAGGTGCTGAATGAGGTCACCCTACCAATAACTCTTCTCACTTATTGATTGTCTGATGTGTTCGTTTATCCGCAGCTGATAAATAAGCGAGAAGGATTTTGTTGTGATGTAGATCACAGCAGGTCTCAGAGTCAGTCAGCTATTTTTTGTCAGCGGGAAGGAGCGAAGGGTTTATCAGTATATGCACTTAATACATCCACGTTCTCGGTTTATAGCTGGATGTGCTGATGGAGTTCTTTAGGTCATTCAATGTGTGTGTGTGTATACATCTGCTTCATCAACTATTGGTGATTTGCAGAAATTTGTTGCTGCCTACCGTGGATTTTAAAAGATGGATCTTGATCAAATAGCCAGTCATCATCCTGGCTACCTGACGCATTTTATCTATTCTATGTACTATGCCCACTTTGGAAACTGCAGTCATCCCCATGCTACTTTGCACTATATTCTTCTTTCTTTCTCTGTTTTACTTGCAGACGGGTGTGTTTAAGTATATATTTAAAATTCAGTGCCTTTATGTCTCACTGTCTGAGAATGGGAGAGGAAGATAGGGAGCTGCCAATGAGGAAATAATGTCTGAAATTTAGAAGAATGGAAATAGTGAGAAGCCAGGCACATTTTTAGGGAGATGTAATGGGGAAAACAAAATCCTGTTACAAATCTAAATGTCCCTAAAAGTCTTGGAACTCCGAATGGAAACTAACCCCAGGTACTTGCATATGTAGAAACGATCCGTATATCAAATTCCAAGTCCTCTACAGATTGTACAGTGCCCATGGCAGATTTTTTTAAAAATGTGCAAGGGTAATGACTTTTACTGGATAGGGTGTAACACTGGCACTTTCAACATAACAAATTGTCTGGTCCAGGGAGCAAAATATTCCAGGAAATGGTGCAATTGTATATTCAAAGTATAATAAAGAGATCATGAAAGCTTTCATGGCATTATTAGACGTTCAGGACAATAAGAAAGCACTGAACTGACTGAAACTGTTGTCCAGCTGGCAGTCGTGGGTGCCATGGCCTGAATCTATCTTCCAGGACAGTTCTCTGTCACACTGCCTTCCTAGGAAATGGGAAACCTCTTTTGTAGTACCTGCGGTTTTAACTGTCTGACACTTCTCCTTACTGCCTTGAATGGCTGAGTATATGCAGAGCAAGCTACAGCCATCACTATGATGTGGGAGGATAGCTGAAGCCTGGGTGATGCACTGATACCTGCAAAGTCCATCAGGGCTTGCTTAGTGACTCTCCAAAGAGACTTCCTCTTGCAGGAGCAAGGTTAGCTCTAAAGTCTTGTCATTGCCTTGGGGATTTTCTGATTTTTCTTTTTTTTTCCTTTCTTTTTTTTTTCTTCTTTTTTTTTCTTTTTTTTTTCTTTTTTTCTATTTCTTTTGGCAAAGACCTTCTCCAAAGCAAAACACCTCTAAAAAAATGACTTGGTCTTTATTCTTAGTGATCTAGAAAAGAAGCAGCTTTGGCTCTGAACCTGCATGCTGATCTTGACTGACCTGATCTAATGTTTGATATTAGGATGTAACATTTCTATTGGTAGCTTAGAAACATTTGTTCTGCCTCAGTCTCCGAGATATGCCAGCAGCATCTTGGACTGCATAAGGCAGAGCCTTGCCAGCAGGTCAAGGGAGGAGATCCTTCCCCTCAGCTCAGCCCTGGTGAGACCATATCTGTGGTCCAGTCTGCGGTTCCCCAGTATGAGAGGGACATAAACATTCTGGAGGAAGTCCAGTGAAGGGCCATGAAGTTGATTAAGGGACTGGAGCATCTAACAAGTGAGGAGAGGCTGAGAGAGCTGCAGCTATTTAGCCTCAAGAAAAGGAGGCTTGGAGGTATCTTATCAGTGTCTATAAATATTTGATGGGAAAGAGTAGAGAAGACAGAGTCAGACTCTTCTCAGTGGTGTGCGATGACAGTGGGGACAAACTGAAATACAAAATGTTCCATTTAAACATAAAAACTTCTTTTCTGGGAGTCTGATCAAACATCGCAACAGGCTGCCCGGAAAGGATCTGGAATCTCTTATCTTTGGAGATACTCAAAACCCACTGGATGTGGTCCTGAGCAACCTGTCTGACTGACCCTGTTTTGATCACGGGTTGAACTTGGAGGGGATCTCTGAAGGTGCTTTCCAACCTCAACTATTCTGTGATATATGCAGGCTGATGAACTCTGGGAAAGCTATAAGAACTTTGTACACCACTGTCGCCTGGTACCTTGCAGGATTTATGAGACATTGCTAGTCAGCCTGTACTCTCCAGTAGAGTTTTCCAAGCTGGGAAAAGCTTACAGTAAGGAACCTCATGCTGCTGTTGACTGTTATCCTTAGTTTGCTGGAAGGTTAAAGTAAACCAAGCAAAAGCACTTGATGAAATAGGGAGGTGAGGAATGAATGGGACTGTAGTTGCTAACCGAGTTTCAGAACAGTCTTATAGTAAGAAATACTGTGGCCAGCAGGACTAGGGAAGTGGTTGTACCTCTGTACTCAGAGGTGAGGCTGCACCTCGAGTATTGTGTTACGTTTTGGGCCCCTCACTACAGGAGGGACATTGAGGTTCTGGAGCGTGTTCAGAGAAGGACAACAAAGCTGGTGAGGGGTCTGGAGAACAAGTCTTACGAGGAGCAGCTGAGGAGGGTGTTTAGCCTGGAGAAAAGGAGGCTGAGGGGAGACCTTATTGCTCTCTACAGCCACCTGAAAGGAGGTTGTAGTGAGGTGGATGTCGGTCTCTTCTCCCAAGTAACAGGCAATAGGACAAGAGGAAATGGCCTCAAGTTGTGCCAGGGGAGGTTTAGATTGGATATTAGGAACAGTTTCTTCACAGAAAGGGTCATCAAGCATTGGAACAGGCTGCCCAGGAAAGTGGTTGAGTCGCCATCCCTAGAAGTATTTAAAAGATGTGTAGATGTCGTCCTGAGGGACATGGTTTAGTGGTGGACTTGGCAGTGCTGGGTTAACAGTTGGACTTTATGATCTTAAAGGTCTCTTCCAACCAAAACGATTCTATGATTCCATGAATTTATTTGAAGACCTAGTTCACAGGATATTATCTATTCCCTTTATGTTCCTAGTTCACTGAAGTTCATTCAAAAATTCTGTATTTTAGATGGGAAAGTAAGCTCTAACTTTCTCTCCCCTTGCCATTTAAGAAAAATTATAGGCTGAAGTAATGTCAAATTAGGACTTTAAAGGATAGTGGGTCACATTTACAGAGGTATTAAGGATCACTGAATAATTTAAATTAGAAGGGACCTCAGGAGGTCTCTATTCCAACCCCCTGCTAAGAAAGCAGGGACAGCTACAAGGCCAGGCAAATTCCCTCAGAGCTTTATCAAGTTGGGTCTTTTAAACCTCCAAGGATGGAGATTGCACATGATCACTGGGCAGCCTGCCTCAGTGCTTGAGTGTCCTCATGGTGAAAAAGATTTTCCAGTCCAAATCTTTTGCTCTTCAACTTTTTTTTTTCTTGGTGAATGAAGGTTACATAGGTGCCTTTTGGGTTTTTCAGAAGTGTGTAAGCAGTGTAGGTCTCTTACCATCTTGGTCACTTCTAGAAGTTCCCCTAGGCCCTTACCTTTATTTTGAAGTATGAAAGCGTATCTGAAAATCTTACCCAGTGTCTCCTGGGCTTCATAACTTTAAGAATTTGGAAACTTGAAACCGAAGTCTCTTCTCTTTCCAAAATTTTGTTGATTTTCTTGTGTTTATGAGCAATGATTTAGGATTTGGAGAGGCTTTGATTACAAGAGGGTGTGTCTGGTGAAATATAACCAAAGCTTTTCTTTTTGAGCATTTCCTTCTGTTAACTTTGCTGATGTTAATAATGATGAGGTACGTTCAGAACTAGGGCCATAATTACATGAAACTTGCAAGAAGAGGAAAGATTCAGAATTCCCTTCACACTGCCTAGCACATTTCTAGGAAACTGCATCAGTAAGATGTTTTGAAAAGGCAAAGAAAACTTGTGTGAAAAACTTACGAAAACTTAAAAACATTGCATCTGTGTGCATCAAACAGGTTTTATTTCTGAATAATGTTTTAGGTAGAAAACCTGACAAGTCAGCTCCAATAGTGTATATTTTCATGTGTGACAGAGGCTAATTTGGTCATGGTTGTTACCCCAACCATAACTGCTTTTTTTTTTTTTTACGGCAGTGTTTGCTTTTGCTCTGTCCGTTTCTTGTTGTTCTTAAGAACAGATATTTGCCAAAACAAATGTATGCGAGTGATAAAAGCCAAGAGGAATGTCTGTTGGACCACAGGAAATTTCCTGTGCAGGAAGAGATCTTGGGAACTTCCTGTGGAGCAGAGCATTGTGGGTGTGTTGGCAGAAGTCCCTTTACCACAGCTGCAATTAACTAGAATAGGGTGGAAAACAGTCGGTGCTGCCTTTTGCAGTCATATAGTTCAAGAGCCAAGCCTGAACTAGACAGTTAAAAAACCCACTGCATGATCAAACGTTAAATCGGAGTTGTCTACTTGCAGATGATTACTCTCATAGCCAAAAAACAAGCAAGTAAGTGTGGTGCAGAATTACAGGTCACTGATTCTCATACTGCTGTACTTTGTGCCCACCCCATAGACTAACTTGGTGTAGATGGGAGCATCCCAAGGTTTGGTGCCACTAGAAGTAGACCTCTTCAGGTTTGGTCCCACATGCCCATGTGCTTGGTCCTTGCATTTTGTACACCACTGTAGCCTGGTACCTTGCAGTATTTATGAGACATTGCTAGTCAGGCTGTACTCTCCAGCGGGGTTTTCCCATGTCAGTACTGTCCCAGACAAGTTCAAATCTTCGACTGAGCCATATCCCATGTGTTGCATTAAATCTGCCTGATGCCAGAAACTTGCATTGAATGCCAGGTGTTCAGCATGGAAGACCCTTATATTTGGGTCATTTTTACTTTTGCCTCTAGCAGACGTGCATCTCTTTCCCAACCTCTTTGAGATGACACTTGCAGGGTGCAGGGGAACTGCTTCTGGAGAGAGAAGTGAGGAGACAAAGACTGAGGAGGGATACAGGATGCTAACATAAAATGCTATAGTGAAAAAGGAGGGGAGAGACAACTGGATAATAGGAAGAAATGAGTGTAGTTCAAAGGGCAGAAAGAGTAGAGGAGAGAAAGAAAAAGATACCAGAAGCACAGATTTTATAAATAGGGAAACTGGACAGTCTGGAGAGAAATGTATTTTTTCTAATAGTATGTACAGAGCATGATTAGATCCTACACGAGGCGGGATTTGTGGGCAGGCGGTGTCAAACCCATTATTATGTGATGGCAAAGCGGGCTTGATATGGACACTTGGCAATACATCCTAGACTGCAGTCCCAACTTCATCTGTAAAGACAATTGTATGCCCTCTGCCTGTACCCAGTCCTTGGCCTTGCTGGAGAAGATGCCATGGAAAAGGCCACTGAAATGGTGCTTGAGGTTGTGGTCTGTGCTCTCTGCAGCCTTGTGTTAAATGGAGCGTTAAGGCTGTTGACTCTTCAGAGAGCTCAAACAGCAGCTGACCATAACATTTGAACTTCAGCCTTGCGAGCCCAACTTCAGCATAATGATCTCACCTGGTGATTTCAAAGCCCAGCCTCTCAGGTAGCATGGTTCTCCTCACAGAGTCTGGGTCCTGGAACCTAGCACCCTTACCCGCACTTCTTCAGCATTTTTTTTTTTTTCTTACAGCTGTATGCGTACCAAGGAACTCTTTGTTTGCTTACTAAGTGCTTCCCCACAGGAAATTTCCTGTGATGGAAAACTCTGGGGAAGCTTCCTGTTAGACGAGATGCTGCAGGGGCAGATAACGGAGACGCTTGAGCCCGCAAACCGCAGCAGCTGAGGAGGCGTTGTCACCTGGTGCTTTCTGCTGGAGGAGGCTGGGCGGCAGGAAGAGTCAACCACTTTCTTGAGTGATCTGGGGCGATAGGACAGGGGAACCGCTTGCTGGAAAACCCATGACTGCTGTTGACTGATGAAGTCTTTACTAAGGCTGGGCACTGCCGTTTGGTGTTGTGGAACTCAGGTCCTGGGAAGCTATGGATTAATTTTTATCACAGAGCGACTCCTTATGGGTCAGTTAGGTCAGCTTTTCTCAGGGTCTGAAGAAGGCCTGTAGTTAAATGTCCCATTGCGAGCTGGGTACCAAGTGTGGCTCTGAAGCTCACAACCAGTTGAGGAAAAAGCCATTGCCTCATGGAAGAACCCCATCTTTTGATGATGTTGCCCATCTCCTACCCATTGCTTTCCTGAAGATGGAGGTCCTGCAGCCATACTGGTTTTGAGCCCATGGCTGTCCCTGGCAGTCTGTGGAGAACCGCTTTGTATCACTTGCTGGGATTTGCTCTTAACATTGGTACAGAAAGAGTGGTCTGGCGGTCGAGTAACTGTTACTATGAATGTCACCCCACGCTCCAGCAGTGACCTCTTATCATTTCAGGTGGGAGTTATGGCTTGGCAAGACTAGAGCTTGGTGACCTCCTAGGAGCTGTGGCCTGTGACTGTGCAACAGTGGTTCAGTCAGTCCAAGGCTGGCAGTATGAAACTTACTTGAGGAAACCAATAATTAAATGTTACCCAATAAGGTAACTGAAAATGACCTACATCCTTCCACAATTCTTGCCATTTAGCCTTTCAATGCTTCAGATTCTTCATATATGATGTCATGATGGTAGTGCTTCTTTATGTCCCCATTGACATCTCCTCTGTCAAGAGCAGTGATAGCTGACTGTATGAGGAGGTAGGACTTTAGAGTTGTCAGTCTGTCAGCACAGAGGTGTGCCTGCCCCATAGACAATGCTTTGAGCTTCTCTCTCACCAAACTACCCTTTGCTCTCCACAGTGTCCCTTTCAGCTCTTCAAAATGTTTCTTCTGCCCCTACAATACCTCAGCTTTCCATGCTGTCTGCTGTATCATACAATGATTTTTACAATTCCCCCCCCAAAGTTACTGGTTCCTGGTAACATTCCTTAAACCACATTTTTGGTAGTACTCTCGTCTCCATTTGTGATCAATTGCCTAAATATTGCCTACACAATGGGATTTGTTGTTTGCTTGCACAATGGATTTGTTGGTTGCTTGTAATTCTTCTGTATGTTGATTTGTGCCAGGAACCCATGGCAATTTTTTACCAAAAGATGGAAAAGAGAATAATCTTCCAGAAATTTTGACCTGAATGTTCCCGTTTTTCTTCAGAGCCCATCCTCTCGAATCTGGTGAAGGCACTTCCGTTTGCTTCATTACTTTTCTCTTTGTCTTATTTTAGAAATTCAAGTTGAGATCATATTAAATTGAACTATGAAGTCCTGGAGGAATTTCTTTAGGTCTGCTTCCCCTAGACTACAAAAGACAGACATTTTAAGCCTTTAGTTTTTAAGTTATTGTTAACTGTTACTGTATTGTTAACTATTGTTACTGTATAATACAGTATAATTTCAATACAACCTTCATTCAACCAGCAGTAACTGTTTCAGTTTGATTAATAGACTAGACTCATAAATGTGTGCAGGCTGGCCAGCTGGCCCAGCCAGCCAGTCACTGGGTTGCAGAGATCGCCCAGCTGGCTGTCATTTCTTGGCTGATAGGGCACCCCAAATTACAAGTGCTGCTTCTCAGCTATGGGGCAGACAGGAATGAGGCACTGCTTTTAGTCCCCTGGTAGGGCAAAGAAACAGCTTCCTGGTTATAGGTAGCCATCAGTCCCTATGTTCTGTAACCTACCATGGATCGAAGGCATCCGGGAAAAATGACAAGCTCTTTTTGTGGGGTGAATGGTCGCACCACTTGTTTTTCAGGTTTCCAGACACTTCCCATGATAAGAACTTGTTTTTGATAGTTTTACAGCTTTTCTACTTTTTTACTGCTGTGGTTGTTAATTTCTTTGTCAGGACAGAGAACAATACATCGGTGTTGAACTCTTGAAATGTCAAATGCCCTAAGATCTGGAACAGGCTTGAAGGAAGGGAGGTAGTCTCTCCTGTGCTCTGAATACCCTTCTGCTGGGCCTTGTGGATGGGAGAGGAGTCTGCCTGTTCACAGGCAAAAATGAGAAGAGCTCAAACTTGGGGGTCGAAGGAAGAGCCTGGAGCAAGGAGGCTAGTCAAAGAGACTGGTATTGCGGACTGGCACAATTAGAAGTGGAGAGAGAAGGACATGAACTTGGGGATGGATTTCTTAACCATGCCCTTCCTCTGCTGTCACATACATCTGCGGCCCAACCTGGTGGCAAAATGAGTCAGGGTTATGGCAAGGTGTCTCATGCCCTCCTACCAGTGTTGGTTCCTACAGCAAACGACGGTGTATTCCTGCTGCTGTCAGTTGCCTCCTTGGCAAAAAGTGGCAAAGGTCTGTAGGTTTGATCTAAAAGTGCTAGCCCTGCTGCTGACCCATGCAGGTTTCATTATGATGCCATGGTGGAATTTCTGAGGGTTTTTTTCACCATTACTGATACTTTAAAAACAAGGGAAAAAATTACACTCAATATATATATTCCGCATTACAGCTACTAAGGTTGCAAAGATGAGGAAATGTCAGAATTAACATTGCCTGTATGTACATTGATCATTCAATTACACAAGCTTTGCATATGCATCAACACATTCAGCATCTAGCAAAGTGGGGACTCTGGGGACTGCATGAATGACTTTACTAAATACTGATAAAGATGAAAGGGGATGAACCTATAGCTAGCAGAGAGGATAACTGCAGGAGAATGCTATTAAATCTGCAGGGACTCTTGGTCTGCTCGTTGGTATCTGAGAGTGAATAGTGTTTTTGCAGCAGACACATGGACAACCTGTCCGTAACGACATCAGCTTTGGTAACTAGAGCTGGGATGAAATGGTTGTCTTGAAGTGTGTGAGAGTTTCTTCCTGGCTGTATTCAGTATGTGTGGGTTTCCTAGGTCAGAAGTGGTTTGTACCAAATCACATAGGAGGCCTGCGGCTGAACTTGGGTTTTCCTGGTCCCTTGACCAGTGTCTTCCTTGCTAGAAGCTTCTTCCTTCTGCAGCAGCGCACAGACCTACCTTCCCTTCCATTCACATTCAGTATCCCTGTGGCAAATAACTCAGCTGTTTACGTGGGAAAGTAATCGTAGGAAAGTATTTATTATATTTTTAGCAGTCTGTAATGTAATTTAGCAGATGGAAAAAACGAGGAGGAGAGCCAGCTTTCTGCAGACCACCAATATGTGCTTTGCAGGCGGGAGCTGGACGATTGGTAAGCTAAACTAACTGAGACAGTGCAAAGGTTGCTGAACAGATGCACATACTGTCAAGCTGGAAGTGCACTCATGAGCAGACCTGCAGTTAAAATCACTCAAATCAGGACTAAGCTCTTCCACTGAGTGTAGCAGGCTTTGGGTTAAACCCCATTAGGTCCTAAGATGTTTGTTTGGGAGATCCGCGTAGTATGGCATGTTTTTTTAAAATGTGTTTGTCATGCTGTGGAGGCAATACGTGAACCTCACCACGTACTTGGACAAACTGAGTAAGCGTTCTACGCAAAGTCCAGGAAAAAGCACTGTATTGTTCATTCAATAAATTTAGTTTGTATTTATAATGCTTAATAATACACTAGGAAATCTTCTGTAATATACTGTGTAAACATAATAAAGTCTTGGGAAAACTAGAGTTCAGTACAGATTGGCTATTAAATATTTTCAGTGAAGTAAAGTGAAACCGCTCAAGGCTGCAAAAAATGATCCAACTGGCAGATTAGTAAACTGAGAATTCGCACTGTTAATTTGTAAATATAAATAGTGAAGTTCAGAAGTTAAATCACTAATAGAGCTTATCTGTCAGTAAACTTTCTTGACTTTAATTTTTAATAATATAAAAGCATCTGTCTTTGAAACAAAATTTTTCTTAGAAGAGGTCAACACTATAAAATTTTTACTGTTATTCCAAAATATTATAAGTTGAAAAAAAAGAGCTTTTAGCAATGATTATCAAATTGATTCTCATAACAATTATGTAAAATTTTGCTTACCCCAAAACCTGGCTTACCCCAAAACTCAAAGTAGACATTACAGTAACTGTTGTGAAACCAAAGCACCAAAAAGTGGTTGCATCTTGAATGCAGTGGATTAATGCCAACCTTGAAATATTGCACTTTTTTCCTTTTTCTTTTTTTCACTGAATCTGATTTTGTATATTCAAACGAACTTTGTTAGGAGCTCACCAGTCTCCTGGGTGCCATGAACTATTTTTTTACTTTTTCCCTCACCCCATTGCCTATGGAGACAAAGATGCTGCCTCTTATAGCAAAATCTATGGTGTTACCCCAAAATTTCTGTTTTCTTTAGCTTTTATGAGCTGGAGATTTGGGAAAAATACCAATAAACTACATCCTCTTGCATAGAGATTACAATCTAAGGGAACTCTGGACAAAAATATAATTTCTCTCCTGCTTGTGTGCGTTACCAAGCTCACTGGGGTCCTGGTTTATGATTGCAACTGAGACACTACAATTATGCAGAATAATAAATGCAGGCCTGTTGAATTAGATGATGAAGATCATTTGATTTCAATTAGGACAGCACCTCCTGGCCCTTCACATGGAGCAGAGCCTCATCATGTGAGCCGCTGTAGTTAGTGAAATAACTGCATTCTGTCTTTCTGTACAAAGAGGCCCACTGACTTATAGATACTAGATATTTTTAAGCTGCTATGAAAAACAAGGTGAGGGCTTGTATTGTTAGTGAGAACTTCAGAATGTGTCAAAATTTCAGTGTAATCCTTTCCAGAAGAAAAAATTTGGAAATAAAGAGACACCACCTCTCAGGTTAAAAATATGTATTTAAAAAAAAAACAAACTTAAACCAAGAAAAGGACATATTTTTCAGCCCTTTCTTTCCCTGGAAGGCAGTTATCCAAGTGAGACGTCCTGCTAAAATCACCGGAACGGCTTGTGTAAGTAAATGCTCACAAGAACATGGGTTAAACTGTCCAACCCTCAGTGTCTTGTTACTTCAATGTCGTATTTACTTAAATTGATGCACTTTGGTATTCATCTTCCTTTCCACTATTTATGAGGGTTGCTTTGCAATTTTACATTTATCTCAGTTTTGACAATGCAAGTATGAATATCACCTATACTTTTGTTTAGTATTGCTTTTAGTTTGAACAAATTTAAATTGTTTAATTTAAACAAATGTCCTTAGGAAGCTTTCATTTAAAAGCGGAACGAAAACGCACAGCCATTTTGACTGAATGTGAAAGAAACCTATACAGAGAAAGCAGAATTCTTTTTGCATTAACAGCACAATTGTCTTTATTTAGCATTGTGCAAATAAGAATAGAGTTACCAAAATGTACACTGGCTCTTTACAAGGTATAAAAATAAATCAATAAGTGTATAATAGAATGAATATTGGGATTAACTACAGATAAGGCCTTTCTAGGGCTTCTCTGACACAAGGAGAAATGTCTGAGAACTGATGAAGTAGAGAGAGAAGGAAAAAGAAGAGAAAAAATATATGCAAAGCCACTTGGGTAGAGTTATGCAAATGACCTTATCAGGGCAAGCAAAAGGCTCCTCCATTGTGCCTGCCAATTAGGAAAGAGCAGCCATGGACATACTCAACTCCCTCTTCCTGAGGAGGTGCAGCTTTAGCCTGTGATATTGGCAACCACACCGTGAAAGGAGATTAAAAATTGTCTCCTCTTTTATGTCTTTTTAAGAGGTTGGCAGAGATGCTAAATGAATCCTGGACAGGGCAAGCACCCTGATGGTATGCCAGTACCATTTTTAAAATTTCATACGGATTCTAGCAAACCAAGAGAGCAAAGAAACCACTAGGCTTTGACAGAGGTACAGAAATGGTCCCAGATTTCTTTGAAGGCACTGGTGTCCCTCCATCCTGACTCCCATTCTGATGAGAGAAGGGAAGATGAGCAGTCCTGCTGTTCAGCCCAACTCAGCCTGCCCGGTCCAGGTGTGCTGCTCTCTCTTTCTCTTACCTCTTATGATTAAAACCACTTGCACAGTTGGTCAAGCTGAATGGAAAGACAGGAAAGCAGCATCGAATCTTATACAGTGTTTTCCAAACACCAAAGTGGTTTGATAATTAACACGAAAGGAAGACCTTATGTTCAAAATGAGTAATGTGAGCCTTCTGGTACTCTGGGAAACTTTTCTCTCCCTTTTGTTGCCTTACATACTACTCTTAGTGCTGCAGCTAAATTGTCAAGATTACCACTGATTTCCACAGGAGACGCAGACATGCTTTTCAGGATTGAAAGCCAGTGTTTTCAAAACGTAGAGCAGGCATTATCTGATCACTCGTTTAACGTTCAGCTGGGTGGAATAAGCTCATGGTCAATATGATGTGTTCATGAGAATCTTTCATAGCTAGGATTTGACTATGCCCAAATTGTTTGGAGGCGGCTGGAGGGTATGGTGAGATGAATGGGTCGTCTGAAGTGTTACGCTCTGGACTGGGTGCACACCCTGAGGGTGCATCCAGTGTGTTAATGCTGCTTTATTCAAGTGTCTGCTTCCCAGGCTTAAAAGATAACCGTGTGAGTAGCATCACGTAAGCAAGAGGGCAAAGACTGAAAAACCAGTGTGATCTTTCTGCAGGTTAAAGTAGAGCACCATGCAAAAATAAGAACTCAAACATTTTGTCTTTCTCTCCTTATCCCCATGGTGAGAGAAGGAACGTCCTCAGTGGAAGAACAGGATTTAGTGGAGGCTAATAGTTGGCAGAAACGTATGTGCATTGGAGCTGCCAGGGTGTAGAGTTGTGGGACCAACCAACCTGGTGGGAAGCTGCAACGGGAGGCATTCCTCTGTACACAACAAAAGCTCTGAGCCTTGAAGGTCTTTCTTGTTGCATGGAGATGCAGGTTGTGCCAAAACAATATCAACTCAGGCCTTCAAAACGATCAGTGAATTGAATTAGAGAGAGAACTAGAAAGTTTGATGCAGAGGAGCTGTGCTCCTTCTTCCCCAGTCAGGGTCAACAGTGCATCTGTCACTGTGAACAATACAGTCTGGGGGCTGTGTTCGTGTGTTCGTTAGCTGAAAAACAAAAACAGCAGAAAAGGAACTATGTCTCAAGAAAAGCTGGTACTTCACGTGCAGCTTTGGGCTAAGTTCTCTGCTGATTTGCCCTCTGCCATGAAAATCCCTTCTCTGGACACAAAACTAAAGAGACAGCAATATGCCCAGATACACAGAAAAATCTCCGCGTGTACTGTCTTGGACTCTTTGGCTTTAGTAATGCACGTCTCAGCCCGTTCTTCTAGATCCATTCTTTGTTGTTATGTTATGTTTTTCTTATTTGATTCACAGCTAGTTCCTATCTGGAGTTTTTAATGCCCCTTAGTGAGAACAACCTGTTTCCCAGTATCATTTCTCCAGGTTAGCAATTGTTATAATTGCTGCAAGAATGCTGTTTAGCAACGAAGGGGAGGCAGTGAAGCGACACTTGTTCTGCATGCCAGCCTTTCTCTTACACACAGGGTTACTTATAGTTCTGGGAGAGACGGGGAGAAAAGCTGAATAGCAGTGCTGTGATTTTTTTTTTGTTCAACACACACTGCTCACTCCTTGTTTTCTTTCTGATAACACCAAGGTATTGACGTGCAAACAAAAGACTCCTCTTGCCGTATCAGCCTCCTCCTACCTGATTCCGTCAGCAGAGTTGCAAAAGCATGACTGTGACAGCATGAAATGAATAAGGGTGAGGTTGGGCTGAGAAAAGACATCTCATCTTCACACGCTGTGCACACCTCAGGGGTAGCAAGGGGAAGAAGAAACGTAGAAAAAGTTCAAAACGAGGCATCAACGAAACATCTTGTTAAAAATTAATCATAGTGCTTTCTTTTGAGAGTTAATCTCCAAGTGAAGTAGTGTTTCAGGACCGAGATTAACAAAATTGGTTAGAGGAGGGAAGAGATAATACTAAACAGGACCAACCTAACAGTTGCCCATTCCAGCTGCTTCAGAGGAAGGTATAAGAAAGAAATGCTACAATTTATTAAGGAATAAACCATCCCACAAATAACCCTTTTTCTGAATTTCCATTGTTTGGTTATCCAAACACCTGAATAACAAGAGTGTAAATCTTTTCTGAAATTGCATTCATGTCCTCAGAAACTCTACATGGTGTCAAACAGAGAACTGTGTTTTCATGAACATACAGTATTTGAGTCCATATGCTCTGTGTTTATTATCTGCCAGAGTGGTGTGAGACATCTAGAGTCTGCAGATTTTTTCAGGGCTTCACGGGAAAATTTTTGGCACTTTGCATTCCCTAATGTCATTTTGTGTGAAATTGCTGAAGAAGACTTCTCCCCCTCGCCACGCCAAATTGACAATGTGCCCATGTCTGCATTTCTGTACCATGCTGTCAGTGCTAAGCCAGTTGACCCCAGCCATGTGAAAAAATCAAAATCACATTAATAAGCAAAGCATTTCAGAAAAGTAGTTTTCCACTTGTAGCTTGTTAAGAAAAAAGGAAAGACCTGGAATGTCAACTTGCTTTGCACTGACCACGTGTATCTATTAGTTTAGTAATTTCTGTAATGTGGGAATTATAAAAACAGGCACGAAGCGAAAAGTTAGGGCAACCTGAAAAGTTAGGTTACAAGGTATCCTTTCTTCAAAACATAGTTCACTATCCTTCCCTAATGTGCACATTTGCTTCCTACTATCTTTACTTCTCAAGTCTGTCTTTCTACTCACCCCACTCCCTGCCATCTCCCGCTCATAAACATGCACACTCTGATCCACAGCCTGAGAGGCTTATAAGCTGTGCACTCCTGTTGCGATCTGGCTTTCACTCCTGTGCTCTAGTTACCGATAAACTTCCCCTCCTCCGATCTAATACTAAACAGCATTTCCAAAAATTGCTATTGCTGGTACGGTTGGCAAAAACAGCTTTCATGGATACTTAATTTGTGACACAGTGGGCTTAACCAAAGAGGATATCCAGGCAAGTGTTTCTTAGTAGGACAGAAAATATGGCATCAGGGATGGCCAAGTTCAGACAAGTCCAGGCACATGACCAGCAGGTCCAAATGGTGAATTTTTAAAAAGATGTTCCATCTTGTGCAGGTTGGTTGTGAATCAGTCTTCCCAGAAGAGCAGAAACTTGAGATGATTTGGAAGTTGTGATGCAAAAGAATGAAGCTAAACTGGTTTGGACTTTGTAAATCAAGCAAGTCTTGAACATCGAAAGAATAGAAAGGAAATTACTACTTTATAGAGACACTTCTGTTCCTTTCCTGATTTCAACATGATTGTGATTGTCCAAGTTTTTGTGAATAGAAGTGGTGTGTGAACAGATACACCTAGAAATCTGGATTTCTGCAAGAGATAAGATAAGTAATTTGACAAGTGTCCTTCACAGAGCTGGATGAAATTTGCCAAAATATGGGGGAGCACTACTATGAAAATTTTAATTAGACAAGTTGATGAAAAAGTATTTCAACTACATTTTCACAGTATCCACTTATTTAAAAGTGTGGGGGCATTCCAGTAATTTCAGTTGGTTCCCAGGGGGACCGGTATTGTAAGCACATCATCGTGCTGCTCACTTTGCTTGTACATTGAATCCCTTCCCTCTCCTGTCTGTTTATATTGTAATGTCCTCCAGGCAGGGACTCCTCCTTATTCAATGTTTTATACTGCCTGGCACAACTGTCAGCCATGTAAAGAAGCCATTAGATATTACTAAATATTTCTGACAGGTGATATCAGTTGATTCTCTTTCACAATTCTTAAGCTAAGATAAATAAGGTTGCTAGCCCTCACCCCATCAAGAGAGGGGCTGCTGTTAGTGAGACTGAGAGGGGTAACTTTCTCAGCCCTCCCTGCTGCCACAGCTCCACAGCCGATCCCAACTCAGCTCTGGGACTCCCAGCTGTAGCACACGATGCTCATCTCAAGAGACAGAGGTCCCCTTTCCCCAGGCACATCTGCAAGTAGTTTGTTGGCAACGGCAAGCACAGGGATGCCCATCCTTCCTGTGGGAAAGGAAGGGTGGAAAGAAGCACAGCACAAGATAGCTTCACTGATGTCGAGGTCACTAGGTGTCTATAATAGCATAATAACTTTTCAGAGTATTAAGAATTGTGAATCTGTGATGGTATCAGTTACCCATTGTTACTAGGTATGCAGTCTCTCTCACAGCACCTTTACCTTTGCAAGAAACCTGAAAAGCAGGATGAGACAGAACCTCCATGTGAATTATCTCATCCATTTGTTTTCCTTTTCATTCAAAGCTTGATCCTCTAGTGGGATGTGTAGGTAAATTATTTGCCTCTATTGACATTGCAATAATTTTTCCAGCCCTGGAAGCAAGCCTTTCTCGGTGACTTCATCAAGATTAAACTCAAGTAATACAGTGAGCCCATGCATTTTTCAGTGACATGACATGTTCTATAACAATACTAGCTGAAGCATTTCCTCCCTTCTCTGTCACTGCATCCAGCTGTTATTCTTTTTTGCAATTTGCCACCTCCCTGCCAGTTGCGTTGACCTAACTGTTAGTGCAGTTGTGCTCTTAATCAGCTCAGAAAGCTGATCTGGCAGAAACCAATGTACCTATGTACTTAAATACAGATTATCTCTCTCATCAAGATCACAGCATAGCCACTCCACCAATTGCATTGGCACATTGAAGGGGTGTCCGTAAAACAATACTAAGTCAGCACTGTCACTGAACACTACATATTGTCGAGCTGTGGCCTGAAAGGAGCTCGTTTGGAGGACAGTATAGTGATTACAGACATCCCAGCACTGAGATAGAAATTACCATCTTTGTTCTCTCTTCTTCTTACCAGACAGAATAATAGAAAGGGATTCCAATATACCCAGTTCAGGACATAGGATATTTCCCTCGAGCACAGGACTCCAGCAAGACACCTGTGAAGCCAGAGGGGAGAAACTGTAAGTGTGTAGTTCCGAGATCTGAGGCTCTCACAGAGAGGTAGCTATAGCCAACACAAGCTTGTATCTGCACTGCAGTCAGAGGTGAGTCGGTGTCACAGCTGCCCAAGAATTTGCCGAAGCCATAGTACCCACAGACCTCAGCATGAACTAGCTCCCACAGTGTCAGGCAGGCTGTGCTGAACATGCAGCGTATGCTTGAGCCCTTGTTGTGGTTGGCACCACAGGGAGCTAGTTCAGAGGGCACCCCGGGGATGACTGCAAGTGCTGCAGCCGTGCCTCTGACTGCAGGATGCACGCGCCTTTGAGACACACAGTGCAGCATCCTAGCTCCAATCTGACAAGCTCCCAAACAGATTCTTGCCTGCCGTCCCAATTAATAAAGTTGATTTCTGATTCCTTGGACAATATTTTTAAGTAGCCCCAAATAGAAGAAATGCCACAACTTCATAGGACTGGCACAGAAATAAGCGGAAGCCAGTTTTTGGGTAGGCCAAATATGAGAAGTTAGTGAGTGTGCTGATTAGCTTCAGAGCAAGCAGGAGTTAAACCCTGGAGAGGAAGCAATTCTCAAGCTGCAGCAAAGATAATCATGATAATTTATCATCTGATAATCAAAGAGCATACACTTAATTTGTTCTCATTATCAATGTATTTCAAGCACAAGTACCTTAGTACAAGAAGCCTGTCTGTGTGCAAGTTGCACTGGAAGGGTAGAGATAAAGAGCCCCATGCGAATGCAATGCAGTTACTTCTTCTGTATGGGTGATGTGTTGTAGTGCAGTCTGGAGTCCATCTCAGTGGCCTCCTTGGCCCCCTGGATGTGGAAAAGGACCCCCGGCATCTAGAGCTGTTGTTTTAAGCACTTGACCTTTCTCTAGGACAGCAGTGTCTTCTTGGAGAAATGACTGACAGTTTGTAAGAGCTGCAGGGATTTGGTTCATTAAGGAACCATCAAGAAATGAAGCTAAATCTTGAGTTTTAAGCATGTCAGAACTCTGGTTTGCAACATCTTGGGAGCAGGAAATGTCTGCAGCATGCTAAGAGTGGTCTTTTACCTTCAAAGCCCAAGATGCGGTTCAGAACTGAACACAGCATGCAGTCTCCAGAGCTGTAATTTGCACCATTTCCCCCAATTATTTAATATTTAATGTCACCTGAAGGCAGGTCTTTGCATAAAGCATAGAAGAACTCATATACTGGTGGATTGAAGCAGGCTTTTATAACCCTCCTGGGTTAGGAGTCTGAAGGAGGATGCCTGCATAAGCAAGAGACAGAGGTCCAAAACTGAAATCCGTTATAGTAGAAGTATGACATGCTTTTACCACATGCTGGTGGTAAAATTTTCTCTACACTGATTTGCTTAATGGTTACAGGCAAAGTAAGCCACGGTTCTGGCTGTGCTGCCAGTATCTGCTTTTACAGTAGCAGCGCAAGTGCAGCTGCAGCTCGCAAGGCTTGGAGCCCCAGTGCAGAGGAAGCCAACAGATGACATCTTGATGTCACGCCGTAGACCGTTCTGTAGCGGAACCGGCCTCACGTTCCCTGGAAACAGCCTGGAAAACATGCTCTTTGTGTACACGCTCCCCCCTCCCCAGCTCTCACAATCGCAGTTGAGTTAGGAAACAAAGTCCCAGCCAAAATTCCTCAAGGGAAAGGGACCCAACTTCTTCAGGATGTGAGCCTCTGAGAACAAAATCTCCTTGTGAGAAGAAAGCAGCTTCTTAATACAGGAGGATTACAATGTCTTGCTATGTTGGTGGTGGTGTTTTGTTGGCATGTGAAACTGAGATTTCAAAACTTTCCACTTGATTCAGCTGTACAAAAAGGGCTTCCTAACTTCTCTCTTCCGAAATGGTAGAATCACTTCTAAGTTTGCAGCCACTGGAAGATCGAGGTGACCTAGCTGATGATAGGTTAAAATGATAAATTGCTGAAAGGAACCATCTTAATTTTACCAGCTGTATTCATTGCAGCTAGCAACCATTTCTTCAGTGTTTCACGTCTTCCTGGAGTGTTGATCAGGTACCTAAAACCGGAGCTTTCAGTTTGATCACCGGCGTTACTGTTGCATAGCGTTAGCATGGTAATAATCTGAGCACCCCTCTCCACTGTACAGAAATTAGGCAGCATGCAAAAGACCCAGAGGGGTCGGCTGGGACCCAAACAAGTTCTTTCCTGAGTGTGGCAACGGCGGTAGCAGCTGAGCAGCCATAGTCAGCTGAATGGTAAAACCCTTTACTTAAGGTAAAACCGTATGTAGGTCAAGACTACCAAGATCAATTTATTTCTAATTACTTACAAATCTTCAACACCCCAGCCAGGGATCAAGGCCATATTGTGTTAAAAGAAAGAAACAGCATGTATTGACAATTAATTCTAACGCAGGGTGGGTTTTTTTACCTTAAAATTACTGTTGCCAGGATGCAGCAAGTGACCCGAGAAGTGGGAAGGAAAACTAGGCGTTAAGGGTGTAAAGATACTCTGCATTTGTCCAGTTGTAAAAAGGAGCAGAATATAGTTCCTGGATTCGATCCCTCCTATAACAGATTCAGTGTATGGGCAACTGTCCAATGACTTTGTGCCTCAGTTGTATAAAACAGATTTAACAATCTAATCTGTCTGCAGTTGAAAGGCACTCTGTAGCGTAAATGTGCAAGTATTACTAATAGTAGTATCAACAGTGGCCGTATCCAATACAGGAAAACTGTAGAGAATGTTTTTTAGACCTGAATTTTCACCTGGATTAAGATAAATTGGTTTGAAACAATAAAGAGTTGCTGAGAAGAAAATTTAAGTTTTTATAATTTCCTTGACTTCTGGTTGCAAAACTGCTTGCTTCTGGCAGCTTGGACTTTTGAGCTAGCTAACCCGTGCCATTGTCAGGGCTCAGCTAGTTTTGTTTAGGATATGGTTTGTGCACATACAAGGGAAAAAGCAACAGAAGACATTTCTTTCAGCTCCTTTTGGAAGGGAGCAGTAGGAAAGCAATGTCTGCTCCATGGAAAATGGCCAAAAATTGGTTGAGAAGAAGTCAGGAGTGGATTAAGACTATAACTGGGAGCAGATCCAAACCAACATTTCCCCATTCCCCATCCCCCTGCCAGCTGCTTGTGTTGCACAAGCCGCTCTGGTAGGAATCCTGTGGTCACCTGCCCTATGATAGGCACAAAATGAGCAAAGAGAGGGGGTCGTCTGGGACCCAAGCAGGTTCTTTCCTGAGTGCAGCAACGGCAGTAGCAGCTGAGCAGCCGTAGTCAGCTGAACGGCATTGTGCTGCCCGCGGCTCACCGACTCACTGTTAGGCTCTGGCCGCCTCTGAATGTGGTGCCCAGATGCAAAAAGCCAGCCTTCTCCCTGCCTGGAAGGAGAGCTCTTGTCAGTCTTCTAGGAAGGCTTTGCAAACAACACGAAAGGACGCTGGAGCCGTCCTGCACGGTTCTTGAAAGCTCTTGGACATGGCTCATGGAATGAATGCCTAGAAAACAGGCTGGTCTTTTCATCACCTCTGCGGTTGCTCGCTGCTTTGGCTGGTAGCTTTTCCCTTACAGAACTTCAAACCCTGGCCACTTCACGCATACCAGCACCATTTGCCTAGGCTGGTTTGCCCCGTCCTGGGTGAATTCTCTTTTCAGGCCACAAGCTGCTTGTCAGCAGCAGGTAGACTGCTCCAGCGTTATAACATTTTTTTGTGACTAATTCCAAAACGGGGCAGCTCACAGAGGAAAAAGGGCTACATCCTAAGGTCCACTTTTTCTCCAGGCTGACTCCAGATGATACAGATGGAAACAGAAAGGAGAGAGGCAGCTGCTATGGGTCAAATACTGATTTCAGTTACAAGAAATGCAGCACAACTGGCCACGTTAAATGACTGGGATTGTACTTGAGGCTTTATTCTGACATCAGGTACAACTCTAGGGACTTCAGGAATTGATCTGCAGTGTTCAGGGACTTTTCTGTTACTGGGGCAGGGGGTCTTAGACATAGCTGAGTAATTTTGTGTCAGAGAGTTACTTCATTTATTAGCCTGTATCAGCAAAGGAAAAGGGTTAGGCTATAGAGTGAGAAAGAATATGTTTTTCATGTTGAATTCTGTAGAGTGCGGCCTTTCCTCCCTCATTTCCCGCTTACACGGACTTCAAATTTTGTGGGGTTTTTGTACCAGTGACTTCATCTGCCATCATTAATCAGCGAGCTATCTCAGCCCAGCAAGCTAATTTAGAGTCCTGCTTGTGCATTTGATCAGCAAATGCAAACCATGTGTAATGTCAGCAGGTCAGGGGAGGTGATGGAACATGGGATTTTCACCTCAGTTCCAGAAAGGGCCATCGTTGCTTCCAGGAAGCTGAGCTTGGCACTGGGTGTGGGGAATTGAAAAGATTTATTTCCCTGTATGAGAGCTTAGAGCTTGATCATTCTAATCAAGCATTTTTCCAATCAATATGTTTCTCATGGGCTTTCCAAAGGCTGCATTAGAAAAGCAATTTTATTTATTTTATGACCCTGAAGCCCTAAGGGGTTCGGGTGCGTCAACTTCCCAGGGTCTCTGTACAGACAGTGCGAAGAGGAGGGCTGGGTCACAGGGCACCCCGCTAGCAAAGTCAGCGTGGCAGAAAACCGTCCCAGACCTTCGCTGGGTTCGTTTCTGTAGACGTCTGCGTACACAGAGGCCCCAGAGCAGACACAGTGCACACAGCATTACCCTCACTTGTGCTCTACCGGTAATACCCTGTTCAACAGGACAGCAGGAGACATGAGCCTATGCCTTTTATTTCAGATTACTACTGAAAAAGCTGTTTCGCCCTCTATTCCCAGCAGTGTGTGAAGCTTCCCAAAGCCTTGTCATTCTGATTACAGGCAGTTTCAGACCTTTTTAAAGGACACGCAAGCCTCACTGGGGTCTCTCTTCCTGCCCATCACACGACTCCTCTGTTCCCTATCCAATCGTTTTTTCCTTAACAAGACCTCTAAAGGCGCATTTTCAACTGCTGCCATCCATTTCCCGTGTACCAGTTTGTACTCACCTCCCAAATAATTCTCTTTGAGGATTAGCCGGGATTAACCTTCTCCTCCTTTTTTACCTTTGCTTATCTCTGGGCCTTCAAACTGCAGAGCCAGCTCTTTACCGTAGGATGGGGCAATCCCTGTGGGCCAGCAGCAATGAATGGCCACTGCTTCTCCACTACCTGGGTCAAGTGGCACCTGCTGGAAAGGGCAAGTGGTCAGGCACGTCACCGCACACCAGATCTCTGTCCCCTGCTCGTGACAGCAAATGCACAGACCACCAGCGATACGGGGTTTATCCTGTGGTAGGTCTGTATCTTCCATACGTATACCAACCCAAGAGCAGTCTCAGAAGGCACTTATTTAGGCTGTCCATCTGCACGGGGATAGCTAAGCATGCCACAGCTGTCTTTCGCCTGTTCCCCTCCTCTGAGGAATTAGAAAGGCTTCCTGAGAAACCAAGGGCCTTAATCTTCCTGCCTTTACCTTCCACAGCAGCAGAGGTAGTCCTGAAGAGCTGCTGAGCGCCCTGTGGGTGGGAGCCTGCCAGCTCTGGTAGCTATGGGGAAGGCACTTGCGGTAAGAGATCGGCGCGGTATCTCCTGCAGAGATAGCATAAAATTCCTGCCTCAGGAGGAGGACCTCAGCGCCCAGATTGGGCTTTAATTTGAAATCGCCTTCAGCGTGGTCGGCACACTGCTGTTGAGCTCAGCGCTGCAACCCTTCTTGGGGAGCAGCACATCATGGTTTGTGCTGTCAGGTTCAAGCACTATACCAGAACAAGGGGCCTGGTCTGCAGCAACAATCAATAACCTCTGAACAGGGAACTAGAGAGCAACAGGGAACTAGAGAGCAGCAGAGACAGCATCGCGGGACTATTGAACCATAGTCATTTGAAGCAGCTGTGCAGCGTTTTGCACTTTCGAAGCATTTCAGATTTTAACTGGCCAAGCCCCATGACACCTTTTTGCATTTTGGTAGTCTGGCTTTCCAAATGAAGAAGTGAGACAGAAGGAGGGGACTTTTAAAAAGTTGCTGTGGCAGGGCCTGGGAAAAGGATTTGAATCTAATTCTACGTTTTTCCTCCAGACCATGTTGCCTTTACACAGAAACGCAGAGAAAAACACAACCTCATGCCCCTCTCCTGCTTGACGTACACTATCATAGGCAGAACCACGTATTATGCTTTATGGATCGCATGGAAGAATTTTGTTAAGTAATAACAAAAAGGAGAGTTTCATTTCCTAAAGGGCTAGTTGATAGCAGACATTCAAGTCTTCTGAACTTCTCCAGCATCATTTTCCCACTGAAGGCTCAAGTACTGTCCTATAGTCAGAGCTGGCCTGCCTGATGCTCCCAGTGATGATGCATCTGTCCCTGGGTGTTTGGAAACCAGCTGCTGATTTGCATGCGCTGGCCCCTTTGCTGTTTGCCCAACTGCGCGAACTAGTTTTCGGCGTGGGAGTGAGAACAATTCTGCCTGCCCGGCCGAAAGCAGAGATAAATGAGAAATCTGTCTTTACCCCCTTCTCGCCTCGTCATCCTGCCTGCCAGGCAGCCAGGCGTAAGGATGGAGTGCCCGACCAAAGTGGAACAAAAAGTTAGGTGAAACTCACTGCGACTGCTGTTTCCGTCATGCATGCTGTCGTGTGGCTGCATCCTCATATCGAAACTAAAACGGAACAGCAGTTCTCAGTGGTACTGTACATCACACTTTGCATTGGAATTGTGTCTTCAGATTGTTCCAAAATGAGTCAAGGTGAAAACAGCCTACAGTACATTATACCTCATGTTTTAGATCTATCTGTTACATACACTATACATAGCAACTCATACTGTAAAATGCATACCCTGTCTTCCAAAGCAAAGAAGGAGATGCTGAACACGAGTGCTTTGCAAGATTCAAGGTTGGCTACATCTCTTCAAAAAACAAAGTTGTGACCCCACCAGAAGTTTGTGGTCAGATGCAAATATTGCTGGCTGTGTAGTTTTATGTGCAGAAGGTTATACGAGGTGAGCAGAGCACTCTGTTTTTCCAACCTCAAAGCCTGACCATGCTTAAGTTTCCTGAGGGGCTCGCTGTCAAAAGGAGTGAACTCTTTAGAGACCATCAGCTTAAACTCCTCTTCAACATTCTGCTGCGTGCACGTGTGTGTTTACATGTGCTTGAACGAACAAGTTTACCGGCTACTTCAAGGTGTAAATTACCCCATTGGCCCCTCTTCATTGTACTTGGTTTTGCTGCGCAAGAATAGAAAGGAACAGAGAGTGGATTTCTTCTGCAGTCCAGAGTGTTATCAGCTAGTGCCCTGGAGCATGAGAATTGATTGCTCCCACCATTTATAAGGTAGCTAGTGTAACAGGTGTTAGAAACAGGACTTCAGGTGAGGAATAAGCATCAGAAGTAGATAATCTATTAAGACACCAGTGCTCCAGCCTGCGGCACTAGAAAGGTGAGCATGAATTTTGCTCCCTGTTTAATGCATATGAAGCTGTCAGATTATAAACGTGTCTATAAATTATTGTGTTTTACCCTGTGGGAGGTGGTGATTGGAAGCTGACAGAAGACAGACTAGAGAATATGCTGGCATCTCGCAGAGCTGGATTCTGACGGTTTACATGGCTTTGTCTAACTTGCTTTCAGCTATTGAGTTCAAGCAGGTTTTGCTGTTGTTTATTTTTACACTGCGCAGGTAGGGAGACCAAGGCTGGTCTGGGAAAGTTTGCCAGATTTCAGCCAGCGGAGCAATGCCACAGATGGGTGCAGAGCCAGGTCTGACTCCCAGGTCAAAATTCACCCTCTGAAGTCCATGGCGACGCTGGCCGCCGAGAGGGCAGATTGGGAGAAAGGCAGCATCCCCTGTGCCTGATCCACACCTACTGAAACCAGCAAAGCCTTCCCACTGATTTCAACAGTCAGTTCGGCAGGCAAAACTCTTTTCTTCGTTTTGTAACACAGCACTCATTTTCCGTACTTTATTCTGATTGGTAAATATCTTTGTTAGTTGAAGACAATGCTGTTAGCTTTCACAGAGAATAAAACTGGAGAGATAAAAAGAGCCCATTTTCCTCCACCGTGGGCACGACAATAAAAGAGAAGATGGAGAGGGGAAAATAAGAAACAGCATCCAAAAAAGAAAAACTGTATAAGCAGGATTAATTTTTCTTTCATGGAGAGTATAGGAATGCATTTTCAGGACCTACTGATAGCTATGTATGCTGTGCTGTAAAATCCCTTCACCTGCAAAGCCAACCCTCTCATGCCCTTGTTTTCACAAAATCAAATGCTTCTTTTTAAGAAAGGGCAAAGAAGGTGGGGTACAAGTTTAGTAAATGCTGTAGTGCACATGAAAGAATTATTTTTTGAATGGTGGTTTCTGAAGCACTTTCAGCAACACCAGTCTGTGCCCCCAGAAAAGCCTCCTGTGACTGAACTGGTTCAGCCCCAGGAAGCAATGGGCATGCAGTGGAGGCGGGCAACCAAAGGGGCTTTTTTGGAGAAACTAATTTCCCAGGAAAGCGCCAGGGCAGGGAGGGAGGGAAGTGAGAGAAGAGGGAATCCATCTACGGAAAAGTTAGCTTATAGTAAACTTATTTTAACTTATCATAAGTTAACTTATTTTATGGCATGTTATATCTTCCAAACACAATGTTAATTGTTTAATTATTGTATCACCCCATGGGTGGAGAGATGTGGCGCGTCCGCCCACTCATTTTAGCGATAGCCAAACTGAATTAGAAAGGCTGTTTGCTCATTTCTCAGTAACTCGAAGACAAGTGGTCCTGGGTCATACTACTTTGAGGCTCTTCTCACAAGCTTTGGAGATGCTGCTGAACCCCAGCAGAGACCTGATTTGCAGTGTGAAGCGTTGGGTCTGTTTCAGGGTTGCCAGCAGAGCACACGTGGTTTCTCCCAGTGCACGTAGCTGATTTGGCTGTTCTGAGTCTAAGTGCTGATCAATCTAAAACTCTCTTTAGACATGGTACTTTTGTATTAGTTGAACTTAAGGCAAAAATACACTGTCGCCAGCACATGGGAAACTTTGATCTATGTTTGTACAGGGAGTGATTTATTAATTGTGTTGTTATGTATAAGGGAGCATGCGCATCATGTGAAGTTATCATATAGTCCATGTTGGCCTGATTTTCCCAGTGATGTTTTGTTTTGTTTCATGCCTCATCTTGTGAAGTGTACATCAGAAGTCCAGTTAGATTTCCACATGACAGTGCTCCTTTGGGCAATTTATTACTTGCATGGCATGGCAAAGGGGGAGGTAAAAGAAACCACGCATGGGCATTTCAAGCACTCCTCAGATGGTCTTTTAAACCCTTTCATGAGTTGTGGTCTGTCTGCATCAACTCTGACTTCTTTCTTGTTTAGCTGCAGTCAAAGTGCATGCTGCCCAGCAGCAGCCCAGGGTCTGGAGTGTGTTTTCTGCAGGAATAACCCTGTATTCAGCAAAAGATGAACCTCACTGGCATTTTAGATGACGGTTTGCATGTTTCTGAGCAGATCTACACCTCACCCCAGGCCCTTCAAAAAGAAAGGTCCTACAGAAAACTCTGACCCCAGTAATCCTAATTCAACAGGGGGAAGAGAATTTAAGTCCTTCATAAATAAATAAATGCTACTTCTTGTTTCTGTGTGGCACATAATACAGTGCTACAGGGGCAGTTGAAAGCTGATGGAAATTCTTGCTGCTGCCATGCAGACGTCCCTTCCTTAGGTCAGCTCTGACCCTTTCTCAGGCTCGATCTCAGTTCTTTTTCCGACTGAGATTCAGTTCTGTATGCAGTTGTGGCTCTGGGACTTTCCAAAGCTGCTGTCTGGGAATCTGGCATAGCAGCAGAATGCAATTCACTGCATGTGACCTCTTGCTAAAACAGAAGAAAGGGTTGCCTATCTGTTAAAGGAGCAAAAACCAAAACAAAACAGAGCGGTACAACTCTCCCAGGTTTCTTTTAGTGCTTGGTAGGAGGAGGGTAATCAGATCTCAGAGTATGGCATGCCAGGAAGGAAATTTCTTCCCATGCGCAGCATACAATCAGCCAGGTGCAATATGAGGAAGGGAGGTTCGTCTTCCTCTGAAGCATAAGGTACTAGCTCCTGCCAGAGGCTGTGTACCAGAGATCTGATCAGATACGGCAAATTTTATGTTCCTATGCACAGTGTGAAGCTTTCACTTCTACACAACACATTGTGGCAAGTCAAACAATGAGTCATCTCACGAGGGGGAAAAGGAAAGAAAGCTTTTATCTCCCAGTGGATTGGAGATAATCTCTCTACCTGGATATAAACAGCTCTTCACCGTGCTGCCTTCTCTCCAGGGGAAGGAAGGTATTTTAAATTTGTCTGTAAAACAGATATTGAATTGTCACACCTCCCAGGCCACTCTGCCTGGATGCAATAAAGGTAGGAGGCAAACGGTCTTTGACTTTCATGGTAACTTGGTTGGGCCCCTGTGAGTAAACAGTCTAGGCAGTATATGCTGTAGGAGCTGGCTGGGAGAAAGGGAGTGCCAGATTCTCCTTGAAGCCCTGGAAAATCCATGCCCAAAACGAACATACCTATTTTACTGTAGAATGGCATGCCACCCTTATATAGATAGAGTTACATGGGTAATATTTCATCACTGTGTAGGAGACAAGCTAAAGCAGTGCTAAAGGTGCCACAGCCTCAGTGCTTATTTTCCTTTCCAGCATGGGAATAGCATCTGCTAGTGTAACGGCATCTGCAGGAGGGGGTGGGCCAGTCTGAATACACCTTTCTGAACCACTGATAACCTCACTGATAACCAATACACACCATTACAGAGGCCGTGTGAAGCAGCCCTTCTTTACAGACCTCAGTTACCTAGAGGGAAGTATTGCCATAGCTCTCTTGCATCTGACTACTTTGCATTATTCTTGATCAGTGGTAAGGGGCATGAAGAGAGAGCACATCTCCCTTCTACGAAAGGATACACAACGAGGATGGATGGGGCCAAGGACTTTGCCTCCTGCCTGCTCTGCACCTCGGAAGGAGCAGCTGGAGGAAACTCCCATTTCACAGTGGAAACCTGGAATGAAATAATGTCCTAGAAGCTTTTTCAGGGTGCTGAGGCAGTTCTTGTTTCTCGACACCTCACAGATAAAGCAAGGTGCCTAAACTAGTGAAGGGTTTCACAGTCCAGTGCTTAAGTAAATCTGCGTCAATGTGACATTCCGTTCCTACACCTTCCCCTGAAACTTTGCACATTATGGTGTGGGGAGAAAGGGTTTGCCTGTATTCCCATGATTCCATGATTCACTGATGCTTGCCTATACTCCCATGTCTCGTCTCAATTTGGTAACATGATCATGGTCTCTTCCTGCCACAGGTTTGCAGCCCGTTTACTGGAGCAGGGATGATGTGGCACAGTGGCTCAGGTGGGCGGAGAAGGAGTTTTCCTTGAGGCCGATTGAGAGCAACACTTTTGAGATGAACGGCAAGGCTCTGCTGCTCCTGACCAAAGAGGACTTTCGATACAGGTCTCCTCATTCAGGTGAGGATTACTTACAGAAGCTGTGATTGAAAAGAGAGAGGAAGCTACAACGAAATCTGGAGAGGGTCAGAGGAGGAAAAAGTCACATTTTTTGGGGGGGACTGGGCAAGGGGAGAAGAGAGAGGACTGACACACTTGTATGAGGCAAGGACAAAAACGACAAGGAGGGAATGAAATCCTAATACACCTGAGTTGTAGGCAAATTTGAAGGCAAATCCAAACCCAAACCCAAACCTCCAACCTGTTTCTAGTTAAAACTTCCTGCAGAACTCCCAGAAAGCAAGCTTCTCTGGCAGCACTTTGTGACTTCCAGCTCTTCCCTGTAAAGGCTTATCTTTTCACAGACCCAACTACAGCAGCAAGTTAATCAAGTGCCCTAGCCTCTTAAGAAGCCCGTATTAGCATTCTGCCTCACAGTTGGCTTGGCTGACGCCCTGCTAAAAGTGACTGCAAAACTCCTCCCTGGGGGATCTTTCCTCCATTTTACAGCCCCCGTGGGCTTTGCTTTACCATATTCTCTCACGTGCTGGAGTCCAGCCCAAGGCACAGCACAGACAGGTGTGTGAATCAGTCTGCCTATTGCTCACATTATGTCTTCATTTATTACAAAGAAGTTTTAGAAATGTGTATGTTGCCTGCCTGTATTTATATCCCCTGCGGTCTGTCTGCTCCAGTTTTACAGTCAGAGTAAGCCTCTGCCCTCCTTTGTCAGGGATGTTTAACTAAATATGAGTTATTGGTTCTAAATAAGAGTTGTGAGCTTTTCTTTTGTGACCATACAAGGTGCTCCTGCTAAATATAAAATCTTGTAACTCAATCACTATAGGTGATCAAAGAGTTTGGACCAAGCAATGACAGAATTGCTGTTGGGAGGCTTCCAGCGCAAGGCTCACTAGGTGCAGAAGTACAGCTGGTGCTGCTTAGATCCAGCTGATAAACAAGCCGTGGCACTAATTCTGCATCAAGCTGCTTGAACACACACCCACAACCATCCTTCAGCAGAATCTGCCTCACAAACTGTGGCTTATATTTAGTGGATATGAAGTTTTTTAAGCATGTGCCTGAAATCCAGGACTAATTTTGTATGGAAGGAGATTCCAAATATTAATGTTTATTGCCAGTGTAATACAGTAGTAAAAACTGAAGCCTAGAAACATCTTTTTTTTTTTTTAATTCTGGGACAGAAGAATAATTTCATTTAAAAATTAGCCCTCCTTAAGGCAAGAGGAGTATTGAAAGTTGGGGATGTGGGCAAGGACTGTAAGGGACACCTTTGGGTATCTTGTCTGCAGCTCCCCTTATCATCCCGATACCTTGCTGCCTACAAGTTATGCCCCTGTTCTTCCCCTTGTGTGCTGTGAGGGCACTTGAAATGAGTAGGATTAAAATGTTTGTAGGCTGGAGATAGAGCATTCCCAGAGAAGAGCCTCTGGCTTGCAAATCCTCACTGTATGCAGAAGGTTAAGCTCTTATTTAGCTAAATTTGGAATGAAGTAACCAAACTAAAGGCTTCCTCCCTTGCTTTTCCTCTCCTCCTCGCCAGGTATTCCTCGCTGATATAAAAGCCTTTTAGAGGATATCCGAGTCAGTCCCTAAAAATTTAGATGACGGTAGGTAAAGGGACATTACCTCAACTTTTCCCAGAAATTAACTATATGTGAAATTTAAGAACTATGAATTAATGTTTGCCATAGAGGCATTAAGTTTTTCAAGAGCGTAGCTACGTAAAAGCCATATCCTTTCCCTCATGGTTAAAGGAGGAGAACCACATCCACTCCCCCCAGTGGTCCTAGCAATAAAGTGGGCTGATAGCCCCACAGCTATTCTGTTGAGGGCTGGCCACAGAAGGGAGACAGCAGAGGAGGGAGAGAGTGAAAAACGCTTTTCACTTTCTGAACTAGCATTACTGCATCTGGGTGGTGCAGAAGCATAACTGTTTTGTTAGGTAAAAAAAAAGGCGGCCAGCTTTATGGGCGTTTTCACTGGTCTGTCAGGCCAAGTCAAAAGAGGTACGAATTTGCTGCCTTACTACTTGGAGTGTTACGGCACTAGTAGCACTAGATTATGCCACTATTGCATTCAAAGATGCAAATTATGTGGTAAAATCACTTTTTAGCCTTTCATGTTCTAAACATGGAAAAGGTAACTGGTTCTCGAGGCTTTGTTTTTAATTAGATTTTCAGGTATTGCAATCACCTTTTAAAAATGCCCTAAAGTCACTGCTGAGACAGTAAAAGCAGCCAAGATGCTAAGAATAAAGGAAGCTGAACTATGGAAAGCAGGATGGCTTTAACTGTTTTAAGCTAAGACACTAAACTTGCCCACAAATAGAGCATTGGCAGTTTAAAGAGACAAGGGACAAATGGTGCAAAGCATACAATCTCTAGCAAACAGCTGCTAAAAAAACCCCCACACACTTGAGAAAACTTTCCCAGAAAATCCAAGGTTTCCTAAGTGAAACTTCACTAGTTTCCTTTTTAGATAATATGTTATTGATGCAACCTGTTCTTCTGTAATACAAGCAGTGACAAAAAGAAGACAGCAAGCAGAATTAAAAGTCAAGAGACTTCCTACCCCGTGTTGTACATTTTCACTTTGAAATGTGCAACCAGTTACATCAGACAAAATGTATAAGTACCTAGGTGTTTCATGTAGATGTTGTTGGAGGAAGGGCATCGGTAGAAGATGTAATACATAAAAAGACACAAAATAAGCAGTTGGTCCGTTGGTCTCCTAGATATTGCGGTGGTATGTTCCACTGAGGACAGATACAACAATTCTGGTGCCAGGGAATAGGGCAGGGGGAAGCGAGGAACTACCTGCCTTTACCCCAAAAAGAAACAAGCCTCTAGATCAGTTCATGCAAGCACATGAGTGGCTAGAAAGCTGCCCAGCAGAAAAGGACCTGGGGGTGCTGGTGGAGCCAGCTTAACATGAGCCAGCAGTGTGCCCAGGTGGCCAAGGCGGCCAACAGCATTCTGGCTTGTATCAGGAATAGCGTGGCCAGCAGGAGCAGGGAAGTGATCGTGCCTCTGTACTCGGCACTGGTGAGGCCTCACCTCGAGTGCTGTGTTCAGTTCTGGGCCCCTCTGTACAACAGGGACATTGAAGTGCTGGAGCGGGTCCAGAGGAGAGCTACCAGGCTGGTGAGGCGTCTGGAGACCAGATCATATCAGGAGAGGCTGAGGGAGCTGGGCATGTTTAGTTTGGAGAAGAGGAGGCTGAGGGGAGACCTCATTGCCCTCTACAACTACCTGAAAGGAGGTTGTAGAGAGGTGGGGGTTGGCCTCTTCTCCCAAGTGAAGAATGACAGGACCAGAGGAAATGGTCTGAAGCTGCGGCAGGGGAGGTTTAGATTAGACATTAAGAAGAATTACTTTACTGAAAGAGTGGTCAGGCACTGGAACAGCCTGCCCAGGGAGGTGGTTGAGTCACCATCCCTAGAGGTGTTTAAGAAACGTCTAGATTTGGCACTTCAGGGCATGCTCTAGTGACAGAGATTGTAGGGGTTTTTTTGTGTGTGTGTATGGTTGGACTTGATGATCTCAAAGGTCCTTTCCAACCGTGAAGATTCTATGATTCTATGATTCTATGTCAGCTTGGTGCAGTGCAATGTGCTGCAGACATTTCTGTGGAAGAATCATACAGTAGCAGCTAACAGGCTATATTTGCCCATACAGAGCACCAAGTCTGCTGCATTTTGTTCCTTAGTCTGCATCTTATCCGTGGTCTCATATTGCCTGTTTCAGTGAGCTCCATACAGATTCCAGTAGCTAGAAATAACTGCCTTTGGGATCCCATTTGGGCTTTTCAGGAGTCCAGCCCATGACACCAAGAGTGCAATACAGAAGTTCCTAAGGCACCTATAGCACTCGACGATCTCCAGGAGTTGTCACCACAGCAAAGGGTGTTCAGGATGGTTAAATCTTTCAATTCTTTTCAAGTCTTTGACTCTGTCCCAAAGTAATTTCTCAAAGTGAGAGTTCTTCCTCCTGTGGATTTCCTAGAACGGAGTATCTTGGTAGCACACTGCCTCTGGCCTTGAGGCACTGGTGTTGCACAGAGAGGCTTTACAGCATCTTCTGTCTCCTCCACCCATAAAGCCTAAATTGTTCAGTAATTAAAGAAAAGCACCATCTTTGCTTCCAGAAACTCACTGCATAAATCATGGACTCTCATTTAAGAATTCTGTGTCCTAAGTTGTCTATCTGAAAAATTGAGGCTATGATGAGAGGAGGTAGGACGCTGAACTAACTACTGCTTGTAAAGTTTTGGAGCTCTTGGATGATCAGTCATATAGCCTGAGAAAAACTCTGTTTTGGTGTAATAAAAGCCATGTCTTGTCATCCTCCCATTTTTCCACAGTCACACAGAGAGGCATGACGTGCAGCTTTTCTTTTTCTTTCTTTTCCTTTCAGGGAAGAACCTTGCAAAACAGTGAATTGTAGGATTTTACTGCAAGCATTTTGGGTTCTGAAAATAGCACCCGGGAGCCATGAATTCATGCATCAGATGGCTAAATGAGTCTTCTCAGCAGTATGCAGGTTTTCATTTCCTTTCTCCTGCTGTTTGTCTTTCAGGTGATGTTTTATATGAACTCCTTCAGCATATCCTGAAGCAAAGGAAAGCTCGTATGCTCTTCACACCTTTCTTCCACCCTGGGAACTCTATCCATGCTCAGCCAGAGGTCATATTACACCAGAATCATGATGAAGGTAACTCTGTCTCATTCTTATGGGAGCTGCCATTATAGAGGCGAGTAGGGTAAGGCTGTGAGGAATTATGTCATTTTCTTGCTCCAAAGTTACTTATATAAAAGCTACTGTCCTCCCTCTGTCTCCGTAGCTTTAGAGCAATCAACTGGTCTGGAGAGTCAACTGTCCATTCTCCGTTTATCTTCTATTATCTTGCCCTGTTTCCAAAGCCTGCTTAAAAGCTATGCCAGATGCATATTTAACAAATACCAGAAAGTTTTATTGACCCCATTGATTCATTTTTTCTCACTCCCAATAAGGTAGCCAAAGATGCTTCATGGGCTTTTAGTATCCTGGAGATGCAATTAGATGCAATTGTTTGCAGAGCAAGGGAGAAGGCAGCCTCAGAGAGGAACATCTAACTCAAAGTCACTTCAGCTCACAGTCTGTCATCACATCATGCCAGAGTTCCTAGCACTGAGACCATCTTGTTGCTCAGCTTTTGAGCTCATTGAGCAATTCATGTTGAGAGAAGGTTTTTTCTGCAGGTTTTCTCTGATTTTTAGTATCAGAATTACTTGCTTATGTTATTATCTAGCCTTCTAGTACTGTCTACACATACCATGGCTGTCAGAGGCGCTGAAGAAAGAATAGAAACGTTTGTGGAATTGCAGATTTGGGCTTATTTTACTCATTATTAGTTCAGATCAAAATGTAAGTATGCTTCCTTCAGTGGAAAATTGAGGGTTTATTTTCTTTAAAAATATACACACTAAAGTGCATCTTGGTTTTCTCCAATAACAGATAAATATAAAGCCTAAGCCTTTTAAAAGGTCCTTTCCATGAAAGCATCAGGCAGAATTCACTTTTTCAATTAAAAAGAAATTCCAGGAAAAAGTAGTGTTACTCCTTTTTAAGTAAAGAGGAGAAGAGAACAGAAGTGAGTTAGGATATTGCCCTAGTGTCTGCTAACTAAGATGCATGAAGTATTTCAAGATTCAACGTGGGATTGCAAGAGAGGATTCAGGGGTACTGTCAGACCTGTTCAGGTTGCCCATGGCGAGCCTGAGCTAGCCAGAATCAAATGGCACCAGCAAAACTCTGAGACTAAGCCAAGAGCAGGACAGCAGCAGGTGGGATAAGGACGCTCCAAAGTGTTTCCACACAGCTGTGTAAATATTTCAGATTACAAGAGGGTGCTATAGGTCAGGATGAGGTTGAATTGGCCGAGTTGTGCAAGAGACAGTTACCTAGTGTATTAAGATAGGCACTTTCCAGAGACCATTATGAAAATCTCAATTTTTTTCCTGAAGCTTGGCATTCACCCACAAATGTTCCCTTTCTAAATTTCAAACATAAATACTAGCTGCTCTCTCAGACACCCCTACATTAAAGATATGGAGCAACTTTTACTCTAGAGAGGTTTTCACAGGGATGTTGAGTTGGCCTTTCATGTGCGTCACTTAAAACGTAAGTCCTGTGCAGTCTAGTCCAACTTCTGTCAGAGCACAGGATGATTAAGAAACAGCTTTGATTTCTTCCTCACAATACTCTGGCTGCTGATAGTGCCACTGTATTTGCTTAGAGAGCTCTGCGCTATTACTTAACACTTCGTAATGAAAAAAATTAGTTCTTGTTTTGCTGGGAGAAGAACTTCAAAACGAGCAAAAGAAACTATACTTTGCCTGCCACAAGACTCTGAGCAATCAGAAACTCTCTATGCCAAGAATTTATGGTCAGGTGAATTTATTTATTTATGTATTTTGCCATTCCTTCTTTCTTCTTCCTGTTTCATAGAGTTGCTTGGGAGAAACTAGCACAATTAAGTTTACCATTTTCCCTCAGCAAAATGCAACTTAGTGAAAAAAGGAGAATGAATGTGAGAAGCAAAACTTAACCCTGCCAAACTCACAAACTGTAACAGGGGGTTCAAGTGTTACTTTGGCACAATTTTGAATGGCCAAACTTCATAGGTGATGGATCTTTTTTAGAATCCCTTCTTACTCCAGTGATCTTTTTCCATTTTCTTTTACTTTCCATTTTTCTTCTACTATTCTTCCATTTCCTAATAGATTATATATACTTATGATCCTGCTTCTAAATGCTTTCATTTTAAGTTAGTTAATCCAGAGTCAGATGAGACCAACATTTACATCTAGTGGCTTTTTACTAGCTTAAGCAAAGTGGGTTTGACTGTTGGAAATCAGTTGACAGAGGTGCAGGATTCCTCCAAGATGCATTGGCCTTGGCTTGGAATCTGCCCTAGGGGCATTGGTCTCTGACCCTGTAGAGGGATGAGCAATGGAGAGTGAATTACCTACATCTCCAGTGGTCCTTCTGACTCAGCACTGAGTCATTTGATGGGATGCCATACAGGAAGCTTACGCCGTCATTCCCTGCACTTCTTTTATGGGTAAGCAAAGAGTGCCAATCTTTGGGATTGTTAGGCCAGCAATTGCTCACTCCCAGAGTGAGTGCAGCCCCACCCATCCCTGTATGGATCAGATCGGTCAGCAATTTTCCTGGGAGCTGAACTCCCTTTCACAGCTTTCCCTTCGAGAAAAGAGTGTTGGTCACTCAGAACGAAGAGCCAGACTGATGAGTGAACCTGTTCCCACAGGAAATGATATACCATATGTGCTCAACTTACAGTCATCAAATGTGCCAAGGAATGAATGTGATGAGGATTTTATTCTGTTCAGGGTCATTTGTGGCAGTGGAACTGCTTGGAGCTGAGTTTGAATTGTTTTATGGTAAACAGCAACTTCGGCCATGAGGGGATTCTTTAGTTAAGTATTTAAAGAGAAAGATCTTGGAAGAAAGCGAACACTAGTGTGTATCTATTTGTGGTTTTTCCTCTTGCTGCTTTTTAAAGAGTTCCTTGATCTCTACGTTCTCTTCACGCTGTCCTGGTTCAGGATCACCATGGTTTGGGAGCAGACAAATAGGTCTGCTTCTGTTTGGAGCTTGACAGAGCCAACTAATGTTTGCAGAGAGCTTGGTGGAAAGCACAGCAAGGCAGTCCTTTCTGCTGTCAGGATAGCTGTTCCCCACAGCCAAGGCACTTTAAATTAGTAGGACAAACAATACAGTATTCTGGTCTATATTTACAGGCCAAGAATAACTACAGTGCATGTACATGAGTGGGGGTGGATGGTCTGTAGAAGACAGGACACTGAGTAAAACGGGGCTTGGTTTTCTTTCTATTATGGCAAAGAAATGAGACTTTAAGAAACGACAGCCACAGAGGTAGGTACAGTTGTAAATTAATTTCTCTTTGATCTTCACGTCGGTTGGTCTATCCCACATTAGCTGGCCACATTATATTTAAAGTTGTTTGGGTTTAAACAAGAACAATATATAGCTCTGGAGTTTCATGTCCTCCAGCTGTTTCATTGTGAATACCTTAAATAGCTCTGTGAATGCATTTTTCTTGTCTAGGACCACAACTGTGTGAAATAAGTCTTCTGGAGCCATGTAGTTTCTGCCTAGAATTTCAGGTTTTCCTGTAGACTGTATCATCCTTGTATAGATGAACAGCCCATTGAGTAGGCAAAAGTGTTGGTGCTATGTCACTGCCTGGCACTACATTTTCTCAGGACTAGAGCTTTTCCTGTTCAGGCATTTCCCAGAGTAAGTGCTGATCCCTCTTTTGATGCCTGCCTGAGTTCCAGGGCAGCAGGAGCCCCTGGGTCTTCACCTCGACAGGGTCTTCAACAAGAATCGCTGCCTTGACAAGGGAGCAAGAGGATAGTTAAAGAGGATCAGAGCAAATGGAGTGAACAAACAGGCAGCCACAAATAGGCAGCTACTTTTTTCAGTTGTTGACATGTACCCAGCAGTTTCCTTCTCTTATCATCCAAGGCTTTCAACAAACAGCACTGAAATTTGATCTTTGTTTTTCAGATAAAAACCTGTTAGTCGCTGCACTCTGGTGGTATTTGCCTCTTTTATCAGTAATTTCACAAGTCAAAATTGATGGCCCTAGCTAAGCTGAAAGTTTGCACTGTTTATGTCAAGCATTTCATTTTGTGAGAAGATTGTTAGTATGTGAAGACATTGACCTAGAGCCATGATTTATCTCCCCCCTACTGTTAAGAATCACAGCTGGGGAAGTATGCTCATGCAAAAGTGCTGCTAGAAGTTCTCTTGATGAAGAAATGTGTTTATATGGGAAAACCCATCAGTAGACAGCAGAGACTAAATAAAACAAGTTGAAAATATCCTTATGAAAATGTTACATGCTCTAAAAATCAAAGCAGCAATAAAATTTAGCTAGTGTTTCACAAAGAGCTTCCTACCAGTGGCTTTTTCTAGGTAACTCAGTCCGTATTTCAGACTAAGATATTCCCTACCTTCGCCCAAGCCTCTACCATCTAAAACTTACTAACCAATATTTTCCTGGAGACATTTTCCCTTCTTATCTCTGCCCTCTACCTCACAGTGCTCATCACGGTACAATAACAGGAACCACATGTAGAGACATGAATGTCAGCAGACAAGTTTCAAAGCATGTGCACAGAAACACAGTTAATACAGCTGAATCAGGTAGTACTTTCTTCACTTGTGTTCCAGTCACATTCTCAAAATGGGACTTCTCTTGACACGTTCCCCCAGGAACTACCTTTACATGGTGGTGGAGGGACATTGTTTTCATGGTACTGATTTCATTCTGTGCAGTAATATCTGCATTTATATGGTGTTTTTCTGGGCATCTATAGGTCACACAAATGAAAACATTTCCAAGCTGACAGCAATACCCAGTAAGCCCAGGTACCAGTTTGACAGTTAGATCCTACACCTTGATCACAATATACACAATCTGTTTGGTTTTTTTTCTCCACAGATAGCTTTGTCCAGAGACCTTCAAGACCATCCACAGAAACAGTCCACCACAACCCCCCAACCATTGAACTGTTGCATCGTTCTAGATCACCCATCACCAACAACCACCGTCCATCACCAGATCCCGATCAGCGGCCACTGAAGTCCCCTATGGACAACACTATCCGTCGCCTCTCCCCAGCTGACAGGGTGCCAGGGACAAGGCATCAGCAAGAGAACAACCACCAGGAGCCCTATCCTCTCTCAGTGTCCCCGATAGAAAACAACCACTGCCCGCCTCCTTCTGAGGTGCTCCAGAAGCCCTCCAGCCCTCGCCAGGAGAACACCAGGGTCATCCAGTTGATGCCCAGCCCTATCATGCATCCTTTGATACTGAACCCCAGGCACTCCGATTTCAAACCACCAAGGTTGTCCGAGGATGGGCTGCACAGGGAGGTAAAGCCAATCAACCTGTCCCACCGAGAAGAGTTAGCTTATATGAACCACATCATGGTGTCTGTATCCCCTCCTGAGGACCATGCAATGCCAATTGGAAGAATAGCAGGTAAGTGACGTTCTCTAAGCTACACCAAAGTTGACGCTCTTCATTCATAACTAACTATGCTGTATATTAAGAGCTTCTCATTTCCTTTTGCTACTCTGTAACCTCAAGAGTTTACTGGCATTCTGCAAGTTTCACCACATCTGTGGTTTAGACAGTTAAATATGATTAAACCAGTTTCATGGCAGGTAAGCAAAGGTACAGAGTGACTTGCTTGTGACCACAGAATGCGTAATTGGTATTGAAACATTTGTGTCCTGACACTCACTGCCTCTCTACCCACTCGCAATCCATTTCTTTCCCAAGATACCTATCTCCAAAGCCTTGTCCTTCAAAGAGGTAATTTTCCAACAGTTGCATTCATGGTAGTGTCCAGTCCTATGGAAAGAAAAAAACCCTCTGTCAGTAACCTTTGAGATAATGCAGTGTCAAGCCTGCTGTTATGTAGATGGCGGGACTAATGAAATATCACCTCAGAGTCCTACTTCATAGGCTTTCCTGTGCTTCTCACACTAGGATTGTCCCTTTTTACAGAAACAAGGTTGCCTTTGTCCCACGCAAACCACAGGCATAGTCTCACTTTTGTTATCGTAAATAACTGACATCACAACAGCTGAATCAGGAAGCTGAGGTTACAGAAAATGTTTTTTGTACTTGAAAGGGAACTGTAAATAGATAGGGAGAGGGGAAAGGGGAATCCAACCACTTCAGAAATATGCTGAATGCCCCAGTAACCAATTTCTTTTGAGAGATGTAAATACACACCACACCCAAAAACATTCCATGCATTTATGTCAGTTATGTGATACCCAGCTCCTGTGGGGTATTACACATGTCTACAGGGGTACATTTTATAACACCTTGTTCTTTTTTGTCCTTACACGCCTTACATTTTTTACAGATGTGGTGCTGCCTCAGCTTTAATGAGGAAGATTTTCTATTTTCTTAAGACTTACCACTTTAAATTCAAAAGGTACATATCTCTCCACCTAGTCAAATATCAAGCACAACAAGGGCCATGATCCTTTCACGTATCAGAGAGATGGGTTACGGAAGTCTAATCTTCTGACATTTTTGCCTGGCTGACATTTGTCTCTCTTCTTTTGATTTTTATTACCCACACTCTTCTCAGCAAGTTAAGAAATAGGCTTAATGTTGTGGCAGAGACGATACCCTACCGGTTGCATCACTGGAGATTTCCTTTCCATAAAGTACTATTGGAAAATCAGGGGGATTGTTAATTTTTATTTTTCAGAAGGAAATGTTCTCTAAAAATGAAGCCTAGACCGAAAAGAATGTAAGAAAAAATATGGGGAGCAGGTGGTGGTGTATTTTTTTAATTTGAACCCGAGAGTTTTCTTACATAATTGGGAATCTTTGGTTTCTGCACGTAGTGCACTGGGTCCAGTGACATCAGTCCAGTAACTAGTAGTCCCACATCCGTCTCATTTCTATGTTGTTTGCAGGGCAACAGAGCCCAAGCCCATGGATATTTGGGCCTAATGCAGTTGCTTGGCACATATATGTAGCAGTTTAAAGGGTTATACACGGGCTACAGTTGCATGCTTAGCTGCTTTTGCTTAGACCCACCAGCATGGTGGCATGTCTTAAAGGGCTGGTGAAGTATTTCATGCCAAAAAGACCTGAGGTGTACTCAAGCATTCAGTTCAGATGAGAGCAGTGCAGGGGTTTGGGGGATTACATAGCTGGCGGTTGCCAGCATCTTAGATTTCTATTGATACACTTGCCAGCGTACTTCCATCAGTACCCCATGTCCTTCAATTGTAAATGCCACCAAGCCTCACTTGCTGTACCAGCACAAGCTAGTGCTATTCTGGTTGGGTTGTAATGGCTCCTGAACTGTAGCTGGCCCCTGTAAAAGGTTCACAGCCAATTTAAAGGTGACAAAACCCAGATTACTACCAAAAATGTAGACAGCCCATGCTTCATACCTGAAGTCAGCTTCATCGGTGCTTGCTATTGAATTCAATGGCAGCCTACTTAGCCCCCCTAGAAAGAAAATACACACCTTTCTACCTGCTTCCCCCCATCTCACAGCCTTCATTTAGATTAAGTAAGTGATTTCATTTTAAGAGCATTTCTTTTTTATGTCAGCATAAATCTATTTTCCACCTGAGTCTCCTTGTCTTCACTGACACTGCTATAGTTGAGATGGAGGCTTTTGACCAACCATGGCTCACCACTGCAAATTGAGAGAGACCATGAAAATTATAACACTTAAACTGCGAATGTGCATCAATACAGCTGTATTGTTAAAAAGGGCTTTTTAAAAATCACTGGCATAATTTCTATTTTATGGATGAGCAAGACTGATGGGTTGGGTAATGAAAGGCTTTACAGGTAGACCAGTGCCAGAGCTAAGTGCTTATCTGTTTACACTGGTGAGGAGAGATCCTTGACTTTCTGCTGGCTTAACCATTTGCATGCAGGTGATTTTCAGGGGAGATAGCGATGAGGAGCAGCTACCAGGGAAGCCCCATGGGCTGCTGACTAAAACACTGGGCTAAGCTCCAAAACATGTTCTATTCCCAGCTCAGATATTTTAAATTGTAAAAGGAATTCTTCCTGGACGTAAGATACCTCACAGCCTCATAAACCTGTTTACTTGTAGATAGTCTGTTTTTAAATGCAGTGTGCAATTACTTGGTGCTGAGAAAGAAAACAATGTTTTCGCTTGCTGCTATCCACAAATACTCTGTTTTCAGGAGGTCAATCAATAGAGCTCTGGACTTCCTGTCAGACAAAATAATGACCTCTACTCACCATCTGACTAATCTTTCCTACCTTTTTATGTAATATAGCTTCTCAAAATATTAATTTTACTGGTAAAGCACTTTCCCTTTTACAGCAAAGAATTTCAAGTTGAAGGTCGTACTCCCTTTTCCTCTAAGGCCATTTTACACTTCTCTAGCAAAGCAAGAAGCATAAAGTATCTTTATGTTACTCATTAAGGTCCCATATATTATTCGTCAGTGGCTAGAGTTGATTTTAAAAATTATGTTTAGCTATCTTCTCACAATATGCACGAGTCTTTTCTGTAACTTCATCAGAACTAGAGGTCATTGTGTTGGGATGATCCAAAGGCAGACTTGCATCCCTTGTAAATACACCAGGGAAGGGTTAAGCTAATGTAACTCAGGCATGAATAGTCATCTAGCTATGACAGCATTTAAAAGTATTAAAAGTACCTCAGAAGGGGAGTTCAGCAGAGTGGTGTAATCGACAATTTTCACCACTGGAACTGCTGATTCAAAACGGCAACAGTGTTTGTTGGTAGTCAGCTCCTAACTTGGACTAGCAAGCAGGCAGACTATCTGGCATACTTTTACCTCTGAATTTTTTTAATAGTCTGTCATGGTTCACCCCCAAATAGCCTCCAAGAACTTCGCTCTCTGGGGAAAAAGAATATACTTTATACCTATCTTTTTTTTTTAATGCAGTTGCAGTTTCAATCAAGAGAGGCACCTGAAATGAGCTCTTCTGCAGAATGGAAATTCCACACCCCATACACCCCTGACTGGGAGGGTTTTGTTATCAAATATTTTAGGACTTTGATATCTCATAAAAGGTACTTCCCCAAGGTACAAGGAGAGGCAGGGGTTATTGCGTTGGCAGGCATTCATAGCATATCATGGCTGAGGCATGCACTGCAGCCCTGGTGGAACCAGAGCCACCAGAAACTGTCCCTGCAGCTGTCCTGAAGTTCTGCCCCCATGGCTTTCCTTGGGAGCTCTGCCGTTGACTTCAACCAGTGCAGGTTTTCATCATAAAACTTTATTTAGGTGTCAAAAATGTCCTTTTTTCAGATGTCCAGGTCCACCTCGGCTTCTTAGCATGAAGGAAAAGGGGAACTGACATATTAGATCTCACCAGAAACCTGTTGGTTGCCTACAGACACAGAAGTCCCTTCAAGAGGCAGTTATGGGATTATCCAACTACAATAGAGTTGGTTTTGTCCTAACTTTTATCACATAGAGGTTGGTTTAGAAACATCCAAATTAATCTAAGACATGCTGGAGTTCACCTCCCTTTTGATTCAGTCGCCTAAAACTCGCTAACACAATTCTGGGTGTTTCTTGTGAGGGAAAATATATTGCTGAGCAGGTTCCTGAGATTTCCAGTTCCCAGCGTCTTTATTTTTCCTATACTAGTTCTCTGGGACTGAAAGGCGTGTTCACTAATCCACAGCAAATGCTGGCTGTGAAACTTTGGGATATAGATCCCCCTTTACTCGAGCACTGCCCAGTACAGGTGGAAACCGAATAACTGCATGGGTGTGAAAGTCAGGTGCCGGAGCGCAGTGGTAGGTGCAGCAGGACTCTCCCCAGGGACTTCCTGTGCTGTTGGAATTGGGAGCCACTAAACCCCATTAAGCTCAGGGTTTGCTCTGTGCGTGTCTGAGGCAGATCTATCCCGTTCGTACAAGCAGCTTGGAAGGGCGAGCATTGCTATTCCTCTGCAGAGCCCCACCCTGCCTACTGCTTTTGATTCTGCTCTACATTTGGTCGGGGGGGGGGGGAATCTAGAGGCAGGTGAGCCGTGAGCCTGTTGTTGTCTATTAGTGTGCTGTTCTTATCAGCTGGGTTGCCTTAGCAACTGGGCTGTATTTGACTTTATGAGCTGCCAGATTTGTTTCTTCCCCTTCAGGAGTATGAGGAAAAGCCAGATAATGTTTAAATTGTTCAGAGGCACATTGTCTACCACTGTATTGGTTTGGCCCATAAAACTATTGACTGCTGTTGGAATGAGGACAGGCAAGATTCTTACCCTGCCAAAGTCATGAAAGAGATCTACCTCCATCTCTGCTTCTGACTCGCTATCCCTCCCTCGGTGTGCCACACATCCAGAGAGTACAGGGGCGTAGCGTGAACCCCACAGATTTGTGGCAAGACACGTATAAGTGACTTCTCAATAAAAACAGTCTGACTGTCGAAACTGAAAATCCCATCCCCTACTAAGAGCACGTCAGCTATGAATGACTCACATTCTACTAAAATCTACAAAATAGCACTTACAATGGGTGTAGGCTATTTGCTAGCTCTGAGCATGGGGACGTCTTTCACCCCAAAGCTCTGTAAAGATAGTAGTTTGGTTGTTTTGTGTGGGGAGAGAGGTTGGAGGGGGAACAGTACCAGGGATTCTCCTCCCCCTTTGTTTGAAAAACTTAATCACTTCTCATAAACTTGCGTGGGAGGGGAGAAGACAGGAGGAGTTAGTTGAGTGAATCTTTCACAAACAATGCTTAAAAAAACTGCTAATCAACTGAGACTTAATTTTTTCCTTTGGAGTTAAGATGGAAAGTTTCCTTTAAAGGAGGATAAGGAGAACAAACTTAGCTGATCAAGCTATTAGATTCGTAACACTAAGCACTTAGAGCTTAAACATCACAAGTCACCCCACTTCAAAACCTAGCACCTTGGTCATCAGTGTGTCTTCAACTTACCTACTAGGACCAGAGCTCCAGTGCCCGCATTGCCCACCCGCATTTGCTCCAGATGTGTTCATGTGTCATTTATGACTGTGTCAAGCTGTAGGATGATCTTTTTTTTAAACTGTTACACCAGTAACATCCTTTGTGCAAATGCAGTTACACCACATTAATTTATTTCCCTTTCTGTACAAAATAGCTGTACAGGCACAGTTACTATGCAATGCCATATGCTGGGTGGGAGGGAGGGAGGGTGGGAAAGCAGGCAAAGAAGAGTATAGTAAAGGGGGTTAAAAAACAACAACTAAGCACAACTTAGAAGTTTTGCAGCAGCTAATACTGTTAGCCATCACATAAGGGATGCAGCTTCCTCTTCCATTTGCTATTGTGCTACAGTCCCTGCCCCGGAGAGTTCACTATCCAAACAGACAAGGTAAATATAAAGAAAGGGAAGGCACACAAAGGTGAAAAGTGTTTTCAAGAGTTCTAGCACTGATCAGGGTTGGAAAGAGAGAGCTGTACAGCATAGCAGAATAAAATTATGCATTACAATGTATCAGTAGACACTACCTGACCAGTCCCCCACTCAAAACCGTAGGTTAAATTTTCTTCCGGATTTTGGTGATTAGTAACACCGTTAGGTATGCTATAATGCCTCACATCTACAGGTTCCAATTTGTTTAAAAATATATTTTATCCAATTCAAAATTGGAACAACCAACACCCTGCACTACTGGTCAGTCTGGTATTTCCCTGTTTTGGTTCTTCACTAAATGTCTTATCATGACAGCAACCCAAGCTAGCCATAAACTCAAGAGGCTGGGTACATAACTTACACCCAAGCTACCTGCGGCTGCTTTTGTCTGTTGCAGCATTTAAAGCCAGTCGTAATGTTTCTGTGATACAGCCACTTCTCTGTCGATGTTGCAGTCACATCCCCCAAGCAAAAGCAAAACCTGCCCAGCTGTGCCCATCTACTACTGGGACAATAACCTGGATTCTTGGACCCAAATCAGTCTTTCTGGTCTTTTTTTTTGGGAAGGGCATGAATTGTCTACGTGTGGAAGGCAGTGAGTACAACGGTTGTTAGTAGTAAAGGCTTGAACCTAATTTCCTCATATAGTCATTTGGTGTTGGTAGGTGACTTTATTCCAGAATGACAATACTGCTTTGCAAGTAGAAACCTTCTTGTAGAAGAAAGTCACTTAGGTGGACACACATGGCCACACAGACCTGCTGGGGCATTTCATATTAGGAAACGCCTACGCCAGTCAGGTTCTCTGCGTACACCAGCCCCCAAGCTAGCTGTCCATCCAGTGATGTGCATCACTGTTTCATTCATTACTATCCCCCCTTCCAAAGTTGCATCATGAGCTTCACTGTGGTGAATTCTTATCTAAACTGAAAATTATTGGTCTGTCCTCCTTTGTAGAGGTTGACTGCTGACAAACTAAGCTTTAGAGACTTAGCTTTTGGTGTGTGCTTCCTTAGGGGTATTCTGATTTTTTAAGATGGCAGCCATCATTGCTAATGCCATAGCAATTTTTTAATGCCATAGGAGCCTATCTGTGTACATGCCTGAGACTGCCAAGGCTATCTTCACCGCTGTCGTGAGGCATGATCCCAGCAGGGTTTGACAGCACGTGGTACTGACTGGTTGGCTTTTCTGAAGCACAGACTTGTGAGGCAACTGTGACAAGACAGTCTCAGAAGCTGAAGAGTTGTAAGTTACAGCCTGGCAAGCTACAGAAAACCAAAACTGTGGTTCACTTTAGCATACTAAGTTGTAAGTGGTGGGGGTTCAATGCCTGCTTTCTAGGCAGTTGACCCTCCTTCCCCATAGGGCAGCAGTTCATACAGATAGACTGGAGCCTTGAAAGAACCTGGAAATCTTAGTATAGGCATAGCCTGTCACTCCCATTTGGATATGACAATGATAATGTCACTGGCCTTGTTTAATCACTTGCCCTTGCAGTCATGTATGCTTTTACATTTGCAGTATATACCACATCTATTTCAAACCCCTTGTGGAAAGTCAGACTACTATAAAGAGACTGAAGTATGGATAAGAATCAAGCTCATCGAGTTCCTATTCATAGGACAAGTTTTCATTATAACCTTGAGAGTCATCTTAACATGGCATTAACAATTAATTTCAGCATGAAAGTGTGACTTCCCTGCCAATTTAATTAATGACACTCAAGCAATAGCTGAATGGCAATGCTTGGATAGGTGGTTGCAGATTTTATGTGAAGTGTCTTGCTTTACAGCCGCCTCCATTCTTACTGCACAGTTACAGGAGCAGAAATTGCAGTCAGGGTTTCTTCTGGTCCACTCAGAAGCCAGGACTGACCAAGCCATAGCAAAGCTCAGTCATTTAGATTTCATCTTTCTCATTACTGCACTGCAGCACCTACACGCTGTGGCTAGACAGATGTACTAAGTGGGTTCAGAGTACCCTCAGCCTCCATTGGAGTCAGCAGGATGTTAAACACTTTTATAAGAAACTCGTCTTTTAATGAAAACATGCCCCTTATTTTCCCTGTATCTTACACGCGTTCTTCAGGCTGGAGTTGTGTCGGAAATTCAGATTTTCTTCTACAAAGCAAGCTTGCATCACTTTGAACCCTCTTAGTTAAACCAGGAAATATACTGTAGTGTTGACACTACGCTTCGCTGTCTTCAGAGACAGGCCTATTTAAGTCTAGTTTTAATACTAATAGGTCAGAAGTGGCATACAAAAGTTTGCATGAGTTTGTGTTAACTCAAACGCACACCTTTAAAGTGGTAAGACTACTGTTTTCCGTCTTTGTTGAGGAGAGGGAAAGGGGAAGAAGAGAGCTGGAGTTTGTCTGTGTCTAAATTTGGAGATTTGACCCCAAGAAGGGGAGGTCACATTTCAGTTTTCCGCGAGTGGCCTCTCAGAAGTTGCGAGTTTACAGCTAATGAAGTCCCTTCAGGAGAGGCTTCCTGGGAACACACTAGGAGCCATGTCCTTCAGCCACGCTCACACCTCTCAGAGTTCTCTGGGCTTTCTAATGGAGCACAGAAGTGAGGTTCTTGGGCAGTAGTCCCCTACAGACAATTATTTTATGCTGTTGAAAAAAAAAACCAAAACAGAAGTCTAAACCTGAAGGGTGAACTGAGCTTGTGACAGAACGTACTGGAGATTCTCATATTGTGGGGTCAGAATTATTACACGTGTTGGGAATGCCTTTGCTGTAGTTAAGTCATTCCTGTCTTTGCCGGCTTCTCTAGAGTACAATTCAGAAGATAAAGCTTCATCTGTAATTCTTGAATTCCCATCATTAAAGTCTTTGGCCAGTTTTCTAATGTCAAAGTGGTTGTGAGGTGTTTGTACGGTGTGCACGTGAACAGGCAGAGGCTGAATTTCTTTCCGTTTTCCTAGTCATTGCCCTTCCTGAGCAGTAAAGGTGAGGAAAAGCCACAGGAGGATCAGGGGCAGGTTTCTTTAGCAAGATGAACGGATGAGTGCTTTCTACCACTGTGGTGGAGCAGGAAAAGAACAACACTTGAAGCTAATACTGGAAATACCTGTCTGGTGGGGTTAGGGGGATGGAGCAGGAGAACAGGACAGGGAAAAAAGAAGACATTTTTTAATCCAACAGACTTTAGCTTGCAAAGTCTTCATCTATCAAACTGTCTCTGTCCCATCCTTTACATATCCTTTGTGATTTGAGTGCTCTTTTCTACAACCACATGAAGGATATGAACCTTTTGGATCCTGTTTCCCCTTACTGGTTTTTATTGCCAAAGACAGAGCTTGGCCTCATCTTGCTGTGTTACTTTTACAACCTCACAGCACAACTGTTTGCAGCATGATAGTCTCAGGTTTCTGCTCTCCTTCTGCCTGATCTCCCACATGGCATTTGGGTACAAGACAGAAGCAACATACAACTGTTGTATTGTGCGATCTGGCAACCTCTTTCCTCAGCCCCAGCTTGAATTTACTGAGTTGAACAAACAGTTGTCTGTCAAGAGGTTTCTCCACATAGAAACATTGGCTTTACTGTACTGGCTTATCATCCTGCTTCCAACAGCAGCCAACATTCATGGAAAGAAAACTCTTATCCCTCAGTAACCTGGACATGGATTACCACAAAGGGATGAGCAGGACTGCTCCATCTCAGGATCAATGCTCCCTCAGTCCTCAGAGCCATTTAACCCCTTAATCACGAGACTTGGTTACTTTTTTATTGTAGTTTTGTCTGCTAAAATAAGTATGTCATACTCCTGAAACAAGTAACAGTATCAGCCAGCCTGATGAGCTTCAGGTAGCAGTTAGATAGCCAGAAGGTCCATTTGCCTTGTCCAGAAAGCTGTTGCACCGTATAGGATGTGGTTAAAATGCAATTAGAGCTCATCTCCATGGCAAGCATAAACCAAGTCAGGAATTAGGAGTTGTCTCCCAGTCATCTCTTTTATTTTCCTTACAAGTGAACAGCCATTAACCTTTGTGATTCCTTGGTTCTGGCTACAGTTTAAACAAATCCAGATGCCCCAAAGTAACTTTGTCTTCTCAGAGACTTATTGACCTTCTCCACCAAGGAGGATGATCACAGACAGTAGGCTGAAGGTCCACGGGACCTTCTGGGACTCTCCCTCTTTCCTCCCCATCCTCACCTGCTCTCTGCCAGTGTAGGCTTGCCACCTTCTTTGTGCTGGCATTAGCATTCACTAGATCTTCCTGCACGCAGGTTCAGCTCTCAAATAGCAGAAAGTCGGCTGATGTTTTTTTGTAGGGTTTGTTTTCTTCAGTTTAAGTGATTTAAGTCGGTTCATGGAGAAATCTAACAACAGAGCCAGCACGAGGTAAGCAGCACGAGGCAGGGAGGATAAAATGGAGATCAGGACCTTCTTCTTGCAGCAGCTATGGCCAGCTGAAGTTCACCAGCTCATCATTTCGATATTGTGAGCATCACCACGTTAGCTATCCTAACCACACTCCGGGTGTCCTTACTACAACCAGAGTACCAGAGAACTTCTAGAGAAGTTCTGTTCATTAGTCTCAGCTGTGAACAGCCATTGTTTGCTTCACTGTGAACAAATGCAGTTGAAGCTCAAACCACCTTGTAAAATAAAGGGGCCTGAGCTTGGGAGAACTCTTCAGCTGGTAGAAATCACAGAACCATTTAAGTCAAATGATATCATGCTGGAGAAATTTTAGGCTAACCTACTCAGCAAGGGGTAAGGCCTCAGCTGATGTCAGAGGGAGTATGACAACGTTACTTTGGCATGATCTCTTCCTCTGTGAAGCCATGTTAGTTTCCAAGTCAGTCATCAGCCAGACTGAATGCATTTTATATAATGATCTTCAGTGCAAGATGTGGGTGGGTCTCGCAAAACATCTCTGTGGTTAAGAGAGGATTTTGGTAGTTGTTACATGAAGAAGGCCAGCCCTGCTTCTGCGCCACGGGCCTCACTTAAACAACAGGGGTCTCAGACGCAGTGTGTGTTTTAGGAAATGTTGCAGTGCAGGGGAATGTTGTATTCTGAACAAAAGAGGTCTTTAGCATGTACACGCCTCTGCTGTTAACTGCATTATTTAGTCTAAGGGAGCACAGATAAAAGACCTCTCACTACCGCAACATCAAGACTACCTTGGCCAAGTGATACTAGAGAAGTCATTTGTAATGGCTGGACAAGTGTCAAAATACTAGGAACCTAAGATCCATAATGTTTAATTTATAGATCATTCTGAAATGGTATTTCAGTTCCAAGGGACGTGTATTACTACCATGTAGCCATTAGGAAGTATTTATATGCCAGTGTTCTTTAGGTGTATATTTAGAAGACTGTGCCTATAGACTTAAAGGATACTTGAAATGAAGAATCTGTAACATGTGCTTCCACTCACACAGTGTCTATTTGACTGTCACAAGGGATTCTTAATGACAATATTACAGTCTCCCCTTTTTTGTAACGTTATCCAAGCAGTGCTGTAAGTGTGGGCAGTAAACAGAACTTTTCAGCCAGAGAAGCGAAATTGAGTTTTACCATCCAAGAAGGAGTGGCTGAGGTTTGGGCACTTCTGCGTCGTAAAAGGAGGGGTCAAAACTAGAGTGAGGAGGCAAGACTGCTGCTATCGGTGGGGTTTAAAGCCAGCAATTGCTGTTTACAGAAGAGATTTCTTTCTACTCCTCAAACCCCAGCCACTCTGTCTCCTCTCCCCTACCCTCTCCAGAGCTGTGCAGCTGCCTGTTTTTCTTGTGCCAACCAGCAGCCAGCAGACTGAGCGGGGAGGCAGCCCCCAAGGCTTCACTCTAGCTGTGCCCACCTCGGGACTGTACAATGCATGGCTGTTATTAGCAGGAGTGTGAAACTGTTTCCTTGTGCACATGTAGGGCAGCGCTTATGGGGGACATTTTGAGAGCCAGCTCAGTACTCTACACCTGATCGCTACCTTGTGCCTAACTATGAAAATCCCTCTAGAAGCATTAACTGCAGGAAGAAAGTTGTAGCCGTGCCTCTCCATTTGAAGGCACAGTTTGCCCTAATTTCCAGCTAATTATGTAGTTTGCTCTTGCCCAGTAGTACAGCTGAGAAAATGGTGGGACACGGAAATGCGTGCCACATTGCTGGGAGCCGTTCACCACCTTCCCACTTCGGCTGGGTTGTTTGATACTGCATCGCCTTAAAGCCTCTCAGTCCCAGCTCTCTCCACAGCTAAATGCCTTTACCTTCAGATTGTACAAAGTTCATCCATCTGAGTTCACTTTTAAAAAAAAGTACATGGGTGTGTTAGGGGGAAATGATGTTTCCTTGTGCTACAGAGATGTAGTTACTTTCTAAGTAAGCTTATTTTAGCCAAAAGGCAGGAAATTGCAGCATGCCCAAACAATTTATGTACCAGCCCCGACTCGACTCAACTCCCCTATTGAATCTCCCACACTTGTAAGCTTGCTGGGCCTCAGCAACACCCGTGTGCTTTCTCGCCATCGCTCACTAGCCAACACACACCCTGTGGAGAGTCCCCCTCCATGTGACTGCTCCTTTGGAGGCCTTCTGACAGCCAAGGAAGTGATGTAGTCTTCATGGACTCATTCACACCATCCAGACTTTCCTCAAACAAGTGATTTACACTTACAAAACAACCATCCACATAAAAGTCCCTCTGTTCATTTCTCCATCCTTCCTGAAAATACACGTAACAGTTTTGACCTTCCTGGGGGATGCGACTTTCTGTATTGTCTTTACCAGCCTTCTGTGGAGGTGTCTCTTTTCCCAGTGGAGAAGCTCCTTTTAATAGCATTTTCTAGCATTGCCTCTTCTTGGGTTTTCACCAGTTTCATCAGCTGCAGTTTGCTCCAGATGGGCTCTACTATACTCCGAATTCATTACACTCGCTAAGAGTGATCAGGTGGTCTTTGACCTGTAGTCTGTATTGTCCTATTAAAGATGGCCTCTACTGGCCTAATAATGGTAGATTATTTAGTGTCTCCTCCTGTCAGTCAGGGAGACCCCTACAGAACCTCATAGTTTTTTACTGTGCAGTCTGTGGAGAGAGATACCCAGGGTGTAAATCATTTGTGATTAAAAACCAAAAAAAAACCTCAGAGTGCCTATGCTCAGGATCCTAAAGGTCTCCCATGTGAAACTTGAAAGAAGACAAACTGATTTAGGTACTCTGCAAACAGAGCTCATACATTTAACTAAATTGCGCTGCCAAGCATCAGCTAGTCCACAATAGCTGACAGTGTGCATAGCTTCGACAGTGTCATAGCTTTCTGCAGAGGTGAGAGCAAATGCAGCGAGCCTAAATCTTTTCTACGGGTGTTTAAAGCTAATGCTTTTTATTTCCTCTTTGCAGTGGCTTGAGACAGAGTGGCCACAGTTGCCTTGATGCATGCCAGCTCATTAAATTATTGCAACTCAGTCATATATGTAAATTTGCTGATAGACAAGTTTTAAGTGGTTGTTGGAGCCAAGCAGAACTTTCAAGAATTTTCAATTTTCTTGTTGAACCAAACAGATTTAGAGGTCTAAGATACTTGGGTGGTTGGGGTTTTTTTTTTGCAAATTCCACCAGCCTACTAAATACCTCTGCAAGTCTGAGCAGCTCAGTCAGTTTAGAATATGGGATGGGGCCCTTGATCACTTGGGACTTTTCTTGTGAAGATCTCAAGATGCAGATTGAGTTCTTCTCATTTGAGGAATATTTATATTCAAGCTTAGCCTGAATCCATTCTAAAAAGTAGGTGAACAACAAAAAACAAATCTGCACTTGAATCCTACCTCATCTCAGAGTTTGAAGCTCTGTTGTTAGTCCAATAATTTGCCACTCAGACATCTTGGGCTGAATGTTTTTGTGCTTTCTTGTTTTTGCGAAGGAGGAGGGCACTGTGTGTGTGTGAAGTAACGATAGCCAATGGAAAATAACCAAAGCTATTAGATTCGACTAGGATTTACTTGCTAGCCACGCTGAGGTGAATGTGCAGCCCTGGCACAGTGCAATGCGCATTTCATGTGCAATTCCAGTCAGGTGTCAAGGAGTCATCAGCTCCATGAAACTCTTCCAGGGGCCACTGTAGAGAGGATCTTAGGGGTCTGCCATCCCCATCAGTAAGAGTTCTATTTATACACTTGGACATTTTCTAGAGCAGTTACAGCAGTACACAACTGATTAAAAGTCACATTACATATGGCAAATAATGAGGTGAAAGTAAAGTTTAGGGTAAATCATATCTCTGCAGAACTCTGAATATTAGCTATGAGTTACTGTAGTCAAAGGGTGTCTGCCCAGGGCTGCACATTCAAGAATATGACAGAGCCTGACATTGACCTGCCTCTGCGGGAGCGCCATCCCTGCAGCAGACCCCAAGGTGGGGCTGCTCCTTCCAGGACTAGCAGTAGTGGCACCAGCAAAACCAAATGACTGAAATTGGGATGCCGAATTCCTGCATCACTCTCCCGATGGGGCCATATGTCAACCAACCACCTCAGCAAACTTCCAGCACAGTCCAAAAGTGCTGGTTCAACAACTGACCCACACATCCTTCCTCTTTTCCCTCAGGTTTCTAATATATTCCTACCTTGGTCCCAAAGTGTCTCTTAGTTCCTCGATGAATATCGTCTAAGTCAGTGTTTTCTGATTTGAAACTGCTCCCGCCAAGACAGACCTCTCTTGCAGATGGGGGCAGGGGCAGCCTGAGCCCACCACAGGTGTTTAGCCCAGTACTGACCACTGATGGTGGTGGTGAATGGATTCACTGGGTGACCTAGACAATCACATCACCTTTACAGTGATTTTAATGAAGGACTGGACAGAAAGAAACCATGGAGATCTTTGAGAAATGCTGGTCCAAACCAGTGAATTCAGCATGAATTGTTGACATAGACTATGCAGGTTTTGTTGTTAAAGTTATCACAGATTATACAGGTTGATGGAAAAAAAAAAGGTAGTTTTTGGAATGCAGTGGTATTACCTACTCTGATGAACTGATAAAATATGCCCTGGGGAGTCAGAGCTAGACGAATAGAAGGAAAAGGAAATAAAAAAAAAAGACAGTTAAAGGTTTTGTTGGCTTTTTTTTTTTTTAATTAAGATTCTTGACTAACAATTCATTTTCTATACAACCTTTAATTGAAAGAGTTTGGGAATGAATTGCACGTGTGTCAAGGAACCGCTTACATGGGCCTTACTACCCTATTATCTGAGCACCTCCCACATTATTAAAAGGCACAAACCAGTAGAGCAATATAATCTCCCTTCCTTTCTTCCTTATAAATGAAGTCTAGAAAAGAAGGATTTTTTCTAATATGTGCGTGTCTAAGAGACTAAGAGTGTGTGTGTGTGTGTCTGAAAAATTATTGATGGAAGGGTGATGGAAGAACTGGGGTTTGTGAATTTGTGAGAGGAAAGATGACAGAAACTGAAGTGTTAGTCTGAGACGTTTAATTTCATGGTCTTCTACAGACCACCCTGCGTAGTCCAGGGGAAGTCACTTGTGCCCAGAGCCGCACAAGGGGATCGCTACAGCAGTGTTTGGCATTGCAGCGTTTCATTGCAGCCAGCTACCCGCTTGGTATCTGCTATGTATGCGACTTGGGGTGGGGGGACAGGGAAAGGAAGGCTTATCCGCATCCCTGTGCCAAGAAGGGACCCATCTAGGCAAACGCATGCCGAGGAGAATTATTTTCTGTCCTGGTCCCAGCGGCAGGTACCTTATTCTGCTTGAGAGAGAGGAAGCTATCACTGAACAACATTTGTATCCATGAATGAAAAAAATGGAAATTGGTTTCATTTTTTTAAATTAAAACACAGAAAAATGTCAAATGGGAATGGACATTTTTTTTCTGTGAAAAATGTTAATGAAAATAAGGTTTTTCCAACCAAAAAAGCTGACTGCCTCTTTCCTTTCACATTCCTCCTCTTGTAGATGTCACAGATGAGGTGACCATTGGGGAAGCTACAATTTTTGCCAGATGCCATCTCTTCAAAATGCACTGTTTTGTTCTCGGTAGGGCTGGCAGGGAGAGAATAGTAAGGGCACTGGCAAACTAAACTCTGGTTTTAGAGACAGTACAGATTTCAGAGATACTCTTTACAGTTTGAAAATGGGAAATACCATCAATAGCATCTCTAACCATTTCAGGTGTGCTCATTAAATGTGTTACCCATATCCCTTTTCAAAAAGCATTTCATATTTTTATACTGAACATGTCATCATCCCCATTGTAACACATACCAAACCCAGACAGACAGGAATAGAAAGACGGGCTGACAAGAATCCATTTTAGCACCTAGAAGCTAGATGTCTTTGGTTCCCTGCCCTTCAACCACCCTAACAAGCCATCTCTCAGAGATTGGTTTTGCTTTCAGAGTCAAATGCAACTACACGGCCCATCTCAGTGATCTGGACGGTTGAGCTATAAAAACTCCGTTGTTTCTGACAGCAGCAGAACCCCCAGCTCTGTGCAATTCGCTTTCCATATTCCGTAGTTGCCAGTTATTATGCCGTGCTGCGCACACACACGCTCACTGCAAGCAGGAAGTAGGAGCAGCTCAGCTCTTGGCTTCCCCAGTCTCAAGAGACTGCCATGAAACTGAAAAACACTAAACTAAAACCTAAGTATCTGTTAGACCTTTAATTAGCGACCTAAGGAGTGTTTGCCAGGAGGAAATTTGAATTCAATTATCCAAATAGAAAGTATTTAACCTCTCAGTTGCACTCAAGTAATTATAATACTTGGGGTTTTTTTCAGGAACCTTAAAAAATAAAACAAAAAGCAAATTCGAAAATGATAAAGGTGTCAATTTTATATCACATGGTGTATGTAAAGGAAAGGTGTGACATTGCCCAGGCTTTAGACCCCTCATGTTAGCACAGGAAGGGGCAGCCTCAAGCAGGGAGAGCAGGTTGCAGGGTTCTTGCTTTCCCCACTGAAACAGCCAGCAACAGTGTCAGGGCCAACAGTGGTGGGTTTATGTGCATCAGAACAGTAATAAAAACACAACTAAGATCAGCAGGTCATCTCACACAGCTCTTAGTGTGATACAGATGCTCAGTCAGTGTCAGAAGGACTAGGACGCATCAGAAGCAGCTCTATATTGCAGTATATTTTGCAAACATCAGTCGATACCAACCAAGCCGTTTGCATTTCACATTGCAGCAGCTGTTTCAGCCCTCATCCCAACTGTCCTTTCACTACACATCCACCCAAAAGTTTCCAGAATTAATCACAAGGTAAAAAAGTCAATATTTTCTTGCTCCTCTCTTCACAGACTGTCGGTTGCTTTGGGATTATGTTTATCAGCTGCTTTCTGACAGCCGGTACGAAAATTTCATCCGATGGGAAGATAAGGAATCCAAAATATTTCGGATAGTGGATCCCAACGGGCTGGCCCGGCTGTGGGGAAACCACAAGGTAAGGAAGCAATGCAATTTTCCTCCTATGGCACTTCACCTCTTGTAACATCACAGGATTCACTTATAAACAGGGGAAAAAGGAAGAAAGCATGTGCACATAAACTGCTGCTGGAAAGCTGTAATCTTTCATTCTACGCACATTAGAAGTATAAATCATCCAGCCTCAAGCACTAAAACCTATCCTTCATATAGAGAACCTGTTGGTTTGGTTTAAAGGCATTTAGTTATAAATGCATTTAATTATAAAATTAGGAGGAGCAGAAGAATTAACGGTCCTTCTCTCTCAAGGCATCTCATTTCTTCATGAAACCTGATGCTAAGGGTGTTCTGGTTAGATGTGGTTTACAAGGAGCTGTATGCCACTTCTCGGCAGGATCTTTCTATCTGTGTTCCTGTTTGCACCAACATTCAGCTTTCACACGCTGTCCTGTGACAGACACCAAATGCTGCAGGATTATGTATTTCCTTTTAAGAGGGTGATTCTGCTTTGTTCTCTGGAAAGCAGTTACTGATTTTTGCAGTCTGGGTCTGAGTATGTATAGATATATCTGTATGAGTGTATGCATATGAGTATATTCATATGAGTATATGAGCAGTCAGCATGGATTTACAAAGGGGAACTCATGCTTGACCACCCTGACATCCATCTATGATTAAATGATTAGCTTGGTGGATGCAGGGAGAACAGTGGATGTAGCTTACCTTGACTTTAGAAAGGCTTTTGAGACTGTCTGTCACGGACAAACTAATGAAGTATGACCTAGACAAGAATACGGTGAGGTAGACGGAAAACTGGCTGAACTACCGAGCTGAAAAGGTTGTAATCAACGGCACAAAATACAGTCACTAGTGATGTTGCCCTGGGGATTGATTCTGGAACCAATACCGTTTAACATGTTCATTAGTGACCTGGGTGATGGGATGGAGCGCACCCTCAGCAAGTTCTCAGACAATACAAAAAGTGGGAGGAGTGGCTGACAGACCAGAGGGTTGTGCTGCCATCCAGAGGGACCTGGACATGGTGGAGAAATGGGCTAATGGTAATTTCATGAAACTTACCAAGGGGCAATGTAAAGTTCCCCGCCTGGGGAAGAATGACCTTAGGAGGTGTGTCACTTGACATTTCCCCTTGTTAGGTTTCATGAGACCCCAGGTGTGAGACTGTTTTACTAGGAAAGTGGTCACACACTGGAGCAGGTTGCCCAGAGGAGGCGCTGGAGTTTCCATTCTTGGAGATGTTCAAAACCCAACTGGACACAGTCCTGAGCAACCACCTCTGGTTGACCATCCTTTGAGCAGAGGAACTGGACTAGGTGATCTCCAGAGATGCCTTCCAACCTCAACTATTCCGTGATTCTGTATATGAGTATACATAGCCTATAATCTTGATAAGGTCAAGATTTTCTCATGTGACTCAGGGCTTACAAGAACAAGATCTGTCTTTGAGGTCTTGGGCTGCAACACATGGAGTGGAGAGTTCTGCCCTTCCCCCCACCTCCATGCTAATAATCAGGCCTTGTCGTCGTGTCTCATGCTGGGTGTCTGAAACTGAAGCTATTTCAGACCACTAGCCACTTGGGAAATGCAGTGGCCTTTTAGCACGTAAGAAATGGAAAAAGCACACATGTGTTTCAGGGGGCTTCCCAATGAGCGGAATCTAGATTTTGCAGGGAAAACATTGTCATTGCTAGTGTTTAATTGCCACAGGAGCTCTTTAAATGGCCTCCCTTGGCAGGGCGGTTGCTGTCAGGGCAAGCAGAGGAGATCCGCTCTTAGGGGGCATTTTAGACAGGTGGATCAGTCTCACTTAATGAAGCCAGGTCAACGCTACAGACTTCTGCCTGATCTTGGACTGACAGAGCTGTGCCAAGCCAAACTCCTCTAACATGGAGACTCACAGAGCAAAAGCATGCTTCTGCAAGTTTGGCATGTTTTGCCCATGGCAAGGCGGCTGCTTAATACTCGTGCAAACACAGCTTTGCCAGTATAGTTGTCTTTCTGCTGGAAGTTTCTTTGCCAGCATAGTAACCAGTGCTCCTTGTACCAGAAAAACGCTCTTCATGCAGACGTAGCCTAAGGGAGTGATCCTTCTACCCCACGTCAGTACTATGGGGCTGCCCACATACAGCTCTGCCGGTGCCCATCACTTCTGCCTCGTGATACTCAGCTTCAGCAGGGCCATACCTCAGTCACCATGCAGTGCTCTGGATATGGCCTTTGAGGTTAGAAGCTCCCAAAATGAAGGGGAAGGTCCATCGTAGAAGCAGATATACCACCTAATGGGGTTCTTGATTTAGACCTGTATAACAAGAGGAGAAACAGGCTCTCAGTCTCCACTATGCTCTGTAAGCATTAACTAGTTAATGGAGGGGAATGCCAGAGGAACAGCACTCTTAACAGGGGTTGCTGACAGATTCAGTCATTAGCCACCGTTCTTACCTTTTTACAAAAGGCGGTTTCGTTAAGAACAGGCCTGTCACATCCCACTTGGCATGAGTGTCTCCCTCCAGCTAATGTCTCCCTTTGTGGCTGATGAAACCTTTTGTTCTTTGTGATCCAAGAAACTGTAGAAAACCCTCATTTTGAATTTTTGTTGGACTTACTTGCTTAAATTGCCCTGAATGAAAAGAGACCCATAAAAATTTGGGTCCTGCAACCAGCAGAAGAGTGGAACATGTAATTTCTTGAACTGACTTGGTTACTTCAGCTAGCTTTGATAGTTCTGCAACTCCTTTTGGGGCTTAGGAAGGTTTTAATGAATCATCTCACCACATTTTTCCTTTTTCTTTTGAAAAAAACAGAACAGAACAAATATGACTTATGAGAAAATGTCCAGAGCCCTACGCCACTACTACAAACTAAATATTATCCGGAAGGAGCCAGGACAAAGGCTTTTGTTCAGGTAATTTTTTTCTTTTCTTTGCCATTCCTTTCTACAGACAATTAGTTTTTGAAGATGGAGGATGGAATTGTGTGTGGGATACTTCATTGCCACAGCTATAACACAGGTGACAATGGGCATATATTTGTAAAAGTTGTCTAGACCAGTGCTTCCCAGCTTCCAAGGCAACTGCACCAATTTACAAAAATACGGGCCTGTTTCAATGATCAGTGGAGTCAACAGAAGCCTTTTCAATTGCTTCAAGCAGGCTGCACCATTGTTTAAGACCTTAGCTAAATGATTCATGATCTCAGCCAAAGTACTGGAAAACCCACTCCAAATTCACTTCTCAGACACAGCTGCTGGTGAAAGCCAAGCAGGGATCAGGCATTTCCTCGAGTGCATCGGCATCACAGGAGAGAAGTGCTGATGACCGTGCCTTCAGCAGTGCTGCCTTCAAGAAGAGAGGGACCTGCAAGAGCTGTTAGTAAAAGCTAACGCATCGGATTGGGTGATACAACCAAGAATTTAGGAAATAGTGCTTGAAACAGCATTAAAGCGGGGAGTTACTTGTCTGAACTTGAGTGCGGCTGGCAGAGAGTGACAGCACTCCAGTTCTCTTCAGACAAGACCAGCGAATCCTAGTGCGTATGTCTGCCCCACAGAGCACTGAACTTGGACCAAAGACTGCTTTGATGTCAGTGGTCTGGATCTAGTAATGTGCTTAGAAATTATATCAATAGGAAGGCAGTCTTGGAGTTTGTTTTCTTAAATAGCTAACAGAACTGCATTAGCACTCAAACTATCTACAGCTGAAAAGGTTTCTGTGGAACGTCTTGTTTATGTCAGCTCTTAGAAGGAGACTTAGGCGGGGGAAGGAGAGTGAAGGGAAGAAGGAATCACAGGCAAAATCGACTGTGTGATTTTAATTTTTTTTGCGTAAAGTTAAAACAAAGCTGCTCCATCAGCAGCAGTTCCAAGGAAGGCAGGCTGGATTGTGATGGCCTTGTGTGAAGACTGTGCTGCCCCGGGGGAATTCTGTGATGCCGAACAGTGAATGTGCTTATCTTGGAGCCTCTCCTTTGGTGGAGGCACAAACAAAACAGGAGTCCATCTCTTCTCAACCAGGCTGCCTATTTTCTCAAAACTGTAGAAACTTTATGCCCTTGGAGACCTCAGTTCCTCTGTCAGACTTGCACAAAATTGACCAACAGATTCAAAGGTCACCAGGGAGCATAAAACATGAGCATATAAACCTCATTTCCTTCGGAAACTGGAAAAAAAAACAACAAAGCATTTTTTGCACAATTCCCAATAAAAACTTATTGATGTTGTTTTCTTAGACCTATTTATATCTGAAAAGAACAGCTGCAAAAAATCAAGCCATTAATGTGCCTTTCTTGGCTATTTCTCACAAGCACAGAAATAATAGGAAATAAGACTTTATAAGTAACGTGCAGGCAGTTGTCATCTGCAGATATCTGTACGGAGCTTTAAGTAAAATGCAGTCAGAGAAGGGATTTCTAATAGGTTGCCTGAGTGTCTTCTGCAACAAAAGAGGTCACAGATACTGTTTCTTTATTAGCTTGTATTTCTGGGTTGGTTTTTTAAAATTTAATCAAATGCTATTACAAATACCCATGCTGTTAGTTCCTTGACATGACTTAAAACACAGAGCAGAAAGAATACCCGAAGTACTGTGGTACCATTCACATCAGCCCATTTCCCACGTCGTTTAGGAAACAGATCAGACGGAAGGTAGGGAGGGCAGTGGGATCACTCTCTGTTTTGATTTCATCCTCACGCAAGGTCAACAAGACAAGCACAGGGTTTAAATCAGGGCACAGTCTGGCCCCGTAGGCTTTGGTGTGTTTTCCCCGTGTAGCCTGGGACTGATTCAGTGCTTCTGTATGCTAGTTTTTCAGCACCGTAACACCATTTAGATCAGCAGCGTTCTTCCAGCATACAAATGGGAGTGACACAGCAGTGAGTCACAGCCCTTTTTTTTTTTTTTTCCCCCTAAATGCATATGTGCACATGATTTCCAAAATTAGAAGGGATGGCAAAAGGTTAGTTCCAGGCTGTGCTGTGCGTTTGCTGGGAGACTTCACATTTTTCAGAAGGAGAGCCCTCAGCTTTATAACCTCAGAGGCAGAAGAGGAGGCAAGTCTTGCCCATTAGCTTCAGCAGTGATTTTTCTGGGTCAGTGATAGTAATGAGGCCCCTGTCAGTTGGTTTTGTTTTCACTGGGGCAAGAATACTGAGCATATCATCAACCTGAAATAAAATCAGCTCCTCTGATTAACACATTTTGTACTGCTGAATGTTAGCCAGTACATCGTTAATGAAAGACTGTGAAATTTTGTATCACTTCCAGCATAAACATCTTTCATCCTAATTTCTCCAGAAGTACTTATGAGTTAGGAAAGTGATTTGTGTTTAAACTAGAATGTCATCCTTTTGGTGCCGCTCTCTCTTCCTACGCCATTAAATCCAGAAAGAAAAAGCAGAGCTTTTCCGTGCTATCTCTGTGCAGTAGGACGCAAAAGCATCCTGGCAAAGATCAAGACTGCAGACTTGATCTGCAGGCTGGTGGATGTCCTTTCCCATTTCCTACTCCTGCCATGCCTCCCCAGAGGCAGTTTCTGTTTCTAGCCCCCTGCAGACTTACTGCATCAAGACATTAGTGCTGGGAGCCATGGCATTCATTTACGGAGGATGCTGCTTCATTACAATTACGCTTGCTACAATCACACAGGAAGAGACTGTCTTTGCTTACAGTTCCCTCCCCAAAAGCTTTTTCTTTCAGGGCTTTTTCCATTTCCCAGAACTTGTTGTGACTTGGTCCTTGTTTTTTTCCACCACCGTTCCTTTAGTGTTTCATGTTCCTCTTCACTCACCTAACGCACAAGCCTGCACAAACCAGTAGCTCTCTGCTTCCGCACACCTTGCAAGTGCTTTTGCTTTGAAATGTGCTGGCCATAAAGGTCTTCAATGTGCCTGTCACCAGACACCATAAATGACTGTCCCTGTGGCATCTTACACAACAACAGCAAACAATATGAGGGAGAAGAAGTAAATATCATGGAAAAGGCTATGGGGTTTAGTTGTTCAAATTTGGACTTTCAAGGAGGAGGGGTAAATGCCTGGGAGTTTTTTTGGTTTCTTTTCAAGGTATGGAGGAGGGAAGACACCAGTAGGCTGAGGAGAAGCTGGGAAATACTAAGGCATTGGGAGGATACAGGAAAGATGATCTGGGGAACTGTAAAGCTCAGGGCCCTCAACGTCTTGATGAAGGTAAAAGCTGAGACTACTGGGAAATCAGCTTGTTTCTCTGTTTTGCAGGTTCATGAAGACCCCAGATGAGATTATGAGTGGCCGAACAGACCGCCTCGAGCACCTTGAATCCCAGGAACTGGATGAACAAATATACCAAGAAGATGAGTGCTGAAGGGAACTGGTGCACCGCCTCTGTGGGTCCATGGCAGAAACATCTGCCCGGATGGCCGGCACACTTTGGGAAGGGAAGCAACAACACAGAAGCAGTACTTGGGGTCACCGCTTAGCTTGAAGACCACGCAGGACCTGAAGCACCTTAACAAAACAAACTAACAGGCAGAAGTGGTGCTGGCAGAAAAGTAAAGGGGAGAAAGCCTGGACTTATGCACTACTTCACTGTTCCTACAAAGTCTCCCTTGAGTTCTTTCTTTCTTTTTGGTTTGTTTCAGTTTTGGGGGTTTTTTTGTTGTTTTTTTTCCCTAATAAACATGCAGTTTGACTTTCCTTATCTCACATAGGACAAGACGTCAGATTATGCTTTTTTTTTTTTTTTGGAAGGCTTTCCTATGGAAATAGAGCGCTTTTATTTTCTGTGCAAGTCTCATGTCATAACACCGCATAAAACAATAGCAACACAGAAGGGATTTGCTCAAGGGTTCCAGTTTGCTCGGATCAATTTAACATGTGCTGCCACTAGGAAATGTGTTGAAGCTCCCGAAAGAATTTGCCACGCATACCTGTCAAATGAAGAGGAGTCACCCTTCACGTGTGGGGTGGGATATCAGCCCAGCATAGTTTGGGCTCACAACGAGTCCTGCGAGTGGCCATTAACTGCTGGAATATGGACCAAAACCAATCACCTAAGTGCTCCGGGGAGGAGAAAAATAAATGTGACAAACCTCTGCAACAGACTGATGTTGACGTTTTCCCTCCCTCTAGCAAAGAAGTGATAGAATGGAGCGGGAGGGAGGGGTGGTGGGGACAAATATATATATATGTGTGTGTGTGTAGAGAGAGAAATGTTTCACATACATATATATATATATACACACGTAACCCACACAATATATCCACAATGCAGAATTTCAGCTCAAAGCCTTCTATAAAAAAGCAAAGGCTGAAGCATCTGTAATTACAAAAGGGAGGGGTATTTTTCATACCTGCTAGCAATTTTGGGGTGAAAGGTGAAGGACTGTTCCTTACGTCGTAGGGAGAAAGCAAAAGGAACCCATCGCACGGTTTGTATTACTGAGAAACCTCTCCGGGATCGTTTTGTGCTGCTGGAGAGGTAGATGATTCACCAATCTGAAAACTGATGGTAGAGAACTAGAGACCAAATAGCTATACTTATATCTTGTAATTGATTTTGGCTTTGTTTTGGGATTTGTTTTTTTTTATGCCTCCCACTACCCTCCCCCCCTCACCCCACCCCCGAGCTCTGCCATCAAGGGAGCTTCTCTCAGCTTGCCTGTTTTTAACATGATTTAAAAGACAAGAAAAAAAGAAACCCTACAGCTGTCTTGCTTTCTTGGGTTTTGGTTTTGTTCTGGTTGCAAGGTGCCCCATTTTTTACACCCCCGATTTGGTTTGCTGCACTGAGGGCGCTTTGCATGAGGCGAAGAGCTCTGCCTGGTTGGTCGCAGGAAGCTCAGCAGTCCTTGATGCCCCGATACAAGAGAAATTACTGGCCTTTTTCATTTCACGTTGCTTGGACCGCCATGTCAGGAAGGTCTGTGGTGTTCAGGTGTCCAGCAGTCCATCATCAGTGGTCCTTTTAATGGAAGGAAAATCTAGCAGCAGAAATGATGCTTGCAAAGAGAGAAGTTTCTCTCCTGCACAGAGAAACTGTGCAGGAATCACATGGTGTCTGGAAGAAAGCACGTCCTCTTTTATGGGAACACGCATACTAGAAATGTCAAAAATCAGCGGGCTAATCTAATCCATTTCAACCAAAAAACAAGGTACATTCCCATGATAGAGCTTTTATTGGCTATTAAACCAACACAACATTTGATCTCGCCACATATTTAACAAGAGGTTTAATCTATCCAGGAAAAAATGGCACTCGGCAATGAATAGTGTCCCCTATGTTTAAACAGAGATAGTCCAATCTCACAAAAGACTTAATACTGAGTCACAGGTCGTAGAAGGAACAGCTTTGTTAAGGAGGCAGATAGGCATCATACAAAGAGGGGAGATTTTTCAGAGCCAGTATCTGATGAGGAACGACAGGATGTACATCTCTCCCTAAGCTTTTCCCAGCCACATTTTTTTGTCAAATCATAGTCAATGTGTTTGTTACAAGCCCCAGCACACCATGTACTTGACGTTTTCTGCCTCGAAAGAAAAGACAAGACACAAGAGCGTGTATCAGAAAGATGAGCAGACACCCTGTCACCTGTCTCTGCCGTGACTCTGAAGTCCTTGGAGCTCAGGAGGTGTGAGATTGGGCAACACCGGGAGACTTCAGTGGTCGCAGATCTGAAACCAAAGGTCCCTTGAAACCAAGGGGCCAGGGAGTTACTCTGCTCTGTCACCCTGCTCAAGGGCACCCAGGCTGCGGCCACGGCTTAGGAGCTGGGGTGAAGAAGGTGTGGTGAAGAGGTGAATGTGAATGACAGATGAAGTGTGATCAGAAGTATCAATGTAAAGAAAGGCTCTTGCTGGTTTCCCGTGTTTCTTAGGATGTTCAGTGGTAGAAAGAAACCAAGTTTGTGCAGAGAATGATTCATATCCTTTACTGCTCTGGCTCTTACAACTGCATAACTGCATCATTTTCATTTGCCTGCTGCAGCTACTGTTACAAGATGGTGAGGAGGAGAAAAAAAAAAGACAATAGGGACCTTCTATATAAATGCTCTGCTGAGCCACAGGTTTTTGTCATGGTCAAGGTGCACACTGCAAAATAGAAAGAACGAGAGACAATCCACCAGTATAAGCCGATATGCTCACTGTGTATACTAGCAAACAAGGTTTGTCCTCAGCACTGGGTAAGACAGGAGAAAGCAAAGAATCCTGAAATCACACATATTGTCCCGTAGGGAAATTTTGTAGAGGAAATGTTCACCTTTACCAAAAATGCAATCACTTTCACCTGCAGCATCTAAGTCAAAGGGGAAAAAAATACTTGGTGGCTGTTGGAAACTCTTCCAGTTTACACGTATAGGACATCTTAAGGCAACTTCTTCTCCACCACAACGATAGAGAAGAAGTTCTCTCAAGGCTGGTGCTAGCTGGAATGAAAATAGCCTTTGAACTTGGAGCAGGCCAATCCCATAGAGGCCCTTGCTGGCTGGTGCTGTCGCCTGCCCTCCAGCCAGTCTTGCCTGACGCAGCAGTGAGTGGCTCAGGTGACGCTGCAGCTGCCAGAACCTCAAGGGCTTGGGTCCTGATGTGGGAGCTGCAGGATTTGAACTGTTCTTGGGGTCTTGGAAGCAAGTTTACCAGCTATGACTGAAGAAAATAAAACCAGGTTAGAGCAGCTGCAGTAGACGGGGTCCCTTCTACCTCACATCCAAATGGCAGATACAAGGAGCAAACAGAGCATTAATGTACTGAGCTATAGGAACACTTGACTGCCTGTCTGGGCTAGCAAAGGTAACGCTGTCTTTCCACCAACCCTGATGCCCACCTCCCTTTCCCAATTTCTGGTTTCCCAGTGTAGAATTTGCCAGCAGCAAAGCAGACAAGCTCTCTGCCTTTGCCACCAAAGCAAGTGGGAAAAAGGAGAGTCTCATCCTTGGAGACATGCAAAAGCCATCTGGACATGGTCCTGGGCAACTGGCCCTAGGTGGCCCTGCTTGAGCAGGGGGGTTGGGCCAGGTGACTTCCAGAAGTCCCTTCCAACCTCAGCACCCAAGAAAGGATCTTCACACTGTGCAGTTAAATGGGACCTTCATTGCTGTCAGCTTGCTACAAATCTGAACAAGCCACAAGCCAGTCAGGTAGGACACGCTGCAGTTCCACAGCAGAACATCTTCTTGACTTAAGTCTGAAACCCTTTGACTGCCTTTCCATCCAAAGAACACTACTGGGGCCCCTTCTGTGAACACTAAGTCGCTGCCACCCTCCCCAGATTTCAAACTCCACGCATGCATTCTCCAGATCTCTTTGTCAGACTGCAACCGTGTGCAAATCCAGAATGCATCAGTTCAAGGTCGGTTTTTTGGTGTTTTTTTTTTTTTTTTTTAAATAAAATTCTAGTCTTTTTATTGATGATGGCTTTTTGTTTTTTTAAGGTGTGGGGCTAAGGGACTGAATCAAATGAATGTAACAAAACAAAAACAAACAAAAAAGCCTATTCTCAGGGCCAGTGAGTTGCAAATAATTTTTAAAATGCCTGTAATTACATCATCTCAATAAAAAAAATTTAATATAAAAGTGGGAATGCCAGATTTTGTTGGTGCAATCATTGCTACAAGGTCTTTTCTTTTTAAAAACTATGATTAAGGCTGTCCTTTGGATTATTTACTTTGCCGCCTGTCCTTGGAGAGGAGCAGAGCACCTCTCTAGTGCCCAGATGGGTGTTCCTGGTTCTCCTCCCTTCTCTTGGTGAGGCTGTAGAAGCAAAGAAACAAAAATGAAGCCATGCAATGACTCTGTTGCAGCTTTTTTGTCCTGCTAAACCCACGATAATCTGGCTGATGCGTAGGTTATCCACTCAGCTGCTCCTTGCTCACTATTTGTTCTTGGTTTGTTTTGTTTTTTAATTTGTTGTTTTTAAACCACAAGGCAAAGGAATAAGCACTAAACAAACCCCACTCTCAACCAAGACATCAAGCAAGAAGTAAACCAAGTGTGTTGCTCTGTAATTCAGTCCCTTCAGGCCATTTCCCTTAATTTTAGAAGAGGAAATAGATGTGTTCTACACCCTCTCACAGTTTTCTGTGCACTCTGAACAATAGCAAACGCTACAGGTTAAAGGGCTACGGAGGAAGTTCTTGGTGGTTTTGGTTATCGCTCCAGTGAGGACGAGACTTAGCTCAAGAATTAGTCTTGAGCCCAGAGAGACATTAGAGAGCATCTTTTGGAGGCTGCAGGACAGAAGAGGCCTAGCAGCATATGCGCTCCCATTTTCCTCTCCCACTTTCAAAATTAATTCAGCTGTAAAGGATCATGGATGATGCACAAATACAGGCTGGGCAGAAAATGGCTTGAGAGCAGCCCCGAGGAGAAGGACTTGGGGGTGCTGGTGGATGAGAAGCTCAACATGAGCCGTCAATGTGCGCTCGCAGCCCAGAAAGCCAACCACATCCTGGGCTGCATCAAAAGAAGCGTGGCCAGCAGGTCGAGGGAGGTGATTCTGCCCTTCTGCTCCACTCTGGTGAGACCCCACCTGGAGTACTGCATCCAGCTTTGGAGTCCTCAGCACAAGAAGGACACGGACCTATTGGAGCAAGTCTAGAGGAGGGCCACGAAGATGATCAGAGGGCTGGAGCACCTCTCCTATGAGGACAGACTGAGAGCTGAGGTTGTTCAGCCCGGAGAAGAGAAGGCTCCGGGGAGACCTTATAGCAGCCTTCCAGTACCTAAAGGGGGCCTACAGGAAAGATGGGGAGGTAGTGTAGTGATAGGACAAGGGGTAACAGTTTCAAACTGAAAGAGGGTGGTTTTAGAATAGACATAAGGAAGAAATTCTTTACTGTGAGGGTGGTGAGACACTGGAACAGGTTGCCCAGGGAAGCTGTGGATGCCCCATCCCTGGAGGTGTTCAAGGCCAGGTTGGATGAAGCTTGAGCAACCTGGTTTAGTGGAAGGTGTCCCTGTCCAGGGCAGGGGTGTGGGAACTAGATGATCTTTAAGTTCCCTTCCAACTCTAACCATTCTATGATTCTATGAACCTGTTTGCTTATTGACGGGCTCTCTGCCCACCCTGTGCCCCTGGTTAGATTGCCCACTGAAGGGTAAGGCTTATGTTGTGTGTTGTGTTTTGCTCTGCAGGACACCAGTTTCTTCTTGCGATTATTGTCAGACTGAGGCAGGCTAAACATACAAACAGGAAAAAAAGTAGTCTGGCAATTGCTATAGAGAATTGGGGCAGTGAACACGTTTATTTCAATGTTGTCCGTTTGTCAACCAAAGCAAGTGCATGCATCTCTGCCAGCATCAATATATTCCAGTACAGGAACCAGGCTGAGATACCAATTTAACACCATGCAGACAGACCCTTTTTCTGTGACTGCACCAAGCTGGCTCCCACAAATTACAACCAACATTTAGGAAAAAAAAAAAAGAAAACAGATCACCCTCCCATAAGACAATAGAGGTCTTATGACCGATATGATCAGTTGTAAAACCTGCAGGGACACATCAATCTTTCTGCCTCCTGCAAACACCTGTGCATAAAGTTTCTCAGCATCTCAAAGTGCTGGAGAACAGCCGCAACAGGAAGAACGATAACTGTTCAGGAATTAGAATTGATCTCCTGCTGCCTGATAAACACTGTTAGCCTGGGGTTGTTGACTTGAAGCCAAGCTCTGCTAAATGGACAAAGTTTTCAAGCCAACCCTTCCTGGTGGTTGACAAGGTAAAGGGAAGGAAGTGGAGTGAAGACAGCTCAAACAAAGCAGGTATTGTTTCCTGTGGGCTCCATAAAGATGTGAGCATACGAGCCATAAGAAGAAAGTGAGGAGAAGAAGCAGGGATGGCATGAAAGTGGAGGCAAGCAAAGAGTCAGTTCAGAAGATCATGAAGATGAAAGATGTGAGTGTTTACCACATGCCTTCGACTTGCCTTCCCAAGGGCAGGGACAAGGTCAGAAACTTTTGCTTGGCTAATGCATGCTCACAGGATATGAACCAGTCCCAATTCAAAGACCTGTGGAATGAGGGCTCCACCTGCACTGTACCAAAGGTTAATCATCCCCTGCATTAAAATCTATCCCTTCCTTTCCATTTAACTGCATCTTAATTCCACTTCCAATCATTAGCTCTCATTATGCTTTTCTTCACTAAATTCCTGTAAACCGTAGTATTCCCACCCATATGTGAAGATCCTTACTGACTGCAACCAGTGCAACTCATACTCTTTTTTTTTTTTTTTCCCAACTAAATAAGCAGAATGGAAGAGAGGAAATGAAGCTCCATTGTACAAGGGCTTCCTGGAGGGGTTGCTCCTGGCTTGGAGAGCTGCAGGACGCAGCCACACTTGTTTCTTGGGGTTCTGTCCGGGCCACTCCTGCAGGAAAGGCTCCAGAGAGCACATCCTTCCCTTGAGAAGTGGGTGATGTGAAACAGAAAGGGAAAAGGGACAACAAGGTGCCATTTTGGTCCCATGAGAGCTCAGGTAACCTGACAACTGTGTGTCTTCCAAACCTCCAGCTACTGTGGGAGGTTTTCCCCAGGCCTGGGAATGACTCTGCAAATACAGTAGCAAATACATCAGCAAAAGAGGCTTCCTGTTTCCTTATTTCTTTTCAAAATGTTCTTATGGTTGGTGAATCTCTTGGGAACACACTGTCTCACAGATGAAGGTTTCTTCCTCATCACATGCCTCCCCAGCTCACATCCCAGTTCGCTCCTAAAAAATTCAGTGGAATCAGCAAGCAAGAATAACAGGCAACCAAATTTCACACAGCCAGGACTTCACCCAGCATTCACAGAATCCCAGAATGGTAGGGGTTGGAAGGGACCTCTGCAGATCATCCAGTCCAACCCCCCGCCAGAGCAGGGTCACCTAGAGCAGGTTGCACAGGAACGCGTCCAGGCGGGTTTTGAATGTCTCCAGAGACGGAGACTCCACCACCTCTCTGGGCAGCCTGTGCCAGTGCCCTGCCACCCTCAGAGTAAAGAAGTTCCTCCTCATGTTTGGATGGAACTTCCTATGCTCAAGTTTGTGCCCATTACCTCTTGTCCTGTTGCCAGGCACCACTGAAAGGAACCTGGCCCCATCCTCCTGACACCCCCCTTTTAAGTATTTATAAGTGTTGTTAAGGTCCCCCCTCAGCCGTCTTTTTTCCAGACTGAAGAGACTGAAATCCCTCAGCCTTTCTTCGTAAGAGAGGTGTTCCAGTCCCCTAATCATCTTGGTAGCCCTTTGCTGCACCCTTTCCAGCAGTTCCCTGTCCCTCTTGAACCAGGGAGCCCAGAAATGGACACAGTACTCCAGATGTGGCCTCACCAAGGCAGAGTAGAGGGGAGGATGACCTCCCTCGACCTGCTGGCCACACTTTTCTTGATGCACCCCAGGATGCCATTGGCCTTCTTGGCCACAAGGGCACATTGCTGGCCCATGGTCATCCTGTTGTCCACCAGGACTCCCAGGTGTCTTTCCACAGAGCTGCTCTCCAGCAGGTCAGCCCCCAACCTGCACTGGTGCATGGGGTTATTCCTCCCCAGGTGCAGCACCCTACACTTGCCCTTGTTGAATTTCATAAGGTTCCTCTCTGCCCAAATCTCCAACCTGTCCAGATGTCTCTGTATTGTGGCACAGCCTTCCAGTGTGCCAGCCACCCCTCCCGACTTTGTGTCATCGGCAGACTCTATCCCTTCATCCAGGTCATTGATGAATATATTGAACAGGACAATTCACATAGTTCAACCCACTGCTGAAATTTCCTCAACATTACACAGAACAGGTGGAAACAGCAGTGTGCCCAGGTGGCCAAGAAGGCCAACAGCTTTCTGGCTTGTATCAGGAATAGCGTGGCCAGCAGGAGCAGGGAAGCGATCGTGCCTCTGTACTCAGCACTGGTGAGGCCTCACCTCGAGTGCTGTGTTCAGTTCTGGGCCCCTCTGTACGAGAGGGACATTGAAGTGCTGGAGCGGGTCCAGAGGAGAGCTACCAGGCTGGTGAGGGGTCTGGAGACCAGGTCATATGAGGAGAGGCTGAGGGAGCTGGGCATGTTTAGTTTGGAGAAGAGGAGGCTGAGGGGAGACCTCATTGCCCTCTACAACTACCTGAAAGGAGGCTGTAGAGAGGTGGGGGTTGGCCTCTTCTCCCAAGTGAAGAATGACAGGACCAGAGGAAATGGTCTGAAGTTGCGGCAGGGGAGGTTTAGATTAGACATTAAGAAGAATTACTTTACTGAAAGAGTGGTCAGGCACTGGAACAGCCTGCCCAGGGAGGTGGTTGAGTCACCATCCCTAGAGGTGTTTAAGAAACGTCTAGATGTGGCACTTCAGGGCATGCTCTGAAGGGCAGAGATTGTAGGTTGTTTGGTTGGACTCAATGATCTTAAGGGTCCTTTCCAACCATGAAGATTCTGTGATTCTGTGAAAATGGGCCAGACAGATCCGTCGTTCCAGTGTGTTGTGGTTTAACCCCAGCCAGCAACTAGAACCATGCAGCCGCTTTCTCATCCCCTCTTCCCCTACACCCCCCGAAGGGTGGGGAGAAGAGGGGAAAAAAAGGAAGGCAAAAGCAGGAAAAAACCCTCCTGGGTTGAGATAAAGACAGTTTAATAGAAACAATAACCGAAAAGGAATAATAATAATAATAATAATAATAATAATAATAATAATGACATAGGTCACTCTCACCACCTGGTGAATTGGCACTGTCCCAAGCAGTGATTGCAGATTCCTGCCTCTCGGCTAACCCCCATTTATATACTGAGCATGACATCTATGGAATGGAATATTTCATTGGCCATTCCATCGTTCTGTCTATGCTTCTATGGGAAGCTGAAAAAAAAGTCCTTGAATAGTATAAACATCACTTACCAACAACTTAAACCAATAGGTATTATTTACATTCCTTTCACAGCAATTACTGGAAAGAAAAATAACTCTTTCCCAGCTGAAACCAGGACACAGTGCTAACAATTTCATGCATGAAGCAACACCTTTAGTCTGCTAAAGCCAGTGGAAATCAGGGCTGTATAAAGTCTGTGCAATAGAGAGATCTGAGTGATGTCCACAGAAAATATCCTACCAGGAAAAATTGAGGGTTTGCTACAAAAATAAAACTTAACCCCTACAACAATCTCCTCAACCAAGCCATTTCCCACTCTGGAGACAAAACCAGAACAATTTGTTTTGATGGTACTTTGCAGAGAGCTGGCTTCAGTGCTGACATCCATCAGCTCCCAACACAGATGAACGGACAGCACAAAATCAGGCTCAGGCCCAGTTATCAAGGACTTGCGTGTCCAGGGTTGTCAAGTCATGTGTTTTCCAATTTGAAGAATTTCATTAGAAATGTTTTCAGACCAAAGGATAAGTCTGGTGTACAGAAAAGAAAGACTTCATAAAATTAAGCCAAATCCATCTCAAGACATAAGAGCATACTGCTCCATTTCCAAAAGAACTGATACAAACTGATCCAAAAGAATCCAGAGTTTTCACTGAAATCAACAGAAATTTGCAATTTCATTTGGAAATCAGACTGCTCCTTTAGGCTCCTACGTCCACTGATCCTTTATTTGCACACATTATTAAGGGTCCCTTGCATTGCTCTTTCTAAAGTGCTTGGATCTAGCAGCTTTGCAGAGTTTTCCTTGCCTGATGTCAAACCCCCACCACATCTGCAGGCTCAGCCGGCCTCTGCCGCAGCCCTTGCAGGAGCCTGGCTTGGGGAGCAGCGCTCAGCGGTGGACAAGGGATGGGGCAAGCGACACCCCTTGGAAAAGCTCAGCACAACGGCTGGTCTCTACAGAGGAAGGACAGGAGCAAAACACAGGTGCCACCTGAGATAGCCAAGACATCTGCACCGGCCTGGTGGGACATGCTGGAGATGTGCATCCTTCTGGTTTCACAAACGCTTCTGGTTTGGGACGTGCAGGTGACAAAGACACGCTAGCAAGGGAAGATAAAACCAGCCTTCTACCTTCATGTCAGGCATGACCCAACAAAGACGTTTTTTAAGTGATATGTGAGAGAATAAACGGTGAGTTGCCTTGGGATGAATTCAGCTCTCATGCTCCAGAACATCAGCAAAAGTGTTGGGGTGATCCCCTACGTGCAGCGCCTGTGTCCGAAGCAGACGTGCGCAGCACGGCAAGGCACGGAGGGAAAGACACCCAGTCCCTGCTGAAAAGCAAACAATGGAGCATGGCTATGGGTGTGAGACGCCAATTGAAAAAGGGTAAATGTACATCCGAGAGAATTTTAGAAAGAAGGAAACATTTTTCGTTTGGTTGGAAGTCTTTCAGGAAATTATTCATTTTTCCAATGAAAACATTTTCTTTAAATTCAAAACAACACTTTTTCTCCTGGCTTTCGTTTATGAAAGAAGGAAGAGTTTCAGCTCTGCCCTTTTTCACCCGTCATCCACAAAATGTCAACCAAGCTTCATGTCTTAGGTTGAGAAGTCATCTTTCAAAAACGGAAAAAAAAAAAAAAAAAAAAAAAAGGACGTGTTGTTAGTAGGCTTTGCTGAGCAGCTGTAGCTGCTGCTGCGGACAGGAGGGCAGAGCGATCCTGCTCCCTCCACCTGTTGGAGATGGGCGCGAGGTTATTTGTAATGAGCTCGTTAGAGCCAAAGGCTGACTGCCAGAAAAGCAAAGGGGAAAAACAATTGATTCACCTCTTCAAGAGCCATTTAAGCAGTCCTACTCAGAAAATAAGCATCTTCTGTCTACAGTTTACTCCTGCTTTTTCCACTTTGAGACTCTTTATTTCAGACAGATGCATCTTGTGGGTCTCAGCCACATACACAGGGCCTCTATGCAACGAGTGAGACATCTCCAGGTCACAAAATAACTGTCCTGTTGTCTTTTTCTCTTTTATCTCCTGTTCCATAGTGTCGCCAGCATCCCTAGCAAGCCACAACAAATTTTCACGGGCCTTGTGCTGTAACTGTGGGCCAGTAACCTGGTCCGTCGCTAAGCCCAGCTTCCCCAAGCCGTTTGTTCCTCAGAGGAGACATCTGCCCCTGTCCTCCGCTGGGACTCAAACCAAGAGGTGTTACCTCGGGCTTCACAGATTATCTCAGCTGTTGTGGTAATAACATGACCTATCAAGACAAACTATTTGGCTGTAATTTAAATCTTATGAATTCTGAAAAAAAAAAAACAAAATTGAATATAAATCACGGGCCATGGACACGGGAACTCTCCCTGAGCATTTAAGCCACCTTTTGCATCTGCGAAAATTAACAGTGTCTTAACGTGCAACAAAATTGAGAACATATCATGGCAAATCCATCCAAATTGAGGAATGGATGTGCCTGTGTGGGAAAGAAGAGGTGTCAGCCCACCGGCAAGCCTGAGTTGTTACAAACCAGCAGGAGACAGCACACTGCTTCCAGGAGCAGCTGCCGAAACAAGACGTGCACACAGCTGCAACGGAGGCTAACAAGGGGGAAAAAAAGGACAAAAATATGGTGGGGAACCAGCTTCCCGTCTCTGACCGCTCCTGTGACCCATCCTCTGGGGCAGCCAATGCAACCTGGCTTACCCTAATTGCCAGCAAGGAGCCGCTCTCCCACATCTTTGTGCCACAAATGTCAGTCTGGTAAACCCAGGTCCTCCCGTGTGTTCCCACCACCCTCCCGTTTGCAGCACCAGCCCTTTGGCAGCCACCACACACCCCGACCCAGGCAAAAACAGCCTCAACAGAAAAAAGAGGCTGGTTTTCAGCCACTTCATCGCCGCTATCTGACTTACCACCCGACTGCGCAAACAGCAAGTGGGAGAGCTGCGTCCCAAAGAGCGAAGAGGGTAGGACTCCAGTCTGCTAAAAGGAACTGGGAAACCGCAGCCCAGCTAGATCCCCACTTGGGCCAGCTCGTTGTCACCGTCTGCTTCCCATGGAGCTTCATGCTGCCATTTTCTCCGTGTTTTCTGTCATCTAACCACCTGTCCCTACCCAACATAGCTCCACAGCAATTCACTTTCGAGCAAACCAGGCTGGAGAACTGAATTCCTGGGGCAGCGCATGATCTTTGCACACTGCAGAGCAGCAAAGCTAGTGGCTGTCCTGCTACCTGAGCAGGTGCAGGCAGCTGGCTGTTGCTCATATGCGCACAGCTCTCCGAGGCTTTCAACTGCAGCCCTCGCCATTTATTTTCTCCCTTTTCAGTTATGTCCCCCCAATATTGTTCTTTGCAAGCATCTGAGAGAGGCCAACAAACCCAACAGGCCTGCTTTAAAAGAGCCTGTAGCTCCTCTGTCCGGGGGTTAATGACTTCTGTGGCTGGGCAGAGGAACGAGAGCAGGGCAGAGGAACACCGAAGCCACAAGCAGCAGCACGGGGCACTCCTGTGGTTCGTACGGGAAGCCCCAGGTCCCAAGGCTGGACCCTGCTGTCTTTCACAGGCACTGCCCCTTTACTCACCAGGGAGCACCGCATCTCCCCAGACAACACCATTGCCCTCCACTGGTGGTCTCCTGTGGCAAGACCACCCTACGTGTAGGCTTTAGAGAGAAGCCCCAACCTTTTCAAGATAAAAATCGCCAGAAAGAGAGTTCAGTTCAGTACAAGTTACATCTGATTATCCAAAACACATCACAGTCTCCTGGCTGCTTCCTTGGCACTGCGACACGCACTTCTAGCACCCTCCAAAAACCAGCCCTTTCGTCTTGGATAAGGAGTTGGCCACAGAAGTAACCACCTCCACACAAGATTGCTGTAATTCCCAGGCTCTGAAATCCCCAGGATATTCACTTGCCAGCTCCCACCACCATTTTGATCTTTGCAGCCTTGGTGAACATGAGCTGGGGGAAGACGATGGGTGTTGCAAGCTAGACGGGTGTTGTTCTGCTCACAGAGGCAGCGGGTACTTTCCTAATGTCCTCGATTGCCTCTGAGCAATTCCCCCTCCCTTTGAGCCCTTCTGCTCCTTCGCTGCATGGTGCAGTCCAAGAAAAACACCAAGGGGATTTTGGGGGCTTCAGTTTTGTCGTTCAGCACCACGTGAGGAGCTTCAATTGCCACAACCTCATGTGGCAGCTGCCTCCAGAAATCCCCGAAGCGTGACCACTTGCTCGTGCAGGAGGCACACGGGCAGCAGAGCCACACCACGCTGAGACCTTCCGCCTCAGCATTTCTCCTGGTGTGCACCCCAGCACCTCCCGGATTTGACTTATTCAAGCCCATGATGAATCACTTTGCCAAGCCAACAATACAACCAAATAGTCCTGACTCCTGGTCCCTACGCTCTGTTTCTCCCCCTAAACTTATCACGTTCATTAATTTAATTTAACCCTGCAGGCTGCTTAGGATTTTTTGGCCCTTTGCACAGATGTTACACTAGGTGTGCAGACCTTTTTTTGCATTTGTAGTCGACAACTTTAGTCTCCTCTTCTGAGCCCTACAGAAAAGCACAAACACCTGCCAAAGACAAATTGTTTTCGTTCTCTTCCCTCCCCCTACAAGGAGGTGAGAAGGATATTGCAATAGGTGTTGTACTCCCCACCCACATTTTTTTTCTCACTGCCAAACACATTGCATCAGGAACAATTAGAAAATTTTTCTTTGTGTGGGCCTGAAGACTACATGTAAAATGCAGAAACATTTTTCTTCTCAAAAAACAAACAAAACAAAAAACCACCTCCTGCATGATCTTTGGACCAGCTTTCAGAGTTCAGCTGACAAGGTGAAGAGCACCACTGGTGTGACAGCTACAGTCGCAGATGCAGAGTGGATCTCCAAACCTTAGAAGTGGGGAAAGGATGCTCAGGAGCTGTTTATTCCACCAAGGAGGCAAAGATACAAGGAGAAAGAGCTTTTTGAAAGTTACAGCTGCGTGTACTCACCACAGAGGGAGACAGATAGCGAAAAATACAGCCTAGGTCTGCAACAGCTTCTGCTTCTGCCGACACTGTTGTGTTGTTCCCCAAAGCGCGTTCCCAGGAAGCAGGGCCCTATAACTCAGTGTGATGCGCTGGCACAGCAAGGATGAAACCAGATTGACATTCATCAAACACCTGACCCGAGACAGGAACAGCAACATCCATTACCACCATTGCATGCAGAAGCACAACCTCAGTAGACGTCGGCATGAGAGCCCAGCTAAGATCACTGCGTGGCACTTACCAGACTGACTGAAAGCAGTACGTGACAGTTCATATCCAGACATTCGGGCAGGTGCAGGCAGTGCCCTTCCAAAGCAACATCCTCGGCTAGAAGAGGTGCTTCATTTGCGATCTGACCTGTGTCTTGGGATGCATGGTCCGGACAAAGAAAGACTGCATGTATAGAATCATAGAAATTTTTTGGTTGGAAGAGACCTTTACGATCATCAAGGCCAACCTTTAACCTAGCACTGACAAGTTACCACTAAGCCATGTCCCTCAGCACCATGTCTACCTGTCTTTTAAATACCCCCAGGGATGGAGACTCCACCACTTCCCTGGGCAGCCTGTTCCAATGCTGCCAACCCTTTCAGTGAAGAAATTTTTCCTAATATCCAATCTAAACCTCTCCTAGCACAACTTGAGGCCATTTCCTCTTGTCCTATCGGCTGTTACTTGGGAAAAGAGACCAATCCATAATACTCCATAAGCAGTTGCACCAAATATTTCAAACAGTAGCTTAATTTTGTTTCATGCAGTCACTCTTTAAGGTGGGTTAGTACTCAGACCTGTCCTGCACGCCTATATAAAGCACACGCTAGCTCCCACTTCCACTCTGTCCACATGCAGCAGGACTTCACAGGAGTTTCAGTTACCAGTAGCTGAACTGCTGGGATGGAAGTTCATACTCTTGGGGGTCTAACTGGAGTCAGTAACTCCAGTGGCGTGGGGCTGTGGGCTGGGTGTGGACTGCCAGGACTGCAAGGGGAGAGGGATGCATTGGCAAGGTCCACCTGGAGGTGAGGCCAGAGAGATGAGGTTTAGCCCCAGCTCTGCATCCAGGATGCCAAGGAAATTCCCCCCCGCTGTCCTCCCCGAAGTCAGATTTTGTTCAGGATGAGATATGTACAAGCTCTTCATTCCAGAGCTACGGCTGTGATGCGGTGGAGCTGAGCAGGGCAGAAGCCCTCACTCACTGCTCGAGCGCCTCCGCCTCCAGCCCCGGGTGGATGGCTGAGCCCGGCAGCCTTCACCCTTGAGCTGCTGTGCCTGCGCCAGCCCCTCCCCTCCTTGCCAAGGGGCCTCTGGGGTCCCGCGCTTCTCCAGCTCCAACACACCTCCACACAGCACTGCTGGCAGCAGCAGCAGCGGTGGTGGCCCCAGCAAGCAGTAGACACCCATCTATCACAGCGGTTTATCACTTTCCCTCCTCTGACACAAAGTAAAATACTCCCCACCTTGCTGCCAGCAACCCTAACCACATCACAAACAAGGAGGAATCTACAGAAGTATTCAAAACATCTGGATGTTGTGCCACCATGGCAATTAAATCCACACTCACTTTCTCACACAGCGCCTGGAGGGAAACCGACTGCATGGCGGGGCATAAGAGGACATGCCGTGGTAATCTCGGCTTCCTCATAGCCCAGCTTCATGTTGCAACCTCCAAAACCATCCTTAGCGCCAGGCCTTGCCCCAGGAGCCCGGTCCACCCTCTCCAGCAGGTGGGGTCCCTCTCTTTGGAGGACATGCCATGCCAGAAATGGCCCAGGAGGGACTGCAATGCCCAGGGTGGCCCTGCTTCTCCTGGCACCCGCCTTTAGCTGCTGTTTTGGAGCCAGGGTGAAGCAGTGGCTGAGCGGGGCTGGGGAAGGGCAATATCCTCCTGGGCATGGCCAGCAGGTTTGTGCTTCGAGAGATGGCTGTGCCATGCCGGGCTCCTCTCCCCTGCCTGGCTGAGCCCCCTGCCCCAGAGCTGCGGCTGCTGCCTCCCGCACGAGGAGGGCATCGGTGCAGCTGAGGTACTCACAAGCACGCCATCCCCTGCAGCCTGCCAGAACAGGTCTGTCGGCTCCTTCCTTCCTTGTGCGCACCGCAGAGCAGGGCTCTGCCAGCCGCCCTGCCTGGGGGTACCTGCGTGCCAATGGCACCCCCCCTCCATGCAAAGTTTCTCATGGATCTCGTTTCCATCAGAAAAAAAAGGGAGCGTGCCACAGCGCGACGGGGCTGCAGCAGTGCCTTGACTTTGGTAGCATCTCAGAGGGCTCAAGGCGGGTTCCCACCAGCCCTTTGGGCAGCCCAGGCGTGCTGCCTGCGTCCCTGCTGCCTGCGCTGCCTGCGGTGTGGCATAGCTGGCCTGAGGGGGCAGCTGGGCTGTCCAATGACCAGACTTTCCAACCCACATGCTGCAGGCTCCTGCCTTGAACCGGCCCAAAACAATCTGCTTGGAAATTCCCCATCACCACCACCACCACCACCACCACCCACATTTATTTTCTGCTTCAGAAACACAACAGAAAAGAAAGTGCAAAAGGGGCATTTAATTAATCGCATTTTGATGTCCAATCTTTTCTATCACCAGTGCCAAATTTCCAGTGAGGGAGTCGAAGAGAAGAATAACACCGCTCTGAAGACAGGGAAGAGGGCATGTAGTGATAGGGAGAGGGGTAATGGCTTCAAACTAGAAGAGGGGAGATTTAGATTAGATATCAGGAAGAAATTTTTCACTATGGGTGTGGTGAGACACTGGAACAGGCTGCCCAGGGAGGTTGTGGATGCCCCATCCCTGGAAGTGTTCAAGGCCAGGCTGGATGGGGCTTTGAGCAGCCTGGTCTAGTGGGAGGTGTCCCTGTCCGTGGCAGGGGGTTGGAACCAGGTGATCTTTAAGATCCCTTCCAACCCAAACCATTCCATGATTCTGTGATTCTGTGAAGAGATTCCTGCTGGAGGGCTGCACAGGATCTCCCCAGAACACTTGCTGCCTGCTCCCCACGAATAAAAAGCCAAGCCGGAATCTAAATGTAACTCGCGTTACCTCCCAGTCTCTCACCCTTACGCTCCTGTTGCTTTCAATGCCTTTGGAGGAGGCACATACTCTCTCAACTGTCTTTTCAGCAGAAGCTTCTAGTTTATTTGCAGCCCACAAATACCTTTTTGTTCCAGCTGATTTCATTACTTGGTAGAAGTACCCTCTTTGCAGCATGGGTAAGCTTGGCTTTACATGGATGTGTGGTGCCTAATAAAACAAGGCCCTGCTTACTCACAGGAGTTCCTAGAAGTTCATTCAATAGAAATAAAGAACAATTTGGCAACTTGGCTACCAGGCTACAGGCTGCCGGCCAGTTTACAAATCAGCAACCAACTACATGGGACTAAAATCCTCTGCCTCGGTTCAGCTGGATGAACTACGTTCGTGAACACTGTATTTTCTGGGAAAATGGCATTTCAGATGGACTGACAAGAACTGTAAGCTCAGGTCAAGTGAAGCAAATAGTTTCAGCAGGGAAAGCAGGGAAAAAAAAAATTATAGCCTTGAAAAAGTTTGGTCTGGCAGAATCAAAAATTATTTGTTCCAGAAATGTCTAGTGGAAACTTTTTGACTTTTCCCTTCAGGATGGAAATTTTCATTTAAAAATTGACCTAAATTTATAAAAGCGAGATATTAAATAACAGGAATAAGAAGGAGACTATACCACCCTGGATCACATATAGAATTTTAATATAATAAGAAATATTTTGGTTTCTTTTATCATTTTTTCTAGGGGAAAAAAAAATCCTGATCTTCTTTGCCTTTAAGCAGCACTTCTCCCCAAATCATTCACCTTAGCCACCGAGCAAAACCAGGGTCACCTCTCCACTAGGTTTTGCAAGCATTAAGTGTTCTTAATGTGCTCGTAGCGCATCTTCAAGATAAGCACTTGTGGTATGGACAACCAGGACCACAGAGCAATGACTCGATATGTTCAGGGACCCGGGATGGGCAAAGACAATCAGAAGGAAACTTTAGGTCTTTGATCCTCATTTTCTTGTTAATAATATAGTGGATGTCACTCACTGGGGTGGTTTTTTTTCTCCTGCTAAAGGGTCGCTTAACTCTCTTCCCAGGGTCCGTTTGAGGAGTGTTTTAGAGTCGCGGCATTATCAACATGGGAAAGTGAAATGCAGAGAGATTTTTGAGCTGCGTTTACATAATAAGCAGCCTGCAAATTTGGGGCGCCTGTGTTTTTGGCTGCCTGACTTCAGATACCCGCAGCCTGATTTGCATGAGTATTATGCACCCAGAACTCCTACTGAGATCAAAAAACTAACTCGATGTCTCTGCAAAAACAGGTTGCTGGCATCCAAAACTGGAGGCACACAAATTCAGCGCATTTTTCCAAAATTTGGGTCTGCTCCCCTCATCCAAGGCAGCCGCTGAGTCAAATGCAGAGTTCGGCTTCAGCGGTTCCTGGCAGGATAAAACCCAATTTCTACCTCTACAAAAATCCAGTGAAACCCCTCTTACAATTTTGGAGGCTGCCCGCTGCCCTCTGCTCCCTGATTTTTTTTTAATCACCAGCATTTCTCCTAGAGCCTGGAAGTACTAAATTTGCTCCACACTCGCTGTGTGCCACCTATACGGCCCAGATGGGCGTACCCATACATAAGTAGAAACGCAGTCAGTTTGGAGCAGACACCATGAGGTTTTGCCAAGGAGAAGAAGGAGTTGAAGCCGAAGAAGGAGCATCAAAGTTGAAGGAGGAGCCCATTTTGGCCGTGGGCTTTCGCCGTGCCGCGAGGTGGGTGCTGACCAGGCTCAGCAGCCCCAGGGTGCTCGTGCTCTCTGCGCTCACCACCCCTCCGGCAGAAAGCTGCAGCAAACAGAGGTAAAGGTAGACAACGTGCCATCAGTCTGCGGCCAAAAGAAAAAAAAGAAAGAAGATTTAGCAACACTTCCTGCTTTTCTGGGAGCAAGGTGGGCTCCAGAACATTCTGCACCGACTGTCTGCAGTGTCTACCTGTGGGGTTTTGCTTGTTGGGTGTTTTTTTTTCAAGTGGATGGAGGCGTCTGTATTTGGCTCAGAGAAGGAGCATACCTTGCCAGAAAGGGCAATGTCATGCCCATGTAGTTAGTCTAACAACGGCTGGGCTCCATCCAGCTGTGGCAGGACTGCTGGGTGGTTGCTTTCATGTGCTTTTTGTTTCGTGTTCATCACCCTGGCATCCGAGCAGTTTGCTTCTTGGTTTAGCAAAGGTTTAACCACAAGAGCTCTCTTCTTGCAAGGAGGGGGAAGGGCAGGAGGCTGAGTGCTTTACGGAGGGTGGGGTACAGAAATGAGCCGAGCAGATTTCATCTAGCCTTGCTTTCGACTCTGATGTTCATCAAACGCAGCTCGATAGGCAGGCAAATCTGCCGCAGGCCGTGGAAAGGCAGCGGCAGGGTCATCACACCGGGACGGCGGTGGCCGGGGGAGCTGCGCCAGGCTGGGCTCCAGCTGCAGGTGCCAAGGACGCTGCAGAGAGACCACTTCTCAAGGTGCTCAGCAGCTTTGCACCCTTTGCCTTGTGGCAGGCAGCGTTAAAAGCTACGGTTCGCTTTCGAAGAGGACGACAGGCAGAAAGCTGGGAGAAGGTGTTAAGAAAAGAAATCTAACCATTTATAAAAAGCAGCTTAACCCAGGTGGCCATAGGTACTCTGACAATCTGTTCTGGGCAAGAATTGTATTTCCTGCAAGTTCTTTCACTTATGTCAGTCTGTGTTTCAAATCAGCTTTGACACAACCTCGCTGACAAAGGCTTTGAAGTCTGAACTAAATGTGCTACAGAGATCATTATTCATAACCACTCAGACGGAGAGGGAATATTTTCCTTTTGAAAGGTCTTGCCAAACCTGTCCTGTGCTTTGTTTGCTTTCAGAGGCACCGTGGTCATTCTTTGGGAGGAAAGAGCGCTACTGGATGGAGGAAAGAAAAGGCGATAACAGCCTGGCAGGCAACAGCCTTCAAAAAATCACTGATCAAAAATTCACTAATTAAGAAAGTATGGGGACCAGCCCAGCTGGAAACCACTGCTTCACATGGACTCCATCTAAAGGACCTTTGTGCAGAACCTCTCCCGGGGAGCAGCCTTGAGCCCAACTCTGGGACACCTTGATCTGTGTCTATTTTACTGAGAGTTAAGCCGCAGTACTTTGCAGGTCAGTGGCTCTATTTGCAGTGTCAAGGTGCGACCCAAACAGCGCGTGTTTACACACTTGGAGAGCATAAATCCAAGTCAATCCCCAGGGAGAGCAGTAATCATCTAGGATTTTATAGTACAGGGATTAGCAGGGATGGGGCTGCGTACATACGTCTCAGAACAGCTTTGAAGATGTATAATTTTTACATAGGAGTTATGAGAATGGGGTTTGGCTAAAGTTTCACTTCAAATGCCCCGGGGCCCAACCCGCTCCTGTTAAAGTCTCTGGAAAGACTCCAAGGCAGCAAGCCGAGACCCTTGCTCTCTGTGCCTACTTTTCTTTTAGTGCCTTTCCTCTGTTCATTTGTCCTCCACCTATTGCTGCTTTTTTTGGTTTTTGGGTTTGTTTTTTTTTTCCTTTCTGAACATTTCTGTTGCTGGGTTCAACTAAACTTTCCTCTGGCACAGTGTCATTCCTTAAAACATTGTCAGCGTTTGTTTCCTGAACCCATGCTCTTCTTTTCTCTGGATTTGTCTCTCTTTAGGGTTTTCTCCTCAAGCTTTTTAGTATTGCCACTGGACCTTCTCTCCCAGATGCCCATATGGTAACATTTCAAATGCATCCTTCCTTCCCGGTGGCTTCTACCTGCCTGCCCACTTAGAAGCACTTCTCTGATAAACATCATATTGCCTCCTGCTGCTCTCTTCTGTATTTATCTTTCCTCCACTTCCACCTCTTAACTTCATTTCTGCCTCAGGACCTCTGCATCCTTCCCACTACCTCATCTCATCTCCTGTTTTTCCTTCCCTACCCACATCACCCCAGACTTCTCTTCCTCATCTCCCATCAGTTTCTCTCCTTGCCCCTTCGTACCAGCACCTGCCTTTCTTTCTCTGCTACACACATAATTCCCCAATACTTTCTTTCTCAGAGAAGAAGCTGCCATAGAGAAGAAGGTGAAGAAGCCGCAGGGAGATATTTTTATTACTTAAGTTAGATAAATAAGCTCCCTATGCAGTTGGTGGAGAAGTGTAGGACAACTTAGGAGGTTTATTAGATGTCGTCTTCCTTTATTGAATCTGTAGGGAGCCTAACTCACTCCACATAATTTAGTAGCTTGGAATTAATGAAGCCACGGGAATATCCTCTGCACAATCTCACTTTTGTTTAGGCCCATGTGAAGGAGAGAGGGACGGACAAGGTATCAATAACACAAGGAAGCTATTTGCCAGTGACCAGGCAGCCTCAGCTCCTGGTGTACCTGGTAGGCACTGGTGGGTGCAGGGAGTGGTGGCTTTTCAGAGATCCAAAGGAGAGGAAAATGGTTTTGCAGATGTCTAGGTGGGCTTTGGGCTGTGAGAGCCAGGTCCCCTTTGAAAAAGGGCCACGAGGGATAGATCTGTTAGATGAGAAGGGCAGGGTCAGACGACTCTTGAGGGGACCTGAAAAGCAAAAGTGGGGAGGAGTCGTGCAGCAGAGGGAAGCAAAGAGATGAGCAATGTGGTGGTCAAAGCAGCGAGCCAAAAGGGGAGGTTTTAGCACCACGTTGTTTAGGAGGCTTGAGTGGATCAATGTCGCGGGCACCCAGGCTACTGCAATAGCAGTGAAGGGGGGCAATACCAAGGGCCCTCATCTAGATTTTCATTGTATTGGCTGACAGACAAGGAGATGCTGGATTTGAGAGACGATGCAGGCAGAAGCCCCAGGAATGGAGAACAGCCTGGATGCTGGAGTCCAGCGAGACAGCTGAATCAAAGATGAACAGCTTGCTACTTTAATTCCCCACTCTGGGGACCTCCCCAGGCCATCTGCGCACCTGGGTATACCTCTAATATTTCCTCTGCTTTATTTCCTATGTCCCCACCAGGTCCTGGGCTACAGCTGCTCTTGTAACACTTAGTATATGCTCACCAAGGACAGAGCTGAACGGAGTAAGACACTGCGTCTGCTTCAGGGTCATAAAATATTGCTCCAAACAGGACACTGGTTGGGAACCTATTCCTAGCTTCCCATATTTTTCACATTGTTTGCCTTGACAAGCCCACTGAAAGCCCGTGAGCATTTGGGTGAGTGAAAAAGTATATTAATCTGGTACAACACAAAGGCTGGAGGACAGAGGGGTAGGAAGCTCGAAGGCTGTGCACCCTTTCACAGCTGATGTCTTTATTCTTGCTTCCATTTCTTTAGGTGACTTCCAAGGCTATTAGATAATATTCTCTTGCCAAAGCCAAATAATCTTTTTTTGAAATGACCAAACCCACCCCTATCCTTTACTGAAAACCACCAGCAGCTCTTGTCGTTTCACCCATGTAGAAATGGAAGCATTAGATTTTCCTTTCTTTTTTTTTTTTAATGAAGGACAACCCCCCAACTCCAGCTTTTCTGACGATACACAGAGCGACAAGGGTGGTGGGAAGGCTCTCAATACTCCACTAGTGAACAGACATGGGAATTTTCCAAACCAATTAAGAGCCAAGAGGTACAAGAAGACAAATATCACGGAAACTATGGACATTTTAAAAGACAATCAGTCTTTGCTCTGAGAAAAAACCACCCAAGATTCTTAAAGGTTTCCCAGGGTAAGTGTTTTTCCTCCCGCCCTGCTATTTTCCCTCCTCCTCAGCAACAGTATACAAGCACCTTGCTCTGTCGAAACTACCAAGCGTTTTGTGGACAATGCATCCCAAGTGACTCCAGAATAAAACAAGAAAAACCTTTCAGCACAAGGACTTGCGGAGGTGGGGGCAGAACAAAAAGCGCGAAAGCCCTGTGAGAGATTGGAGGAGAAGCTGCTTTGAGTGCGCCAAGAGAAGGAGCCCTCACCCTTTCTGAGGCTTTCTCGTGTAGCCGCAAAGCTGCTCTCTGACTTCCATCCCTGTGAATTTCCACTCCAGCCTTGCTGTTTATAACCAGTACACAAAGCCCTTATCTTCCAAGCACAGCTTTAGATTATAGAGAGGGCATGCTGTCAAGAGAGACTGTCAAGGCTAATGAGCACGGGGTTAAACCAGTGCTGCAGCAATGGGACACGGCTTGAGGAGCTGCTCGGCAGCAAGGCTGTGTTTTCAGCACATCCAGATGCACATTTATGTCTGCTTTTCCCCTCGCCCTGCTTAGCTCCTGTTGCTCTGAAGCTATAGCTTGACCACCTGATCTCTGAATAGCTAGGCAACAATACAATTCTTGGGAGCCCGCAGGAACACAGTGCTTGCTGTACCCCGGCAGCCACGAGCGTCCGGCGGGATGGGGAAGAACTTGCGGGGATGGGAGGTGCGTGCTTCTCAAAATATTGTGGCTGTAAACTTTTTTTGGTGTGTGTATAGCTTTGTGTTTTTCTTTTAGCATGGGTACCGGGGCTTTTAAGCATTCCAGTTAAACAACCAGGGGAATTCACATTCTGGCAGCCAATTTTGATGGCAAATGCAAGCGGCTCACATAATCCACATGGGAATTTATAAAAGCCACGTGCCTCCAAGGAGAACGCTGAGCTTCTTCCCAATGTAGTAAAGAAGGAGCAACCTACTGAGGTGACACCCCCAAATCCAATATGACAACATTCTGCCCTATGCGTTAGCCAGCCAGAAGGTGAGAATTTCCACCAAAACTATTGCTTATTCTGAGAAAAAGACTCCTATTCCTCTGTGCTCTACGGTTACTGCTTCACAGCACAGATTAGGAAAGGTAAAGTCGGTAGAGTGGAAAAAAGAGCAACCTGGGAATAAATTAGTCTATCATCACTATAAATGGAAGGCAACTTAAGACTGTCGAATGTGGAAATCACAAACATCCTGGTACATATTTTTCCGTTCATATCATACATTCAGATAAATTGAAAGTGATCTTTTGTATCATACTTCCCCCGCCTATCCAATGCAGTCATTTCCTCTAATAAACTTCCTAGTGCTTTGTGTGGTCGAGTGTTAGATGTCCCCAAGGGACAAAGTTTCCACCACTTCCTTGCAAGGCATTGCACATCTCTCCATCAAGGAGATTCTTGATATTCAGTTAAATGTTCCTTTTCTCAGAGCACTGCCATTACTGCTGATTACCCCCCTGCATACAGGCTTAAGTAAGTCTGTTTAGCATTTACTTTTTTCTAGCTGTGGCCACAGTTACCGCATTCCCTCTTTGTCATCTTTTGACTACTTTATGGAAAAAAAATCTGGGATCGCATATTCACAGACAACCTCTCCCCCTTTTTTTTTTCGGTTGCTGTTCTTGAATCCCCTCCAGCATGCCTCTGTTTGCCTAGGAGTGCAGTACCTAGGACTCAGGGCAATACTCCACATGCTCTGCCTTCCCACATGTAAGAGGGTGCCTTCCCACACATTGCCCACTCCTGCAGCTTCAGAAATATCACTTCCAATCAGCCAGCCGCTATCATTCCTCAATCTCTTCTACGCTATTTATTCCTGCTGCATATTTGAGTTTCAAGTTGTTTTTCTCCAGTTTGCATTTTTCCAAGCTGGAACTTGCATTGTTGTTCTCCAACCATTCTTTAATCTCTCTTGAATTGCTTCATATCGCTTTCCTGTCTATGAGGGTGTTCACAGGATTTCCCAATGCAGCATTGTCGTGTCTTTCGCTTCTTGCAAAAAAATTAAAAAGTATATATACACAAACCATCGGAACAGCTAGGTACCTGCCATGAAGGACTACATTTGCACAACACGCAAGATCTAGCTCTATTCCTCCTCTACTGCTCTGCTTGTTTTCTAAAACTCAAACCACCACTAAAAGGCTCACAAACTGGGTAAGAGAATGCATCCCAACTGCAAGTCACAGCGGTCATCCATCATCCATGGGTTTCACTGAAGTGCTGCTTACTCTGTTTGGCACGGGGAAGCCACCACCATCCCCACTGAGGCTGCCAGTATAGCAATCTAAGGACACTCGTGTTCATAGAGCTCATTTCCATAAATTTACAATACAAAGTTTAGGAATAAAAACTGGATGTTCCCCGCAGAACACGTTAAGTCAGTCTCAATTTATCACCAAACCCTTGTGGTATGTGTTTACACACCCGCTCCACACCAGCCTGCTGCCAGACCACTACATTACCACAGTCCAGTCCGGGTGTTGCAGGCTGGCTTTGACCCTGCGGCCGAGATGACCACCTGGAGCTAATCTGAATGGGGATGATGTTGAATTTGACACCTGATGACAGGAGCTGAGGTTGCCCCAGGGAGAGGTGACCCATGCAGCTGCGCAGAGCCTGCACGCCAACTTCAGCAGCCTCTGTGCGTGCACGTGCACACATGTGCCCTGCGCGCGGAGATCGCTGCAGCTCCAACCATGCAAAGCAGTCGAGGCGAAATCAGACCAGCTTACCTTCCACCACCCTTCCGAAAAAGTATTTTCATTTCTTAAAACATATAGGCAACCTCCGTCATGTGACATTTCTTTTGGGATTAGTATTTTGAGGTCTTCTGAGAACCTTTGCCAACAAATTACACTATTAAAGCATTTGGTGAAGCAGATTGCATATCCTTTTCTGCCTTTCTGGAACACCAGCTTACCAATAAAAGGACTTTTTGTCACGTGTAAGCAGAGGACTTGGTCAGGCTGGCATGACTTTGTGCTCAGCACCTTAACTCTAGAGACCATGCCACAAAATAATTACAACGCTAGGCCTGCGGCCATTCATGTATTACTTCACTTCACGCAAACAAGTGGTACGTGTAAAGTGAGATTATGCACAGGCACGGACCAAAGCACATGCTTAGTATGACTACGGTGCAATTTGTCAGCTGCACGCATATACTCAAACTGGCTTTACACTCGGCTCCTTCTAGCAGGGTAGAAGCAGCAACGCACTGCTGAGATGCTAATGAAATACCTGGGTGGTGAGGAGATCCGCGTGGCCACATGCCAGCAGACTGTCAGCACGGTCTCTTCAGAGCCACCCCCAGAACTAGCCCAGCAGCACAGACGTACCCTGCCTCGGCGGCTACCATCCGGCTGAGGCTGGGGGAGGTCCACGGATAACTTCAGAGAAGTCCAGGAGAAGCACCTCAATTTTAGTGCTCACAGCAGTGCACTTCCAGTGGAAAATATCTGGATACTCACCCATTTAAGTTAAAACCACTGCCTGAAATAGATCCACACTTGTGTCATAGATTACAATAAGAAACCCTGGGTAGGAGAACAAAGTAAGAGTTTTCTGAGTACGCGGTTTAAGAGCTAGCTCCTTCCCCAGCTGGCAGGCACAGAGGGATTTTCGCTGCTTTGCCTCTCAGTGGCCTATTAGATGAGCACCGTTACTTGTAGCTTGCCACCTGCCTCGACTTTATCACCTGCCAGGGTCCCGTGAACATCACCTTGGCAATTACTCTTCAGAAGGAAGCACAAAGTAGTTGCTTTATTGATTTTTGTTCTTTTTTTTTTTTGTGGGAAGAGAGTTCCACCTGAAAAAAAAAAAAAAGCATCTAAAGTATCTGAGTAAAACACATGTATTCCCTTCTGGTTTTTGTTAGCTGCACAAGTCTCGGAGCCCGGAAGAGGCCGGGCCTGCATGAGGCTCTTACATCATGCTTCCTCATGGCTGAACAGCTTTTTGCACAGAGATGGCCATCACCAGCAGCAAGTTCAGAAATTACATCACTTTTGGTTCATTTTCACAGGCATGCTGAGAAAAAGGATCCGCAGGACCTGAGATTTACAGGCAAACAAAATAGGAGCCACTCTTCTCCTTCCCTCCTTCCCTTTCTCCAGAGGCCACCAGGGCTCTCTTCAGGCTGCTGCCCTTCTGCTGTCCCTGCTTTCACACCCTTTTGTTCTAGGTGATCTCCGCCCTTGCTGGCTGAGGCAGCTCCAGTGCGTTTTCCCCCAGGGAATGAGCGTGCCACCCCACGGGGCCTGGGAAAGCAATCCTTGCTGACCCCACGCTTCTGGGGTTTTGTGCTGGAGGTGGTGGAGCTGTTGCTCATTTACTTCTTTCCTATCTTTTCCTCTTCTTTTTCCATTTCCTTCAAGAACCCTTAAAATTGTGCAGCTCCCCACCAGTGGAGACCTCCATCTCTGGACTAGGGCATAAGAGCTGAAGAACATTATCAAACAGTTTGGAGCCAGGGTTGAGGAGAAGTATGTTGTCCAGCAGGAAGACGTCTATAAGTAAGCAAACCAAATACAGAAACCCAGCCTGTGACTTGGCCAGGACAGTACCTTCGGACTCGCGCCCCTGTGCTTTTTTCTTTTTCTTTTTTTTTTTTTTTCAATAAAATTGCCAGGAAATGTTTTGTTACCACATGTGGGCAAGGCGAAAACAGCCTGCACCCCGGGCAGGGAAACCTTCATCAGCTCAGCATCACCCAGGCACCGCGCCGTGGCGGCGCTGGCAGAGTGCACAGTACCACCTACTGCTGAATGGGATCACTGCCTGAAACGGCTTCAGCAGCCTGTCCTTGGAGGCCTCCTGTCCACGCTCTGATCCAGCCCAACACGGCTTAACTTCTGACAGGATCACAGCACAGGGACGCACGTGCCCGCAGGCAAATAATCACACCAGAGGCTGCAACATGACAGTGCCGAGAATTAACCTAACCACCAAGCCTAGTGCGGGTGCAGCTCCCTGTCATCTTGCGGCTCCCAGAATTAATGAACTTAGCAGTGCGACACGATGGGCACGTAAGCGGGATCGTTCGTACCCACCTCACATCCTCAACAAGATGGATCAAAGCAACACGCTGCGCCGAGGTGCTTGTGCCCATCTGCCAGCCTACCTGCAACAGCCAGCCCGGAGACCGGCAGCACAACAACGTAAAGGGACCGAGTGTGAACCAGGAGACAGAGGCTATAGCAAAATGGAAGACAGCACATTAAAAATGCAGCGCTGATCTTCCCTAGCAGCCTTTGCCGCTGATTTATTGAGCCAGCACGATTCATCTATCCAGGCTACCTTCATTTTATTGTTATTAATTGTTATGAGTTTTTTTGGCAGGGATGGGGAAGCTTGTCTGATTAAAAATAGCTTTGGGGACGGCAGCTGGCAGAGTCACAATGAGAGAAGGATCCAGCTCCAGATCTTTTTACAAAGAGCGTGTTCTTAGCAAGTAATTGGGTGCAATCAAGTGCAGAGATAAATAGTAGCACTTCCCAAGGTGTAGCTCCAGGCCCTGATCCTACCAGTCGCTGTTTCAGAAAGGCCAAAGACCTGCTCAAGTCTCTGCAGACTTTCTGTTGGTGCCCAACTGCTTTGCAAGGCTGGAGAGATTTTTCTACACAGACCAGGACTCCTTAGCAGGGTGGGCTTTTGGATGTACAAAATACACCACACTGGTATCAAAACCATGCAGTGTTAACGGCTGAGAATCTGGTTCTGTGAAGGCATGTGCATCTTCACCCTTTGTGGCTGACCCACTTGTGTTTCTGCAGGGCCCCCATCGTCACGCTCCAAGCAGCTTCCACAGCTTTCTCACCCTGCATTCTGCATTCAAGCAAGTTTCCACAACCAGAAAGGAAAATCAGCAGCAGGAAAGAACAGGCACTCTCACTGAACAGTGTGTGCTGAGAGCTGGAACTACACTTTTCTCTTTCATCCCTTTTTCATGTCCAATGATGATTTTACTGCAGATCCTTACTCCTCATTTCCAGTTCATGCCAGTACACATCGGACCTCCACCTGAACACAAACCTGAGCTTGTCTCTAGGTCACAGACGTTTTGATTTCCTCTGCCTGACCTACCAGTGTGGTGTTGCAAGGATGGCTCTCAAGCAGTGTAAGCAAGCTGGTGCTTAAACTTTGAGGGCTGTGCTCGTACGTTTTGGCTAGCAGGGTCCAAGATCCTCACTGTGGGACTGAGCAAGCCAGCTTTCCAGCATCCAAGTGCTCACCCCATCAACCAGCTTCACTTCCAGCCAAGCCAGAGAGCAGCAGGACTTCTGGAGAACTGCCCTCATCGGTAGCCTTTGAACTTCTCATGGAGGTCTCTGCTGCCATCACCGCCCACCGGCTGTCTGAAGCATTCGCTTCTTGCGGCTCTTGGGCGCATGAACATTGTGTTACGCAGCCCCACAGACCAGGAGGGCTGGCCTACCTTTAATATGTTGCTTTCTAATGTATTTCTGTGCTCACTTCCAGGAAAGTTTTGGCAATCTGTGAAGCTCTTTCTTTGGAAAACATCTCACATTGTGTCATTAGGTGGAAATGGCCTCCGGAACAGCTAAAAAACCAAAGCATTTGCCCACATATCCTATTTGCAGGAGGAAAGTGGCCTCTATGCTGCCTTTTTTTTTCCCTTTCACCCCAGTACGCATGATGAAAACATCTGAAACTGTGAGAATTTATATAGGCAGATTTGGCAGCCTTTTGAGACTTAGTTGGACTGTGACTTACAATTTAATTTTGGAGCTAGCTTGTTTGCTTCCTGAATATGCACTCTGTAAGCAGACAAGGTTTTAGCAGCTCAGACAGAAAGCACGGCCGCTGCGGTTGGCCTGTGCTGACAATAGGCAGGTGCTCGTTGCTGTAAACCAATGCAGCTACACTGAAATCAATAAACCACAACAATTTATACTTGCTGAAGTTCCGGTCCCGTATTTTGATGAATTTTTTTTTTTTTACTGTTTTCTTTTCTTCCTTTGTCACTTTAGCACATTTGCTCACGATTGCCTCGACCAAACACAGCACATCACGCCAGGGACAGGCTGAGCCCTGAGTCAGAGCAGAGAGTGCCACCTACTGAAACCTGAATTTTCCATGACCGGTTCCTCCCCCCCTTCACATCCCCCCCTAGCTTCCTCCAGGTCCTGGGATACACTTCCAAAAGACACAAAAGAGCAGGAAAGAGGATTTAAGTTGTTTATAAGGCCATCACCCCTCTTTTAATAGGCAAAACCTCGGGGAGAGGGGAAGAAGAGGATTTGTTTTCCAGGTTTTCAGTCCGCCTTAAGCAGAAAGGTACACAAAAGAGAGTAAAAAGTCCCGGCTGGAAAAACATTTCCTTTTAAATGGCATGATATGCCTTTAAGGGGAAGGTAGCAGGCAATGATCCATCTTCACCACATACAGACTTGCCTTGTTCTTCCATTTCTGGCTGAGTGATAAAACGTTAAATGTCATTTCCTGTATCAGTGGTTAACCGCTAGATGCTGGATCAGAGATTTACCAGAAGTGCAATATTCAAAAGTGGACCTGCTGCTTTCAATAACCCTTTCTTGCACCCTGTGGGAACCATTTAACCTTTGAGAGAAAGAAAAAAAACAACAAAACAACAACAAAAAAACCCCCAAACCAAACAAAACTACCCTGGATTTGGGTAGGAAGAGCTATCTTAAGCTTTGTGCCAATGGCTCACACGTTGTACAGGCAGTCGTAGGGATAAATCCTTCCCCAGCCCCAGTCTGGCACAACACCGGGGCTTGTGAGAAAGCGAAGCCACTGCGTGGGTTGTTTAGGAGCCCTCGGTTCTATCACTGCAGATCAGGCACCGGGGGATGCAGCCGTTTGTTTTGCACTGATTTTCTTCTACTAGAAGCCAGCATATTTAGCAAATGGGCTAAATGGACTGACACCAGAATCCAAAACATGTACTCCCTACCAGCGCTTACTTTGCATTTATTTCACACTGCAGAGGCAAGCATTTTATCTGCCCAGGCTGTATTCAATTTATTACCATCATCGCAGTCAGTTATGGGGTTGAGGGGATTAAAAATCATTTCGGGAAGAGCAGTTGGGAGAGTTAGGAGCAGATAAGGAAATTTCAGTTGAGGCTACATTTCCAAAGGATGGATTTTGAACATGTGGTTGTGCAATTACCTGTGCAAATAGAGAGTTATTTTCCTAATTACATAATATTTGTAAAGCACTCAGAACATAAAATGGCTAAGCACACATCGAGAAATACTAGTTAGAGAAAGTTGTGGCCAAATAGTGGTGACAAGCATCTAGAAATAATAGAGGCAGGTCCTTTGGACATACACTTGATGTCTAAACTGCCTATGCATGGCACTCGGTTGCAGCAATACCCCTCGCTTTACCCTCTGGCTCCCATATCATCTCAGTATCCCTGCTCTCAAAGAGCTCAAACAACTCAGCTCAGTTGGAGAACGCCCTTTCTCAGGGTGGGGAATGGCTCTGCCTTTGCTGCCTGCATGTGCTTCGCACGACAGAGCCCTTGTCCCTGAAGGCAGTCTGCAGGCAGTATTGCAAGTCAAATAATAAATAGTAATAACCTCAGAGTTGAGGTACCTCACTCCTTTCTTCCTCAGCCAACAGGAAACCCCCACATCTCTTCTGTCATTACTATTTACTCATTTGCACCCAGCTGACTCAGTCGTGAACCTGAACCCAGCCATGCTAGGTGCTGCGCAAAACACACTGCAGCCACACAGAGCTGATGCTCTCAGACATGAAAAGGAAATGCTCCCAGCATCCCCGGTCAGGCACACCTTGACTGGTACCTGTGCTCTACACAGAGTTTAGAGGCAATAGGAATTGTACAGCTTGGATCCCTGGCTTTCCAGGCAAACGAGGGCAGAGAACAGTGTTTGCACAGCGCAGCTTGCCTTGCTCTTGAGCAGTATTCACCGGCCACTGAGCAGTGATAAACAAACCAGCGCTGAGTCCGGGGGAGAGGCCTTCTGTGCCGCTCAGGGAAAAACTGGGACGGTGGAAGATCCAAGAAGATTCCCCCAAAAGGCGATGTGTTTTTTCTCTTCACTCCAAAAGTCACAGGAAATCTCCAGATTACTCATCCTTTCCCAGGAACCCTGGCTGGAAAAAAATCAAGGGGCCTCACTATTTTCCTACAAACACACACACACACACACACACGCACAAAGGAGCCCTGCAAAGACCTTAACACCAGCTGTGCTTGCCCTTGCCAGAACTTCCTGAATCCACCCCCGTTTACCCTAGCTTGCCAAGCAATGCAAATATTTGAGAGGCCACCTCGTTTCCGCAGTGTCTGATGTAAAAATCCGCATCGAATCCAAGCAGTAAAGGCTGTGACTCACAGCTACTCAGCAGCCAGAAGTCCTGTCAGGCAGGCCAAGCTTTTATATAGCAGGAGGTCACTGGAACACACTCTGGCTCACCTCTCTCATCGATCAAAAGAGTGCAACCACTTAGAAACATCTCCTGCTTGTCTTCCCTTTTTAAAGTCAAATGCTAAGAAGCTACTTCCTAGTAGGCAGAGAACTGGATGACACAGATACGGTATCTTGGGGAAAGAAAATGAAGTTTTGTCTCAGCAACTGCTGAAACTTATAGCACAAATGAGTTCTGCTGTGTAACCCGGAGACTGCAGCCAAGAGAAACTTGACTCAGACGACCTGATTTCAGTTCCTGACTCCGCTACTGCCCCGCTGTTTGATCTTGGGTTAGTCACTTAACCGCCCCTGGAAATAAAGTCCTCCTCTGATGACTACTGCTTGGGAACAGCCTGGACATCGGCAAGAACGTGGAAGAGTCAGGTGACATCTGCAGCTGAGTCCCAGACTGGGGAGAAAATAACAGCATCCTGCTGCAAGGTTAAATGGAAGATGGGTGGTGAGGAAGGAGTGGCGTAGAAACCGGTGCTTTGATAGCTATCGAGGTTTTTAAAAAAGAATTAACAAAATGGGGACACCTCTCTCCCCCACACATACATACACTGGGAACATAGGTCTTCTGGGCTTCCAATATGCTGCACAAGCAAGACATGCCTCATCCCAGAGTCCCCCTGGGATGTGACTTGCCTTTCGTGCATTAAGGGCCAAATCTTTGACCACATCAGCAGTCCCACACATTCAGGAACCATGAATCAGGGCATCAGAAGCTGCTAGTCTGACTTCAACTTCCCAAAGTTTCCAAAGCACGCCCTTGCACACTTTTTCTTTTTTTATGCGAGCACCCAGATTATTTTCCCTATTTAATTGACTCCAGAAGCTGAAACTAATGATTTGTTTGTCAGGGCATATAATAATCTGGAGAGTATGGCCCCCTTCAGTCTTAATATTTGAAAAGCTTTCTCTCCTGCTCTCTAGTTCTGTAATGGACCACACCTACTGCACAGAGGAAATAATTCCTGACTAGCTAAAGAATAAGAAAAGACATAATCATCTACTGAGATTTATTTTTTTTTTTCTTCTTGTTTATACCTCAGGATTGTACTGGTTTTAAGTTAGTTCATGGCAGACTGAGGACACACAAGTTCATTAAACCATGTAAAATCAAATGTCCCAATTTTAAGAACACCTTAAAATGCATTTAGCCTTGACCAGGAATGGCAAATTTAGCCCTGGACACCTACATTTTCATACGTAACCTTTCAAGGTGGTTTCTCCACCCTTCAAAAGCACACCTTGCTTACTTGCACACAACACACAGATGCAGGCTTAAGCATCAAGCTCAGCTTCCCCCTCTGCACATCCAAATGGACTACGCAGATGTATCTCACTGCACTGGTGAATGTGCTGGGTGAATGTGCTGAAACTGGTTCAAAGTGGTCTTGCAGCATCTTAGATGAATTCTGATCCAGCCACCCTTCTCCATGCCTTCACATCTGTCTTTCCAAATCTCCCTTCACACCTGCAGGGAAGAGTTGCATTGTCATTCAAAGGCATCCAGAAGCTGAGGCCAAGGAACCTAAGAGAAACACAAGGCGAGGCTGTCACAACCCTGTGGCAATCACAAGTAAATATCCCCTCAGGTTGGCTTTAAATAGTGAATAAAGGAAAGCAAATCCTCCTTGTCCGGAGGCTGTTTCCACAGGTATAATCATAACAACCCCCCCGAGGAAGAGTAGGGAAAATCTGACAACATCATGTTCATTCATGAAGACTTATGCTCGTGTTGATGTTCTCCTGCAAGGCCCCAAGTTGAGCTACGGTGCTTTTCTCTCCAGCAAAAAGGAGCCGTAGTAAGCAGCCTGGTGCATGTCTCCTCCTTTATACACTGATCCAGTTATATATCCTACTACAACATGTAAACTTTAGGTGTAATTTGGACGGTCAAGACTCTGACACGTGACATAAATCTCAAGGGCAAAACATGGACTTAGAACACCCCTCTCTGTGTTTGCAGGAAGTCTAAAGTGGAGCCATGGTCACCCCTGGAATGGAAATTAATTTCTCGATCAGCGGTTTCTGATGCAAATAGCTTTTAGCATTAAAAGATGACAGGTTCGTCTGCCTTGAAGTTATTAAACTACGGAACTGAAATGAGTGCTATATCCCTGAATGAGGTACAGCTGAGTTATGCTGGACAAGCACATTAAGACATTTTTGAACTTGCCAAAGGAAGGCAAAGATAGCTTTATGGGGGGAAATGCAGAGCTGGGTATTTCTTAAGAAAAGTGTCTTGCAGAAGAGACTCAGAATTAAGAGCTTATACTTTCAGAGATTCTGAGCATTTTCATTTCCCATAATACTCTCCATAAAGGGCAACGTCAGGGACAGTTTTTCTTTTAAATCCAGGTTTTTCTTTATTGACGCAGACCATGCTTTGCAGCAAGTCTATTCTTACCACCGCGTATGTATCCGTTCAACTAGTAGTTTGTAGAGCACTGTAGGCTGTGACCTAAGCAGTCAAAAATGTGCTGAAATGTAAACTAACATATTTGGTAGGGACGTAACACAAAAGAGTTACAGAGGTTATTAAAGTTTTGCAGATATGGACACAACAGAGAAGCAGCTCCTTCCATGGTATTGCAAACCCTCAGGGCTTACACATTATGAATTGGCTCCAAAAGCTAAGAGACAAAAATAATTCCCATAATATTTCTTTTTTTTAATTTGCCTTCTACCGTTTACATTTTCAAGATTTTCTCTTTAAGCTCAAGGGTTATGAGTTTACATTAAAAATATAGTGGAAGTTTAATCACGTGACTCCAGGAACAAGGGTTTAATGGGGAAAAAACCCCTACATTTTTTTCCAGTATGTAACTCATACCAGTTAACCATCAATACTTTAAAAGTAGCATTCCTTGCAAGTAAAACCTGGGATAAGCTAGAGACAGAAGGCAGCAGTGCTCTGCAGGAGGTAGGCAGGCTGTTGGGCAGAGACAAAAAGGAGGTGTATCGGGCAAAACTGGCAGGGTTTGGGAGAAGGAGGCACACTGGGCAAGACTGGCAGGTTTTCAGTAGCAGGGGCTGGTTGGGTGACCTGTGTGGCAGGAGGCCATGAACTGCCCTGGGCCAGTTATAGCTGCCTCCTGTAGCTTTGAAACAGATGGGACTGGCCCATGGTGAGTCAAAACTCCAACCGAAGGAGCACGTGGCACCTCCACTCAAACGTATTTAAGCGTGAATGGCAACCATTAGGAGAGAAGTTAAGTGAAGAGAAGTGTTTGGAGACAGGTGATGAGATACAGAGGAAACATGGAGAAAACATGCAAGGAGATATGTGAAGAGGAACATTAGGACAATGTGGAGGGAGACAATGTTGGGGACATGGCTGATGACACAAGAAGGCAGCCCACACTGGGGTAGCAACACTGGGAAGCCTGGAGGAAGACTCACTAGGAAGCAAAGAGCAGCAGATAAAAACCATTAAGCACACCACCCCAATGTCCTGCGCCACCCGCCACCTCACCGAAAGGATTGGGAGGGACTGCATGCAACCTGCAGTGAAAACGAGGGGAGCTGAGCCTTGGAAGTGGGGAGGAAAGGTGTTTGACAGGAGATGAACATGGGGGAGGGGGAGGAAAGGTGAATGCTGCCATCCTGCTGGTGAATAACAGGGGGGACTTCTTTTTTCCATTCCTTAAAAAAAAGACAAATGGAACATGGTTTATCCACATCATAGCTTATTACATGACCTGCAAAACTCTTTCATCCCGTTTCCTGCCTCAAGCTGGTGGAAAACACAATCATCTAGTAAGCCCTTCTAGGTCTAGTCCTCTAAATTTGGTGAGGCCACGCAGCTATTCCCTTATAAGGTTCATTTTGCAACTACCCTCTTCTTGCGATGCCTGCCTGCCTTCCAACTATTTTAGTTTCCCCAAACTTTCCTTACTCCTTTCCAGCAAATAGGGTAAAGTCTCCCAAGTAGCTTTGTTTCTTTAAATTTGTCACTCATTCCCTCATAGACCTGAAATTATAAACAGCTGTCTACAAAAACACAATTGCTTCTAGAGTAACCAACGTAAAGAACGCCCAGGGAGGGTTATGACTTCAGACTCCGTACAGGGACAGAGACAGGGGTGCCGGAAACAAAGATCCTGTTTCAGTGCAGATTATCCCAGCATGAACAATAGAGGGACATATGGGATGTACAGCCAATTCCTTATATAGAAAACGCCTCTCAGTTTATTCAGGAGGCTCCAGAAAACCAAAAGAAAAAAAAACAGTAAAGCAGGCCCCCCACTGCACCCCCAGGTACCTGGCCATGTGATGGAAAGACAAACTATGCAGAGCCACCTCTGCAGATGCCCATGGAGCTTGCCAAGGAGCAGATGCCTTCGGCAGTGAATTAGCTTCTACAGCTTGGCCTCTGGGGCCGTATGACTGCCATCCAAAACCGCCGAGATGAGGGGAGAGGGTCACTGGCATCGAGCACTAGTCTGAGTAGCACCTGGCCACTATCAGCTGTTTTCGTAAGAAATGTTGTTGCATTAACCCATCTGGTGTTCAGGAGTCAAGCTTTTCCAGACTTACACATAAGCAAGAGAAAACCATAAAGGTTATTTATGTTAGCAAAAATCAGCTCTAAATAAAAGCCAAAGCTATTTCCCTGCAAACTTTCAGGAATGTCCTGTGGAGAAACGCAACTACTAAATGAGAAACATGATTGACTGTTAGTGTGAATGCTTTCAAGGTTTAACTTCTGCGTAACTGTTTAAATGAGCGTACTAATTTGAACTTGGATTTTTCCTACCAGTGCACTGATGTCTCTGGCCAAGCGATACTCAATGTTTCCCATCTGCCAATATTCATGTGTCTTCAGCATTTCTATTCACAAAACCGGTGCCCACTCTGGTCCTTCTGTCTATCCGAGGACAGCTCTTTTCTGTCAGACAGCCACAACTGCCATATTATAAGCTTGAAAACAGAAGATACCAACTTAAAAATGATTGTAACAAAATCTCAGCAACAAACATTACCTGGCTTAAAAAGCAAAGTCTATCGGTCTGCTTTCACTCCTTAAAAACTATTTATATTTTCACTCATGAGACAAAGCACCTAATCTCCTGCAAAAGGTATTCCCTACATGTGATCACTGGCTGGTAGATAGATCTCTAGCAAACTGTTCTTCTGAAACAAATGGCTATATGTTTGTTTTGCATGCAGGAAAGACAGGCAGGCAGAACACATATACCCCCTACCCCCTTTGTCACTCATTCATTTAATAACTTTAGAAAATCTTGGAAATTGTAAGTTTATAATGGAAACAGAAGGCAAGTAAATTCTGAACTGTGTTATTGCAGGACTTTAGATGCAGGTTTCATTAAAGTATCTAGCACAATGCAACTGTCTCATGATAAAGATGTCTCCAGCCTCGGATGAAACTTAGCACTGTCTGCAGAAGTGCTGTTTTCCTTATGTTTAGACAGGCCATACAGTGCGTTGTAAAGAGAAGAAACATCTGTTTTCACCTTATAATCTAGTAACAAATAAAGAACAAAAGCAAAATCTTCACAAGAATCAACAGGGCACCATTCCCTTCTCTCTCTAAGGTCCATCTGTATATTGCCACAGGAAGGGGAGAGGGGAAAGGGAAGTAGAAAAGACTTCTCCATTTAATGGTGCAGCACTAGAAAAACAATCCAGGAATAGAATAGCCATATTTTAAAAACTGACATGTTTGGGGGTTTTGGTTTGGGGTGTTCTTTCTTTATCCTTCTTTTCTTTTCTTTCTTTCTTTTCTTTTCTTTTCTTTTCTTTTCTTTTTTCTTTTCTTTTCTTTCTTTCTTTCTTTCCTTTCTTTCTTTCTTTCTTTCTTTCTTTCTTTCTTTCTTTCTTTCTTTCTTTCTTTCTTTCTTTCTTTCTTTCTTTCTTTTCTTTCTTTCCTTTCTTTCTGTTTCTTTCTTTTCTTTCTCTTTCTTCTTTCTTTTTCTTTCTTTCTTTCTCTTTCTTTCTTTCTTTCTTTCTTTTTCTTTCTTTCTTTCTTTCTTTCTTTCTTTCTTTCTTTCTTTCTTTCTTTCTTTCTTTCTTTCTTTCTTTCTTTCTTTCTTTCTTTCTTTCTTTCCTCTTTCTTTTTCTTTCTTTCTTTCTTTCTTTCTTTCTTTCTTTCCTCTTTCTTTCTTTTTCTTTCTCTTTCTTTCTTTCTTTCTTTCTTTCTTTTTCTTTCTTTCTTTTTCTTTTTCTTTCTTTTTCCTTTTCTTTCTTTTTCTTTCTTTCTTCTCCTTCCTTCCTTCCTTCCTTCCTTCCTTCCTTCCTTCCTTCCTTCCTTCCTTCCTTCCTTCCTTCCTCCCCTCCTTTTCTTTTTTTCTTTCTCTCTTTCTGTGTCTCTCTCTATAAAAAGAGTTCTGAGTATATATTTCACGGAAAAAAACCCACTGCATTGCTACAACCACTACCAGCTCCTCCATTTCTATCTCACTGGATAAGCCCAGAAATGTCTAGGTGTGGAAGGCTATGGCTCAACAACTTTCATGTCAAGAGCCCTCAGGGTATCTTTTGACATACAAGTTTCCAGTAGCAGTTTTAGCTGATGTGGACACTGTGTTCCCTCCTTGCCCACGCTGTTTGTTCCTGTGCCCAGGCCAAGTCCTCTGTTTTGCTTATTCAAGGGTTTGGAGCAAGGCATCGATCGCACTGAAAATTAACATTCCTCCCCCCAACTCTGGCTCTCAGCAGGATCCGATCACCGATGTGCTTCACTGTGCAATCACTCAAAGGCTAGTGCCAGCAACTGGAGGGGGTGGGAGGCAAGGATTGGGCCGCTCCTCTTGGTGCCAGTGACACCAGCTGGACTGACAGTGAAACTAGACCATAGGCAGGCACAAACCACTACTCAGAAAAATAAAAAAAACATCATCCATCGCTCATTTCACACTGTTGGACATCCCACTCCAGGCAAACACCCATCAGGTTCTGTATGGCAAAGTGCAGTGCATCACATAAACAATTTAGAGCAAAATCAAACTGTTTTGAAATGGACTGACATAGGACACTTTGCGTCCCCGCAGTGGCACTCCACAAGCCTGTGGCAGAAATGAGGGAAGACCAATGTGGGCTGTGAAAGAACTGCAAAAATCCCTTTGGGTTTGCTCTTCCACGTGGCTTCTCCACTCCACCATTATACAAGGTAGGTCCTTTATGTTTTGGTGACTGATCCACTGCTCCCGCTTGATAGAAACTGACAGGGGTGGGGTGGGGGGGTTGGGGGGAGGAAGGCAGAATTTGATCCTAGGAAATCTGTGGTGTGAGGCTTTAAACTAAAATCAGTAAGAAAACAGCGAAGCACAAGGCCTGAATGGACAACAGGTCATGGCAGCTACAACCACATTGTGTGAGAGCAGGAGCAGAGGTGCTGGAAGAAGTAGCCTGTGGGCGGACACACAGGTAAAACAAGGTGCAGTTTTCTCTCCAATTAATATAAATCAAAAAGCAACCGTTCTCCCCTTTCTCTCCTCTCTCACAACACCGAACAGCACCCAAGGCAAAGCCTGTCTTTCCAAGACAGACCCACCACACAGGCAATTTCTCCCACACATTCTCTTTCAATGCCGATTTTGAACCCTCGCGATGCAGTTTTAGAGGGAAACAGCTCCGTGTTTCCCCGTGGATCTCCGGATGGGGGGCAGGCCCCCTGTCATGAGGCACCTGGCACAGGTGGGCTGTGCCCGTGTGGAAGTGGGAAGCACCAGCCGACACCGACACCCCCAGATCCTGCCTCCTCCCCAAAACAACCCTGCGGCCCCAAGGGCCCCTCGCAGCAGCTTCGGCTTCTCCGAGCCACAGCAACTCCCCCCCCGCCCCCGGGAAGCCCTTGACGGACCCCGGCGGCCACCGCCATGCCGGGACAACTAATCCTGCCCAAAGCCCCGCCGCCGCCACCGCTGCCCGGCGGGGCCCAGCGTAGTCCCCCGGCCCGGTGGTGTCTCGACGGGGCCCCGGGCGGGGCCCCAGCCGTGTCTCCGCGAGGCCCCGGTTGTACGTCGGCGAGACCCCGGGCAAGGCCTCGCCGCCCGCTGCCCGCCAAGGGCCGCTCACGCCGGCGTGGCGCCACCTGGCGCCGCCGGCGGGGGACGTGGAGGCCTCCGAGTCAATTAAAATTTAAAAATTAATTGAAAACAAACCAAAACAAACAAACAAAGAAAAAAAAACCCAAAACAATAAAAAACAACCCAAGCCAACAACACAAAAATTAAAAATTAAAATATGTTTACAAAAAAATCAAAAAAATCCTTGGGAGCCTAAGTCTCAGCTTTTACCCAGTCCTCCTGCCGTACAGTGAGCCGTCAAAGCACCCCTGTCACCTTGGGAAACAGCGAATTAAAGCGCTTAAAAGCGCTGTTGGTCTTCCCAAGAATTTCGTCAATGAGGCGGCATATTCAGAAACGCGGCGCCGTCAGCTGAGGCTGCCTTGCTGCCTGCCACCCTCAACTCACAGAGGAAAGCCCCAAAAAAAGGCCCTTCCCCCCCAGAAATGGAGTGTCCATCCTGCCCCGCGGGTGCCATGTCAGGCACTGGGCACAGAGAGGGAGGGTGTCCGGTCAGGAGATGTCCTCCCACAGATTAGTCCTGAGCCCTGAAAAAAGGGCCTTTTCCCCCCAAAACCGAGTGGCCATCCTGCCCCATGGGTGCCATGTTGGGAACCGTGCACAAAGAGGGAGGGTGTCCAGTCAGGAGATGTTCCCCTCCACAAAGCAGTCCTGAGCCAGGGCCCTGCCACATTCCTGCAAGGAAAAAGGGGTGTCACACTGTTCGCCAAAGTGCCATCTCTTAGAGAAGTCTTGCTGCAAGTGTGAAGACCATCCTGCTCTTCCACGCCAGCAGGCTGGAGATTTTTGGGCTCATTGAGTTGGGCTTTTTTGCTGTCAGAAGGGCAGCATACTCTGTGGAAAGCAGAAATAATGGGCAAACTACCCTCTCCCCAGTGATTTTCTTCTTATCTGTGACTAATTGCTTGCTGTGTGATTTTTCTACACCTAAGCAGTGGAGGGGGCATTTGTAAGCTGTGTTTGCAACAGTGTAATATTGTACATGTTATTACTCAGTCATGAATTTCATGTTTCTAAAACGTGATGTAAAAACCACGGTGCCTAAAGGTTGGGATGTCAATGGACCCAGCTGTACCCAGCTATGGAGGTTCCTAAGCGGAGCTCCATCCAGGCTGCAGATGAGACTTCAGCAGAAGAAAGACAGGATGAATTTCTTTCCATGTTTCTGATGAGGCAACAAAACAAACACTCCAGACTTGAGGATGATGATGACACTTGCAAATCCCGTGTAAATAAGACAGAGTTGCTGCAGGTCTGAGAGAGCACGCTGCAATTGAGTGTGCAATTCAGCTTCCAAAGGTTGTGCTCCTACAGAAGACATCGGTCCACTGCCCTGCAGTCCATGCAAGGCTGTCGTCCAGCACACCATGCTGCAAGTCGCTATGAAGAGCAAGGGAAACAAAGCTTATGAAGCTCACTTCTGACTTTCTGGACCACATACAAAAGAAAAGTGATTAAATTTCCTCAGGCATCAGTGCTTCATGACATCAAAATGATAATTGACTCAGAGCAGCTTGATTCTGCTTTGGAAATTTGCAGATTCCCTCGCCTTTCAAACATCTTTGATTGGCAACCAAATGGTTAATGTTACATTTAAGCAAATGCTGGGCAACCAAATTCATTCTCATGGAGGAATAAGGACTGGTCACAACGTGCCATGCTCAATTGCTGCAACAGCTACCAAGTAAGTTTTTGCGTGTGGTTTTTTTTAATCATAAGAAAAGCTACAGCATGAAGCTGCAAGATTTAAAAGAAGCAGAAATCTTCCTGTACGCAATGTAATCTAAAATACAAAATATTCTGTAATATAGCCATTCACTAAGTAAAAGTGTCTTAAAGTCTTAAAAGTTCCAAATAGAAATCCAACATGATTCAAGCATCACCTTCAATTTAACCAAGGGAAGGCTTTCCTGGTAGATACATTTGGTCAGTCAAAGGCTATTAGTGTCAAAAGTTCAGCCAGGTAAATGTATATTGCTTATGCTGAAGGGAACGTCTGAGTATATATAATATAATTGGTCAGTTCTGGCCTTGAAAACAGAGGTCCATGAAACATCAAGAAGCAACAAGGGGTAGGGGAGGAAACCACTCCACAGGGGAGGACAAGCCAGGAGCTGATGGTGACTACAACATAGGCAGTGCCCTCACACACACCCCCAGCACAGTCCCACAGGACCCAAACACTGACCATGAACAGGACCCAACCAGGTTATGTGACGAACAAGCTCCAGGGCCTGATGAGGAGATAAGGCAATAATATAGTTCCACGGTCTACCCAGGAGACAGGACAGAAGAAAGATACAGCTACAGCATACTGCAGACAGGCACTCACCATTCAGTTCAATCCCTATTGAGAAGAGTTTGGCTCTGCCTTTCAGGTACTTGCGAGTAGATGTTAGACAACACCTTAACCTCCTCCTTGCTAGAATAACATGACGATCTCTCTCAATCTCTCTTCGTAGGACATCAACTTGAGGCTCCTCATCATCCAGTAACCTTCTGATGGGTCCTTTTCAGTTTCTCCACATTCTTCTTCGGACATACTCTTCCAGGTGTGGGCTAGGCTGCACTGAGCAGGAGGAGATAGGAACTTACTGTGGTCTCCTGGCCATGTTTCTCCCAAAGTGATCTAATGTTCAGTTTGTCTTACTTGCAGTGAGAGTGCCCTGTCAGCTCACATTCAGCCGGCATCCACCATAACAAGCAGAATTGCTGCTCAGCCAGTTGCTGATAAGTAGGACAATTCTGCCCCAGTGTGGAACTTCACAGGAGTCATTACTGGAGTCCCACAGAAGGTCTTTGTTGGTCCTTTTCTTGAGGTTATTGAGGTCTCTCTGGATTGAGTGTCTGCCATTAGTCTCTGCCACTGTCCCTGCTTTGGTGTTACCTGCAGAGATGCTGAGGCTGTACACTGTGTTCTCCTCCTGGTCACTGCTAAAGGTGTTGAACAATATTAGCCTCAGTGTTGACTCCTGGGCTACCCATTACCAGCCACAAGTCAGGTGTTGAGTCATTGATCACTATCCTTTGAATTTGGCAATCCAGCCAATTTTCCCAGCAATCCTTTTTTTTACCCCATAGTTCCCCAGCGTCAAAATGAGAATGTTGTAGGAGACACTATAGGGAAGCCTCACTAAAGTCAAGTTACCTCCACCCTCCCTTTCCTCACCCACAAAACCAGCCATTTCCTTAATGCCCATTGCTGGCTTTATCTCAAGCTGAGCTTTGGCTGTCTGTGTTTTGTGTCTAAGTAGCTAAGCAATGCTTTTATAAATTCTCTTTTGCCACAAAATAAAATGCATCTTGTAAAATTCCCTGTCTTCCTCAACAATGGGATGCTGCGTCCCTGAGTTCTCCAGAACTTCTCTTTATAAATCAGCCAGATCTCCTAAGCATCTTTCTTCTTCACGGCTAATTCCCAGGGACCCTACCTTTAAATTCCCCATGTGAAGCAAACCCCACTCTCCTGAGTGGCGCATGCAAACTACTGTTCACCTTCCCAGCCTCCCTCCAGTTCCTGAACTCCAGCAGAGGGCACAGCGGGTAGCTGAGACTAGTCCTGCCTTGAGTCACCACAGCACATTTCCTTAAAGTCCTCAGGAGATGACAGCATCTGCTTTAGGACAAAGTAAAGGAAAAAAAAATATTTAGTTAAATTACCCCACTTGGAATTTTCCTGCCTTGCTCTCAGTAACAGAAGTACAGAGATCTTTAAAGCTGCAGATGGGCAGTGCTAGGGCTGATTTGTCAGAGGGGGAAGAAAGGGAAATTCCCAGTGAATTCTCCAAGGAGAACGGGATGAGAAATTTAATGGTTCGTTAATGGCCAGGCTGCTCATATGGAGTTTGTAAGGGGAAAATCAATTTTTACTTGTCAAATTATTGGCCACTGTATCTGAAGAAAGTGGTAAAAGATGCTATTTGTCATGTAGCCCTTTGGCTGTGATTAGGGGTAGCAGCCCGGCAGCTTCCAGCAGCTTTCCTCATTCACACAGTAATCAACCCTGTTCTGCTGCAGGGAGCTGCGGCAGAGGTAACAGAAAATATCCTAGACTGGGGGAGACAGTACTGTTTCTGTCTCTGATATGCTGTGTGACCTCTGTGAATGCATCCCATGCCTCCTTTTTGTCCCGTTGGCTAAGGTTTTGCTGTCAAGGATTAATGGCTGGTACAGAAGGTGGTACAGGTGGACTTTGGTGCATTGACACTGCATCATTGCAACAGTGGCAAGATAGCTGGCATGATCGAAATCACGGTGCTGAACCTAAATAAAACAATGCTGTATGGTATACGCTTTTTGTCCCACTATTAAAGAGGCAGCAATTTTAGTTCTTGCTTCCTTCCTTCCCCCCAGGTCCCCCATATGATCCTCCCTTCTGCCACAAACAGGCTGTATCCATCTTATTATTCCAAAAGGTTTACTAGACGGAACATATAAGGCACTGGGGGAAATGCTGTCATTAGAAAACCATCGCTATCAGTCCTACTACCACAGAAATATCTATTGATGGAGCAGGAAAGCAGCAGCTGGAACTGTACTTGGATGCGGGGAACCAGGTGTTCTTCTTCCTCCTGAGATGAAGGAATGCAATAGAAGATCTTAGTCAGGCTGCAAGGACTGCAGTCCAAATAAAAGCTACTAGCAAACCGCTCTTTTCCCTGCACTGTGATACAAGTACAAAAATAAATCTGTTGCTAACTCCAGAGAGAAGAGGTTGATCTTTAAAAACAAAAGGCTCAGTGACTGTGGGAAAGGGGACCTGTGTCTTTAAAGCTAGGTATGGAGGAAGCTACAGCTCATTACTTTATTTTTATAGCCATTATTATTTTCTGGGTTGTTTAACAGCATGCATATGTTTGAAGGGCCTATTCCGCCTTCAGACAATAAAATGTTTTTTTCTTTGCTGGTGACTGCAAGATTTTCAGGAAAGGGCAAGCGTCCTCTTGTGTGTGTGAACAGCATTCAGCACATGATAAATATTACTCGAACATAAATGATTTGTATGAAAACTGGCAGCAGCCTGACTTGGTTAATAGCACTGTTCTTACTGACAAATTCTAGACGCTCTCAAGCTAAAGAAGTGAATTTTAAATATTTAATAGTGAATCTTTGAACTTTATTTGTTTAATATCCAAAGCTGGATTGAGCCATACTTCTATAAGACATGAAGATAAATTGCTTTAACCATAAAAGCAATGCTTATTTAAAACCTGGGTTATTTTTTTTATCTAAAGAATCCATTATAAAGCTAATCTCCGGCAGCTGTCAGAAAATCTCTTCAACATTTTCAGTGTCTCTGTTCAGTGAGTAGAACTTGTTGCACGTCTCCTTTTTTGACCACCTGTTAACAAAACAAAACCCCACCAAAATTGTACAACCCACTGAGAAACAGTGAAACCTGCGAATCCTAGGAGCTGTCAGTTATGCAAAAAATTAAAATATAATATTCTCCTTACGTATAGACACATAAATTTCTATTTAAAATAACTTGAAAGTCACTTTGAAATTCAAATAGTTCTCACCATATCTATCAAGAGGTTTGAGACTTCAGCACAGAAGTGACTTACACCTGATATTCTACTAATTAAGTCAATTAGAAAGGCTTCTCCTAATCACTAATTAGGATCCTAATTTCTGTTTTCAGTTCGTTGGGTGCTGCAGACTGTAAGTTATTTCTGAAAGTTAGACTTGGTGTCTTGAATACTTACAAATGTAAGAACTTAGTATCATTTCTCAAAAAAACCCTCTTAATGTCCAGAGTACATACCTCTCTTCACCCTGAAGACGAAATGTAATTAATCTTGGACGAAAAAAAAAAAAGAAGCACCAATACGGCACAGCACCTTTGGGCGTACAGTGGGAATTGGGGTAAATGAAAAACAGAGCTTGTATGTTGTCAGAAATTCTGCTATTTCAGTATCTTGTTTTCTCCCAACTTGGGATGGAGAGCCGAAGAGAATTTTTCATTGAATAAAATATCTTAGGTGAAACCAAAACTAAGTATTTTCCTGAACTGCATTTCTGCATTGCTATGCATTGCCCCATATAGCCCTTACGTATCTCCCGACCAGCCCAGCCAGAGGGGAGGGGCCGTTTTCCGGGGAATCAAAACCAGGGCACAAAATGGGACCTAAACTACAACTCCCGTGAAGCAAAGCAACACCAGGCAAGGCAGTTATATGTAATTGAAAACATGTCAATGTAATTGAAAACATGTGTCTGAACATATGTTAGTCCAAAGAGATAAAATACAACAATTTGGTTTGAGGGGAAAAAGAAGTTTCATTTCAATCCCATATTCCCCTTCACGGACTTTTTCAGGTATTCAGCAAAACTGAAATAATTTAAATGGGAAACCCCTTGCCAAATTTTATGGGTAACAAGGTGCTCCACGTGTTCTGTGTCTGTATCTGGGTAAATAATGTCATTAAATAACCTCACAAAGAGCACTAGATTCAGTTTCAGTAAAACAAGTTATAACACATCGTAAAGGCTTCTTTTTCGCCTCTTGAGTGAACAGAGGTTCCAAACATCGTCACAGATGTAGGCTCTTCCTTGCCATCACCTACATCTTAGAGTTTCCAGCTGGAAAAAAGTGTGGAGGACAACACTCTTACCAGGAGGGACTGCACCTCAGGCCTCAGACCCACTTGCATTTTTGGGAGTCCCTGCTGTTTTCCGTGGGGCTCTGCCCAAGCCCAGTGATCCACCCACTGAAATTAATTTATAGAATGAAGGCCCTCATGGTAGCAGGGAGTTTTGGAGATTTACAGCACTGCAGGAGTGCTAAATCTTGTGATTAATGGGCTAACAAATGCCAGAGAAGTAGGAAGATTGGAAACCCAGTATCTCTGTCTCGGAGGAAAAGACCCTTATGCACACAGATGGTTGGTTTTAAGTTAAATGGAACAAGCAGCTTTTATTGTTAAGGTAAAAAAAAAAAAAAAAAGGTAGTAATTCCCAAAGGATTGCACAAAATGGATATCCCAAAATTCAGAAACCATGCTTCTTCCTCAGGAAGCCAAGGATTTTATTCCACATATTCCTTTGGGAATTATTATCCCTAATTTGACACAAAGTGATACATTCTTAATCTTTTAATTATTGAGGCTTATAGATCTGCCATCTGTGTTATCCACCAAGGCTCTTTCCACCCTCTAGGAGCTGTGTAAAGCACAGCAGTTCAGCTCGTTTTGGGGTGCTTTTTATTGTGCTGCAGTGTTTTTCTCTGGCTGGAAATCTTGCTAAAATACCGCTCTTCTGGAAAGAAATCCTGATCAAAGTATTTATTCCCTTTGACCTGTGAGGATAACATAGACTGTTACTGCAACTGCGTTGGCCTCTGAGCCCCTTGATTCATACAGTTTCATTCAGCTCATGGTTTCCAGTCCCATGCTTCCCACTCGAAAACATTTTTGCCCTCACAGCTATTAGCTACAGTGAGTCAAGTGTATAAGAACACTATACGTATTTCCTACCTTACGCTCAAGAAAGTTTTCCATTTTAGAAAGGAAAAAGAAACGCCCTATGCATTCTTACATAAGGATATGTTCCTAACGCTTCAAATCTCAGCAGCAAACAGGAGCAGCAGCAAACAGCAAACAGCAGCAAACCCTTGGGCTGAGGTACACCACAGCCAGTGAGTTTGCCTCTACCAGCTGAGCTGGACATCCAGCTCAGCTGGACATTTGAGCAATCCTTTTTATCTACATGTGTGAAGAACACACTTAGGAAGTTGCTGAAACTCTTTCAATGCATATGAAGTAATTAGCTATTACATGGAATCATAGAAGGAATCATAGAAGGGGTTGGGTTGGAAGGGACATTTGGAGATTGCATAGTCCAACCCCCCTGCCACGGCCCGGGACACCTTGCACTATATCAGGTTGCTCAAAGCCCCAACCAACCTGACCTTGAACACATTCTATGATGGGGCATCCACAACTTCTCTGGGCAACCTTTTCCAGTGTCTCGTCACCCTCATTGTAAAAAATTTCTTCCTTATGTCCAATCTAAATCTACCCTCTTTCAGTTTAAAACCATTGTCCCTTGTCCTGTCACTACAGGCCTTGGTAAAAAGTCTCTCTCCATCTTTCTTATAAGCCCACTTTATATATTGAAAGGCCACAATAAGGTCTCCCTGGAGACTTCTCCTTTCCAAGCTGAACAACCGCAGCGCTCTCAGTTGTTTTGCGCAGGAGAGGTGTTCCAGCCCCCTGATCATTTTTGTGGCCCTCCTCAGGACCCACTTGAGCAGCTCTATGTCTGTCTTATGGTGGGTGCTACAGAGCTGGAGACAGTACTCCGGGTGGGGTCTCATGCAAGTAGGGTAGAGGGGGAAAATCACCTCCCTCGACCTGCTCGCCACAATAATGAAATGTAAATACTCAAAAGTATGCACAAAAGGGATATATGATTGCAGATAACACAAGCACCTGAAGCAGCTCAGTGTCATTAGGAAAATATTCTTCTGTGGGTGGGTGATTTGGGGCAGGACTAGTATGGTACAATACGCACATTCCCAGATGTGTACAGTGCTGTTCTGGTTTGCCAGAACCACAAAACTGCTGGTGAAATAAATTCACCTGGCTGGAGAAGGATCTGTATGCCACTCGATTTCCATGTAGGTCTATAGGGTTTGCAATGGCCCTTCCTCAGCTGAATTTCATCCCAGTCCGAGACTTTGCCCACGCTTGGGATCAGCCCTGAGTTCAACACAGGACGTAGCTGCTCCACTGCAGGGTCCAAGTTGTCATGGGAATGGTCACCCAGTTGTATCATGATATTGTGCTGAAGGAGGTACACCAGTGGCTGGGGTGCAGTAACTCAGTGCCTTAAGATGGTTTTTAGCTTTGTTAGACACTGGGGTTTATTCTGCACAGTTGACTCCAAAGGCTATTGCCCCAACCATAATTCAAGTGTGAAAATACTTTCCAAAGACAGCCATATATGATTTTTTTAGTCTACGCTTATCTCATATTTCACTATTAATCCAGAAACTTAAACATTTTGTGGTTTGGTTTCTTTCTCATAGAAAATAAAGGGATTAAGAAAAACTTGCTTAGAGGGATTTTTGGCTCAGTGGCTCTTAGGCAAACTCTACTTACTGTCTTATTGAAAAGGCTGGGAGAAAAGAGGATGATACTCAAACTGCCATGCTATGCTGACTCCCAGGCTCTGGAATGTACCCTTGGCACTCAGGGCAGATCATAGCCTACAGCATCCTAAACCAAACTGCTTTAAGGACAGGGTAGTGAGAGACTGGAAAAAGTGCCTTTACCTTATACCACCTGAACTGCGCTGAGCTGCCAGGCAGGTGCTGGACCAGAAGTGACTGTAAATAACCAGAAAAATAAAAGGACCTGGATTTTCCCCACTCAGTGTACCAAAATAAATACAGTCCAGAATTACTTTTCTACTGACAGCCTCATGGCACAACTTGAAGACCTAGAGAGTGCCTGGGAGCTGCCAGAGCAGGCTGCTTCACAGGGGAAAGCGAGCTGGGAGCTGAGGGCGGCAGCAAGCAGCCCAAAGCAGCGTCCTCATGGGCACGGGGCAGCCCCGTGGTACTTGTGTGTCCTAGTTGGAGTGACACAGGATCAACAGAATCATTTCATACCATGAACGTCCCATTCAATATAAACTAGAAAGTTTGCTGAGGAGTTCTCTCTCCTCTATGATGGCTGCAATCCAGAGAACTTCTTGCGCCGGTGCCAGACCCCTGAGCCTTTCCCTTTCTCCCGAAGCCGTAGCGCTCACAGTGTCTGACGTTTGCTGTCCACTGCTGGGAGTGCACAGCTTCCTGCTGATTTCATGGGGTGAGTATAATCCTTGCATATTTTATATTGGTATTGAGATCAATATTGGTTCTTTAGTGTTATTAATGCTAATTATCTAGCCTTATTCTATTAAATCTGTTTGTATTTCAACCCTTGGGTTTCCTTGTTTTTTCTGTTTCCCTTTCTTGGGTAGGGAGGGGTCATCAGGTGATAGAATAATTGTCTAAATGACAACAAATCGTCGTGGGTTTCTCAAACCAGAACACTGTGCAAAGCAAGCAGAGCAGGCTTGGTGATCCTAACAAAGTGCATCCAGGAGTCCCACCATTCCCAGAGTGGTCTGCAGCGAGGAGGCAGGTGCGAAGCAAAACTAGCAGCTCAGGGTCAGGGTCTGGATCGTCAGGTTTGTGGCCACAGAACCAAGGGTGAGGGCATCTCAAGACTGAGACACAACCCTTGAGCAGAGCGGGGAGGCTCCCGGCAAGCCCTCTCACGGGGGCTCTTTCCCTGGCATCGGGTCCAGCGTCACCCAGCTGCACCACATCAGAGCTGGCCCCAGGGAGGAGCGGGGGGAAGCCAGAGGATTAAAAGGGGAGGACAGCAGTGCCTCTCTGACCACAAACCTCCCCCTTGCCCCTCACCACTCACTCCATTGCAACACATGGTAAGAAGGAGAGGCAAAACACTTTTTGAAAAAGCTGCATCATGTGGTAACTTACAATAAAAATTATTTTCCACCTAAACCAAACAAGCGAGGGTAGCAGCACTGCTCGGAAAGAAACCTTAACACCCCGTGTAGTTTTGTGCAATCTCCCTTTCCAAATTTCACTTTTGGTTCACAGTTATACGCGCCAGGAATGAAACACGGCCGGTTTTCGGTTCCTGAATCTTCCCTAAAACTCAGACTCCGTTGTGCCCACACAAGCGTCGATTTGGTAATCTCAGGCAGAAGCGCCAAGGACCTTTTCGCCTTGTCGGCCGCATTATTTGCCAGCCGTGCCATCATCGGCAGCACCTCTCACCTCAGCCTGGCGGGGTGAATAAATTAATTCACCATTAATTTATTTTAGGGGCGCTCGCCCCAGCCCGTGGAAGCGGCTTCTAGGGGGGGCCGCGGCCGCCGGGTGTCGCTGCCCGACGCCGGTTCCCCGCCCGCACCGCCGCCTGTCGGGCAGGGCGGGGGGGGACCTGCCCGCTTCCCCCCCAGCACCACAACAGCCCCCGCCTTCACCTTCCCAGGGTCGATGCTTCTAGAGGCGCTGCTATGGGGGGCATCCCGCCTCAGCTCGAATCGTTTTCCCCCCCCTAAACGCAGCCTGATGTTCCCCGCTTGCTGCAAGCCTCCCATCCCTCTGACGAGCGATCCCTTGAGCGGTCTGAAAGCCCGCAGTCTGCGTGCCAGCAGCCCTTTTGTACCGAAAAAGATGCGGATGTTTCTCAGCAGATGATGTGGGGGGGCACCGCTTACCCACCTGGAGTCCGTCCCTGCTATGCCCAGCTTCTGCTCGAAGGCCCCCGGAGCTGCCAGAAGCTCCTTTAATTCATTACTGTTTTCTGAAGTTTGGCTGATGACCGGGGTAGATTGGTCTGCCTTGTTTGATGGGTCTTTGGGCTTTTTTTTCTCTTCTACCCTTCTTTGGTGTAAGGAGCCAGTTTCTAGATTTCACAGTCAGAAAAAGCTCCTTTAGGTAGAACGACCCGGTCACATTACCCTCATCCGTTTCAAACTTGCAGGGCAAGAACTAATTAAATACTGAAATTGCTTTATACCTTTTAAACTCAGAATGGACAAATGCCGAAGTTGTTCCTAGTGGGGAAAAAAAAACACAACAAAACACAAGCCTTTCCATCTCTCAAAACAGGTTTTTTCCTCTTTGCTTTATTTTTGCCTCCTGGAAAAAAACTAGTTTCTCTCAGCAGAGATCACAAGCTCTTCCCAGTTTTTGAGGGGAATATTCTTATACTTTTGGCTCAATACGCATCATAAAAATCAATCCTCACAGGCACTCTGAAAGTCAGTGGAAACAATGGTTTTTAAGTGTCCATTTACAGACTCTGCAAAACGAAGGTTGCGATATCAAGGATTTTAGGCTGGAAAATAAGGAGAAACAAAACCGAAACTAGCTTATAACAGACCTAAGTTTGCCCAAGGTGGGAAATGAAAAAAACTCTTAAAGCAGCTTATCCCCTTTGGAGAACTGCATAAGTCAACATCAAGTGTGTGGCTGGGTTAGCTGAAGGTAAATGAGGCAGTTATAAAAGGACTGGAGGATTTAGATAAGATAGATGGCGACAGAAAAGGTAAGAAACGTAAGAAGATAATATAAGGGTTTTCCAGGAAATTAAAATCCATGATACAAAATCCACAATACAAGCAAGACAGAGAATCTAGTTTGGGTCTTAATGTGAGAAAATCACTAAGGGACTGAGAACCGAAAGAGAAACCAAATGTGAACCTCCTGTAAAAGCAGGGAATTACACTGCCATTATTCAGACTGTTTGCTATTCTCTCCACTTTCAGGAAAGGCTATTAAAATAAAACGTCTTTGGCAGACAAAGCAGTGGGAGGAAAATAGAGAAGCACAATGAAGCAAAAATAATTAAAACGCATTAAAAATATACTGTATTTTATCTCTGAGAGTTTCCCTTTTACATCCATCGTGCCTCCTCTGGGACTGTTTCCAGTTCTGTTTGTTTGAAAAAGCTACTGCCAAAATGAAAAAAGGAGTCCTGGTCAGAGCGAGCCTTCCCTTACACCCACATCTGCTCAGGCTGGCTGTAACACGCTTAGAAATATCCCTGTTCCTAGTATTGCTCCGTAAGGGACAAAGTCAGGCCCCCTCTACCCAGAGATTTTAGGAACCCAGGGCCAAGGCAGAAAACTGGCTACAGATTTTCCTGCGCGCAGACGGGGCTCACAATTTGCCGCACTCTTTCCTAAATACCACCAGGGGTTTAAAAGAGTCCAGGTATTTTGATTTCTCAGCAGTTTTATATGATGACCGGACCGGCTACTCTCAAGGCTATAGGGATATTCTGTGTCTGAGGCGGAAAATGGCAGAGACTGATGGAAGCGATGGGTTGGGTGAGTAGCTGTATGCTGGAAGAGGTCATTGCTCCATGGGTAGTGATGCTGCCTCAATCAAATCAGATCAAATCAAATCAAAACTTGGATTTGCCAGTATATTTCAAAAGTTATGCGGGGCTAAACACCCAGCTCCAGTTATAAGGCCAACGCAAGTCCTGAGTGGAAAATGACTAATTTTTGCCTGCTTTGTCATGTTGTAACACAGAAGGAGAATGCAATAATTTCTATAGTAACAGAAGAGATATAATGGAGCAGAGTTAACGTTAGATTGTTTTTTCTCATTCCTCTCATTTTCCGATTGGTGCTATAAAATACAAAATCTCACTTTTAAAGGGGTGGTTGTTCAGCTCTTCTTTCATGCTTCCAGCAGTCTACTCTTCCCTTTTCTGGGCCTCAAATACTGCTTTTTTTTCCCCTCTTGCTATTGAAGAAAGTATATTCTGCATTGGAGTACGGCATATGTTTGAAAAGAAAACGAAAATTGAAATTTTTGCAGTCCACGGAATGACAGATCATTAATAATCCATAATACGCAGGCTTTCCATCTGCTATTATTGCTCTCAGGTCAGTTGGCCCTAGGAAAGCAGGAAGGAAATGGAAAGCTTCAGTGAACACGAACAAAAAAGCTTCTATAAGCCTGCAACGTATAAGTGAACTCCAAGCTGCTATTCCCTGGAAACGCCAAAGTTGGCTCTGCTTATATTTCTGTTTCTACTAGTAAATTCCTCCCTTCGCAGGAAAGGCACCAGACAGACCTTTTCCGTACAACGGCCTCAGACGAAGGCGCAGCCTCAAGTGCCTTTGTTCCTGAGAAGGGGTCTCCTCCCAGTCAGAAACCCCTCTGTACCTCCTAAAACCGTTTCTCTTCCACAGATAAATGCAAGCATTCACCCTCTTCGGCTCTTGCATCTGCATCGGACCCCTCCTAGCTTGCACCTTCATCTCCAAGCTTATTTCGAAAATGGAAGATGGTGAAAAGCCCTCTTAAAATGGATGTGTGCTTCTGATCCGACTAACTTGGGTTTAGTTATACGGGTAACAAAATCACAATTTTGGTCCATGAGTTACATGAGCAATACCACCATGCTGTAACAGGTGTCTTACCAATCTTATCTAATTAATGTTTAACACGATTTTGAAAAAAAATATGCAACAACATATGAAAAAATGTACACTAGTTTATAGAGGAAGAGATACAACTTTCCAAAACACTTAAAAAACCCCTTCCTGTATGAAAGCAATGATTTGATTTGACCTGTACCATGGAGAAAAAGAGGTTTCAGAAGAAAAAAAAAAAAGATAGCATTTGGCAAGAAGCCCCAAAGAAGCATAGACTTTTTCCCCTTGCCTAGTGCACTGCTGAGAACAAGTCACGTGCAGGAGAGGCCAGCCCTATCATTTCTGCTTTTTTATAAGCGAGCTGACATGCTTGAACGTTGTTCTCATAAGGAAGTACACGGGGCACTTTTTTTTTATTGCAAGTGCAGTGCCCTTCTTAGTGAAAGCTTATGAACATATGTTTTGATGAAAGACTGAAAATATTAAATAAAAGAAGTTAACTTCAGGTTTCCGAAGGGAAGTGCTGTGCTTGCAAAGCTGGCTCTAGCGAAACAAGCCTAACCACTGGAAGAGGAGGACAAAGAATTGAGATCAGCAGGCACCCAGGGCTGCTGGTGCAATAGACTTGGAAGGTAATAAACCCCCCTTTTCTTCTCTGAACTTGGTTTCTCCTGTATAATGTTTGTCTGTCTATAACCCAGCACAAGACTCTCAGAATCTTAGTTGTATATGGATTAAATGGCTATATTTATCATTGTAATTTTAGGTACCAAACAATGTACTTTCAGGTTTAGCTGTGGTGTCAAAAATGGTAAGAACTGCCCTGGGACTTCTGGAGCTGCCATACAAGCTTTGCTGCTGTTGGCTGTATGCCTTTGAAAGAAGATATTGACATACCTAGCCAAAGACAGCAAGGTCCTTCTCTGCCAACCACACTACAGTTAGTTGTGGAAGGTTGAATTTTAAATTTGGGACGAGCCCAGCGTATTCATGTAGACTTAAATCCTCACCACCTTGTTCTTCCAGGTCAGCCCGGTACAAGCTAGGTGACCTCTTGCTGGTAAGATGCCTTCATTTACAACTGAAAGAAACTCTAATCCAAGCAAGTAAATGGTGGAGGTGTGTCAATAGGGGACATGCTCCCTTAAAGTCATCAGTAAGCAGATCTGTTCTTCCCTTTTTGCTCCCAGGTCTTTGCTGCACAGTCATAGCTGATTTAGTCTACTGGAGGTCATAAATACGTGCCTTACCATTTCTGCTGGTGATGAAAGCCAAGTAGCGCATCACTTCTCTCCTAGAGGCTGAGTCTTTGTCAGCTTCTCAGCTTTGAATATAAGAAATACTTCTGGACAGCTGCAGGCTAGCATAAAACTTGTCTTCTGAAAGATGTGTATCAGCGTAGACCTTTTTTATATAGCACGCGTTGTATCTGTTGCACAACAGTGCTCATGAAAAATCTGTTGCCACTAGGGAGGTTTTCCTAGTGTAACTCTGCCTTCACTAATTATGTTGTGTCCTATTTAGTTAAGATTAAATAAGGGGCACACAGTCCTTCAGCTTGCAAGTTATTGCTTTCCATCCTAGAGGCAACTGTATTGGAGTAGACGTGGAGAAGGCCTTTCTGGTGGGCTGGTGTGTAAAACCAGCTTTCCACAGCATGTGTACAATTTAAACCAGTTCAGCCTCTCTTGCACAGACAGCACATATCTGGTAAGGCTTTTTTGAGAACGACTGACTCAATATGTACAAAATATTTCTTCAGCGAAGCGTGTTGCTTTACATAATAATGAACTCTGGAGACCCGTGATGGTTCTGCTTTTCTCCACGAGAACTATCAGTAAGTTAGGGTCACCCACCCAGAGGAATGGATCTAACCTGAAGAGCTGGGAGAGGAATCCTGGCCATTGCTTTACCTTGCATAGGAGCCTCCACTATGATGTGCCCCAATCTGCTCCTCTGCATGTGAGAGCAGAGCTGAAGGGAAGGACCCGCACCTGGGATGGGTCAATAAGGTAAACAGTGGTCCTTTTATTGTTAGCGCTTTTCTCCAGCATTGCCTCAAAAATAGAGTGTTCTATTTAGGACTGGTCTCCCAGGCAAGCAACTGCATTTCTGTCTTTGGTGGTTGAGAGAGAAAGACCAGACCAGACCGAATAACTTAGACTAACAATCATTTTTCGGGGGCCTCTCTCACTTCTCCTTTCTTTGTCCATTCAGCCTTTCAGGGCAGGCTCTGCCTCTTGCTGCAGAGCCATCTTCACCTACCTGAGCTTCCCTGGGCTTTGCTAGTGCCGGCGACAGTGTATGTGACGGGGAATCGAGACAAACAACAGGGTCAGTGCTGACATTGCCTCTGCTTAGCCAAGGTCCCTAAGCCTTTTGGAGGTAAATGCCAGGGCTGTGCGTGAGGCAGTGAGACGAACCTTCCCGTGAAAGAAATAGTGGTAGAGCTTGTCAGTGCTCTGTGGGCACCTGAGGAGGAAGGACAGGAGGCACGCCAGCAGGGTTAGGAGGCAAGGAGGGGCTGGGAAAGCATGAGCGCAGCACCCAGGTGTGGGCTCAGGTGGATTCTGTGGTGAGCACCAGCCAAGAGGCCTGGTAGAGTTAGCCACCATGGTGGTTTGCTGCTATGTAGGCAACTATATATTAATAAATAACACCACTTGGTGCAGTTTTGTCGAACACTGGCCCTCCAAATCAGCAGTTATTTTGTCTGCTTTTGAACCTCCAGGCTAGACTTCCCCCTGACAAAGATTAAACAGTCCCATTGCTAGTTTTATCTCTTTTTTTTTATTGTTTCTTTTCTGTATCCCACACACTCAGCCTCATATAATAAACTTCTCAAGCTTTTAGTTGACTATCATTGCAATTGGCCCACGGTGGTGTTACAGTGCAGCAATTTTGGAGGGTATTTTTGTGGACTTGGGCAAGTTTAGCCAGTATTGGCTCTCAGGGACTCCACAGGAAAGCAGGTTTTGTTGGTTGTGCTGCTCACAGAAGTCCATCTGTGTTTTTGCCAAATTTCTCATTCTTGGCAGATAATTCTTGAAGCGAGTGGAAGGTTATAGGTAAATGTACTGCTATGAGTGTTGGCCATTCAATTTCCATTTTCTGGGAAATGGTGTGTTGATGTAGCATTCGACAATGGGAGGAAAAGGTCCGGAGGAGAGTAAAGAGGGAGTGGGTAACGCTGCTGCCTCAGAGCCTGCAAGCTCCAGAAGATAAATAATTTAGACCAGAGTTTTTAAGTAGACAGAACGAGACCGTGCTGCTACTCTCCATAATCTGATCCTCTGAGTTTCTTTTAATCATCCTAGGAAATAATATGCAGTTTTGGGTTTTAGCAGGACTTCCAAGTGCTTGTCAAATTGAATCAATGCTTGCATAAAAAAAAATGTTCTTTATAGAAACTCATTTCTGAGAGAGAGTTCGTGCAAAGTGAGTGCTGCTTCTGCAAAAGGCCTGGCTTGTCTCTGGCCCGTACCAGATGGGATTTTGGAAAAATAAAGTGGGTTTAGTCTGAAGAAGTAAGTCTCAAGAGAGATGTAATCACCAATTAGGATTTCAAACTAAAATGGACTAAAAAACAAGTTAGCTACTGGCAGTCTCCTTTATAAATGCTTGCCAGCATGCGGTGATACCTCCTTTTCTTGCTATCTATAATTAATGGCATACATGAGCTATAAACTATGAGTCCTTGTTCTTTTTTTATGCTCCTCTGGCCTTGTTGTTTACACAGGGGTGAGATTTCTTACCGAGACATCAGTGCTCAAAAAAGTACCGGTAAGGAAGCTCCCATACCACATTTTTACCAACATAATTTCTTTCATTTCTCAGAGGTTCCCCATCAGATCGAGGTGCAGGCTTAGCCGTACAGCTGCATCTGATGTGCAAGTGCTTATTTGAGGTTATGTGCTAGCCAGCTGTAATAATACCCTACCTCCTGCTACTGGTCTGCACTTAGCCTCGTTTAGGAGACCAACCTTTGAACTCTTATTTGATTTTTGTCTGTTCAGCCACCTTGGGTAGGGCTGTTCTCAATGTATAAGTAACAGCCCACTGTAAAGGGCTGTAAGGGTTTTTTAATACTGCTACTGGTAATTCCTCTTGCTGTTTGGGAATGAATGTTTATATTATTTTATATAATTACTTTATAATTTATATATATAGTTTTTTATATATATATAGTTTATCTATTTTTAGATTGTTATTTGTATTTTTATATTAGTGAAAAATGAGTATGTATGAATGTTACACAATTTTTTTTTAGATCTATACAGAGTACCCATGGTGGGAAAGGCTATGCTTTTTTAAGTAGCGTCGGTGTCTGATCTGAAGGGTGACGTTAGATCTTTTCAAGGAGAAACTTGAGTTTGAATGAGGTATTAAATAATTGAAAAGAATGGCATAGCCTTTAAAATTTTCTCTCTGTGTCTGGACAAACTTCAGAACGAAATAAATGCTTGGTCTGGTTTCTGGGGCAAAGGGCAGTGCCAGTTCCTGGGCTCATTGACCAGCTGAAGGGACTCGCTGTAGCCTTGCTTTCTGTGCAGCGGACACACTGAGAAATGCAGTGCGGCTTAAGACACTCTTTAAACTGCTCTGGTTTGGACTGGAAGATGGTCTCAAACAATCAGGGGGCACGGAAAAGGTCTTAGCTTTGCTCCCCTGCATCACGAGGGTGGTATGCACATCGGTGCTCCCTTCCTAGGCACAGCAACCAAGAGGCAGCAGCCCCGTGCCTGTCTTGCATCTGCGTTTCAGTTCTCCTTTGTTTTCTCTGTATTTCTAGCTCCCACTTCTTTTTCTCCACTTACTTCATTTCTTGTAACAGTCTCTTGCAGATATTTTCCTGCTGGGCTTTCAGTTTCCCTTGCAGGTTCATTAAAGCTGCCTACATGAACGTGGTGAGAAGACACAAAGCTCCTGCTGACCCCTTGAATATCTCAAGGAAGTAACTAGCAAGAGAAGGGGAACTTGTGCCCTCTTCTCCGGCCTCCAAAGTGCCCTGGCCATGTCCAGCAAACAGGGACTCACCTTCACATGACCTTGTGAGCAAGACGTCTCAGTGCAGTACTGGGCCCTTCACAGGACAGGGCTCCTGCTGAAGCCCAGAAGGCTGTTTGAAGGCAACGTAGTTGCTTGTACCTTGGATGCTATCGGGATAAATTCTCTTCCAAGCACAGTGGGATGCTTTGCCACATGAAGTTTAGTATAGATTTGTAAACATTCAGTTGGAAAACTGAGCAAGCTGACACCCAGGCTTGCACTGGGAAGAAAATTTCAGAGAGGCTGTTGCCATGTGTTTGAGACAGGCTGTTGGAGGCTGGGGGTGGGGTGGTGGTGTGTCAATAGCTTAACTTGAGCATGGTTGGGAAATTACATTTTGGCCCACACATGGAGTGACTTAACACAGCAGCTCCCTGAGAGATAAACAAGTCATCTTTCCCTTTTCTACCAGTGGCTGTGCTGGGTTTTTTCCCCTAGTTTTTTCCCCCTTCTCCCTATTACACTATTACCATTCTCATTTCTTTAGCGACTGTCCTAAAGTGAAAGTGGAAGCCAGTGCTATCGTGGAGCAGCATCTGGAACAGTGCTTTCTCTTGAAGGAAAAATAGAGTCTCTAAAATGGGATGCAAACTGTGGGTTGCATAGATACATTTAGCAGTGCAAGGTTAGAGGAACTATCACGTTGGACCTATGATGCAACATTTCCAGGTTTCTTCCTCCCCAACCCTTTCCCTTTCTTCTTTCCCTTCCTCCTCTCCTTCCTCTTCCCCTTTTCTTTCCTCGTCCCTTTTCCCTTCCCTGGTAAGGACAATGCTGAACTAAGAGCACAGGTAAGCCACGGGTTTGGAGTTGGTCTAATTTCTGATGCTCGTACATATGTTCCTTTTTTTCCCCTCTGTTTTCTCAACACCGCCACCAAAAACCAATTTAGCTTAGCGTGGTGGAAGTAAAAGTGGCTTATCTAAGTTTTGTAATATTGCTTGCTTTTTTTTTTTGCAGCTCATGGAAAAACAGCAGAGTGCCACGAAAGTGGGTTTTTTTAACTTAAAAGGTTACAAATGTGAAACTTCACCAAAATGAAGTTAAAATCTTACAATAAAAGTAGTATTGAAAACAAGATGACACATCAGCTGATCTTTGTTTCTTTCCATACCTTGCTGGGGCAGGGAAATCTTTTTTGACTAATCAGCCACTTCCAACTTTTTTATTAACCCCCTTTAAGTGTGTCAGTCCTAACACCACCTATATCCAGAAGACAAAGGGTATCCTTAGCCTGAGCAGTGAAATGAGATGCATGTGAGGTGAGGTGTCTGTTCCAAATAGAGGTGTTCAGAAGTTTAAAGCCAGAGTTTTGCTAAAGGTGAGCCAGTATCCTCCTGTGGGTTTTCAGGGGACTAGGATCGTTTATACCAGATGAAGATTTGGTGCTTCGTACATACATATATGACTTATTTCACCCTCATACTTAGGAAAAAGAAAGTTTTATGGTGAGTAACAGGTGGGTCACAACGCAACAACTTGTAGTTTTCTGGAGTTTGAAGGAAGCAGGTAGTACCTTCAGACCTCTGCACAGTAAAGACAGATGATCTGCAATTAAAGTGCAGCCTGGCAATCTCCCTGCTTCTGAGCATTGCCTCCCAGCACCTGTGAAGAAACAGGATGCCCAGGTGCCTTCATACACCATTGCTGTGCCTGGAGACCCCTGCAGGAACAGGCTGTGCTAGAAAGCTGCCTCCTACAGAACAGCCGCTCTGTTGTTGTGAATTAGGGGGAATGGCTTGCTCTTATCCCAGTGGCAGAAGTTAAAAATACAAGGGGGAGCAAGGCACCTCCTTCCCACTGACTTTCCTTTGGACTGGGGGGGTCTGTGGTGTGTGTTTAACTCCCAAATGTGAGTCTCCGTGCTTAGGATTTAACCGTCCTGTTGGATACATATGAGCAATAGTGTTAGATTCAAATAGCAGAATGATATTCCAGGCGGGAAGAAATTAGCTTAAATTTGTTTCTCTCAGCCTGAGAGCATAGTGTGTGTGAATTTGGTACTTGTTTAAGACAGGGCAGTGAGGACAGAAGCCTCCTATTTTGGCTTGTCAGCAAGAGAGACCCCGGTGACAGGTTCTGGATATGTGCATAGTTTTGTTCAACTTTATGAGGGTCATTGAAGAGAGGTGTCACGAGAGCCTGCCATCGGTGGTCGGGGCTGCCCGCTCAAACACCTAAAACCTCACCTGGGCTCTGCAGAAGAGACCTTTTTGGGTCACTGCATCACAGCTTATCCCTCCCGTGTCTTCCTCTTGTTTTTCTGGCTTCAGGGAGGCCAGGTGGAAATGGGTCTAGTGAAAAGCAAAAATCTAAGAGTGTTTCGCACTGTGGCTTGGTAAGCTACGAAGCGTTAGGGAAACAGGAAGATGGCAAAATGCACGTACGTGCTGTGGGATTGGTGTGTTTATTTGGACAAGAACAAATTACACTAGATAAGTGCCACCGCACCATCCATTGCATGCAGTCAAACACACAAGATTGTTGATTCAGGTCCCCTAAAGTGAAAGGACAGTTGAGAACGTTATGATATGTAAATATGATATTTTTTCCTAGTGTTTGGGCTAGTTCTCATTTGCATTCCTACCTAGAGCACTCAGGGCCCAAATTTGCTAAAGCTTCCTCCGAAAGCACAGTTCTCATGTATTTACATGCTTGCTCATTTGAGCCAGAGTATAGGCTTTTCCTCTGCAATGCTTTGATGAATTTTCTTTCCATACTGAGAACCAGTTCTTGTTGTTATGGGCTTTCCTCTTTTCCTGCACTATACCCTGACCATTGAATACTCCTTGAATTTCCTCATCTTTCTTGCCTAAGCCACCACATGCAGTTAAGACCAATGTAGCAGATCTCTTGTTCCCGTTCTTCAATGGCCTCGAATGCCGCCTGAGGTATTTCTCAGTAACAAAATTCTCTAACTCTCTTTCCAGAAAACAGTGCTTCTCTGGCTCGCGGATACTGCAATATTTTTCATATCACTGAAGTTTATAAGGTGTTTGGTGAAAGGTTCTGAAGAAATGTCGAGTACTGGTTGGTATTCATGAAAAACAGGCAATTCCCTAAGCCATTAAAACTAAGAATATGTTCTTGCAGGGACCAAGATGTCTTTGCCAAATGATGTCAGTATGGAAGAAATACCACTGGAAGATGATGAGCGAGACAGCATAGAATACAAGATCCTAATGGCCTACGCCCAGCGGCGGTTGTCTGTCAGTAAATATAGGAAACTTCTGAAAAATGAGGCCAATGTGCAGAAGTCGTCGTCGTCGTTAATCAGGAGAAAAGCGGAGATTGACCACCAAAGGGATAAAAAGGGACCAACACTAACAGCAGTTTTTCAGGGTGGCGTGACTGAACAGCACAGCAAAAAGCAATCGAAAAGAAAGTACTTGCCAGGATATTGTCTGCCTTTTCTCTGCAGCCGAGCAGCTCAGGAAAAGTCTTCAACACCACCAGTGCAACAAGGGCTCACTGAGGCACAATCTAAGATCATTCTAGAAGGGAATTCTCAGCATCAGACAAGTATGTCTTAGTTCTTTCCTTTTGCTGTTTGTCTTCAAACCTCTCTCGAGATAGCTTAAATGGCTGATGGCCTGTGGAAAGGCAGGAGAAGGAATGTTTCTGTCACTATTTGGTCATGTCTTATGCTAGCTCTATTGATTTCCAATTAGGACGGTAGATTGCCAGACCTTCAGTAGTGCTTGCACACGCAAGATGCGTGCTTGTGACTGGCTTTTCTGTTTTTGATTGTATGGTGGTAAGTATTGTACAACTGTACAGATTGTTTTTTCTGAGCATTGGCTTTTTCTTTTTTGTACCTGGTTAGAAAGAAAACATAAAACACTGGTCAGACTGAAGACCCCCACACTAAAATCAGGGAAGAGAAGTTCTTTGAAGGCCCGTTCAAATCATGCAATATATATTCTACACTAGACCGAAGTGCCAGACTCTGCTTGAAACGCTGGTGCTAAGCAGTTGGCAGTATCCAGCCTCAAGAACAGAGCAGCCCATGTCTCTGGGCCACCTCTTCTATCTTAAATGGAAACAGTCTTTTGGAGTTATCTAAATCTCCTTCACACATTGCTATTATATTAAGTCTGAACCTGCCCTCTCATGCTGGAAGAAGAGCTGATAGTTGGCTGTGACCCATCTGACATCCGGGGATCCCATCCACATAAACATCTTGTACCCCAGCCACCAAAGCCAGCCCCACGTCAACTACTGCACTGCAGGCAATGGGATTTTACCTTTTGTACTCTGGAAAATAACTAATATAAATATAACTAATATAAATATAAAATAACTTTTCATACAAGACTGAGAGAGGAGGATGAGGTATCCCCATTAAGTTGCCATATACAGTATATGATAGGTTGCCATATTGCTTTCGTATACATAAGGTAAGGGGTTATTTGCTTAATTCGTCACAGCCTAGATACTGTTGGTGTTGCAGCAGTTCTCCCCTTTCACCACATCTAAAGATATTACTAACAATTATCCATCACCTACTCCTCCAGATGAATGCCCCATCCCTGATCAGTTTAACTGTCCTGGGCCAGCTCCTACTCACCAAGCCCATAATTTTCCCTCCTAACAAATCCAGCTGCATCTCTCAAGAAATGGTCCCTGCCTCAGCCCAGTGCCTTTTGCTAGGGAGAAATAACTACAACTTTCCATTGTTTGATTGCCAGGGACATTCGTCTGCATCTGGATATCTGTTTTTATATCCATTTTATTTTCACATTGCCAAGGAAAGCACTCAACAGTTTGGGTGCAATCACTTGACAGCCCTGCCAATAAATTGCCGTGTTCCCTGCAGCACGGGTGGCAGCATGGCGTCAAGGAAAAACCTCCCCGTGCTGGGTGTTAACCTCCCTGGGGACCCTGCCTGGCTTCAAATATTGGCTTTACCTGCCCTTCAGCCAGTTGCTGGACCAATTCCTACAACATTATTATTATTATTTGTCACTTACACTGCTAGCAGCTGCACTGCAAACTTGCCCAGGCCATTCTGGAGAAAATGGGGATGCTGTTGGGGACTACCCATCTAAATTGAAGGCCTGTCCTGTTGCCCAATCTTAGGTTTCCGAAGTAATGAACAGCCTGATCCCCTTCCTAGAAGTTTAGCAGCTCCCTGACAAGCTCTGCAGCAGACAAGGGGATGGAAATGTCTTGGGGTTCATTCACCAGCCTTGAAATGCAGGTTTTATTGGCTGCATTAACCCCTGCTGCCCTCACAGTAAACTCTGCTTGTGAATTTTACGTGTCTTATAGGTCAGGCCACTCCTGAGCTTGTCTTGATGCCTGATGGTCACGCAGGAGCTGTCACTTGGCAGTTGTGGTGGGAAGATGGGGCTTTGCATCCCAAGCTTTTTTAGACAAATTGTAAGGAAGGCCACACTGTAGATGAAATGAACCTTGTAACAGCTCCTGCTGCTCTCTTTGCTATAGCAGGATCCCCGTTGGAGTCCCCTCAGTGAGGCACGCCTTCAGCCAGTGAGGGTCCTGAACAGGGTCATTACACAAGGTGGATAAAGCCAGCCTGGTTGCCGAGTTCTCCAAATATTCATGCCTGCTTAATACAGCAGTGTCAAGGACAGGAGAAGCTATTGTGCTAGAGGTGCCTCTGAAGTGAAGTCTGCTTCTCCTTTCCCAGGATTAGACCATGGGAACAAGGAAAGAGCATTCAAATATACCATTTTTTTCTGAATCTGGACCTATAGATGAACTAATCACGGGCAATACCACTCTCACAGTAAGGTCTGAGATTCACAGTCCTGTAGAGCAGTGCTCTCGTCGTTCTCAACACACGGCGTGCTTCTGGCTCGCAAGGATGTACACTGGTGAACAACACTCACACTTGCCTCTGTATGGCCTCTGTATAGTTAGCTGCTGCTCAAATACCAGAGAGGGGCTGTACTGCTCTACTTGTCTCTCTAAATTATTACCAGCCGATCTCAAGAAATAGCAAAGCCCCAGTGTGGGGAAATGTATCTCCTGATATCCTATGGGCACTTCCACCTCAGGGGGCATGTAAACAAGTAAATCACTGAATTATTTCCTGGAAAGATTAATTGCCTTCTTTATTTCCCACCCTCCTTCCCAATCAGGTGAAACAACAGATGTCAACCACATTGCAGACAAACTTGCCAAGCTTGTTACTTCCAGATCCCAGGAATCTCCTTCAGATGTGTCATTCAAGATAATGTCTCAAGGCCCGCGTCAGGAACAAGACGATAGTGATCCTAGTGGTGAAACTGAGGGCGAGGAACATGGTAAGGGTGAAGAATTTCATGCTCCCGGGCAGCATGTCAGGCTGGGATTGCACACTGAGGCATTTTGTCTAGACATGGTGAAGTGGTCAGGGCTTCTGTGAAGAAGGACGTTTGCTCTGCTGGTTCTTGCTCTGTCGCCCACATTTCAGGGGCTGTTCTTGCAATCCTCTAACGAGTCCTGCCTGCCACTGCAATTAAAGGAAGCACCCTTAAAAATCCAAGGAGGTGTGACATGAGAAAAAGAGGATAAAGGTAAAGGGACATAAGGTGTCAGAGCAGCAGTAGGAGTGGCAGGACTGAGGGCAGAGAAATACACTGGGCCTCTAATGCCAAAGACCAGTCCCTGGGGCAATAATGTCTTGGTCAATCCCTCTTCAGTGATGGGACAACATTGCTCAACAATCTGTTATAAGTCTGAACCGCTTGTCTTCCAGGACGTCTGCAGAGATTTAGTTTTAATGCAAGCTTTCTATGGATTTCTGGTGACAAGGGGGATCCTTCCATACTTGCATTTTCTTTAATCTGGCAAACCCAGAGTTTGTCCTAACGAGTTGCAGAAGGTATAAATGTCAATGGTGAGGGAATTTTTTTTTTCCTAATTTTAAGTCCATTTTCATGGGCTACCCCTAGGCGCTCTTTTGTTCTGGCTTGTTATCAGAAATATCTCAAAGCCCAAAGGGCTGGCAGTGGGATGTTAAAGCCCCTGCTCTTTCCCAGATTCTTAATTGAAGCAAAACATCGGGCAGATGGAGAAACAGCATTGCTTACTCCACGCAGACTAGAACAGTGAGCTTCTGCTTAAAGCCTGAATGCACACCTCATTGTGAATTTGCCACAAAATAGCAGCTGTTTTCGTGATTAAGTGACACAAAGGCTTTTGCCATAGTTTACTATCTGAATGCTACTAGAAGGCTGAGATATTTATGTTAACTTTTTTCTTTAACAGATGAAGAAAAGATAATACGAAGAGTAGTTGCACTGTTAAGACAATCAGGGGACCAACTAGAAGAAAAGGTAACTCCTTCTATTTTCAGGAGCTCCTTCGGTTTTCAGGAGCTACACAGTTTAGAGTGTGAGAGAGAGATTTACTTCTCCTGGGAGTGAATGTTTTGTAACCTGGTGCGCTCTGTCTCTGTCCTGAACTTCTCTTTCCACATTTAGGTCTTTCCGAAACCTTCACCATTCACCCTGAAATCTTTCTCAAGACCAGAGGACTAGCAGAGATCTCTGCTGGGGGAGGGTGCGGGAGGAAGACAACAAAAATGTACATTTCAAAGAGCAGTCACTTTCCTTGTTCCTGTTGACTTTTGTGGCATGTAAGCACTTGAGTCACTCTGAGAAACTCTTGTGTTCACATTAAATTTGGCATACAAATTGTTCCCAGTTGGAGGGACAGAAATGCTGCAGCTTTGAGAGTTGCTGGAGGGAAATAAATCTTCTGAGCACATTTTGAAAGCCCTGCCCAAAAGCTATAGAAGAACCCCCACATGAGTTCATTAGTTGGAGTGGAATTTTTCTCTATTAAAAGTATACGTACCTGTTCCCTTTACTCCCTTTTTAGCTGCCCCCAGCCTAAAAAGGTATACTCCCACATGGAGGACGTGCTCAGCTCCTGCAGCAGAGAGGTATACAAATGCAGTAAGAAGCATCACAAAGACCATGACTGAGCAAATGGAGCTTAGCATGGCAGCTGTTGCCAGCACCTTCCAAAACCTTGCTTTTACTGTCACCTTCCCGCTGCTCCTGTATTCCCATGTCCCTTCACCTGCAGGTCTCAGTATCAGTGTAACACTTGTTTTGCTTTCTCTCTCTCTGCTTCTCTTATTCACAGGCAAAAAAACTGGAGATTTTTTTTTTTTTAGGAAAAAACATGAAGTGACCTCCAGAGCCTAAAGTAGCAGTTTTGCAGCGAGTTGTGGGGTTTGTGTGTCATCTCTTGCATTCAACACCACAATTTGACTATACTGCATGTAATACTTAGAGATGCTCTCCTTTCCCGATAAGACGAGGAAAGCAATTCCAACAAAAGCAGCTCAATTTAATCAATCCTTATTCTTAATTTCAGATCAAAAAGGACAGTGCTTTCTGTCAGCATTTTAAAAACATGCTGTCCTACACCTTCTTTGAGAGGATCACTGATTTGTTCCTGGAGGATGTCTCAGCAGTTTCAACAAGTGAGCCAGGAGGCCAAGTACAATGCACAAAAGTTGCCTTTACAATGGAAGTTGTCACCAGACTTACTGCTGTGGACAACCATCCTATGAACCTGGTCTTGGGCTTTGGATTAAAGTACCTTAGAGAACACTTCAAGCCGTGGATTCAGGACCAGGGTGGCTGGGTATGTGTTTTGCCTCCATTGACTTGTGCCTAGCCTTAGGCACCTCGAAGCAGCACACTTTCACAGAACTAACACGGGCCAGATGCAAACCAAACCAAACTGCATATTCTTTAATGCAGCGTGTACCCCAGCTATGGAAATACTTGTTACAAGGCATCTTCTATGCCTCAAGCTTTTCATTTACATAGGTCCAAAAAAAACCAACAGGAGACATGCATGGAGAGTTATTAAGTACAAAACGCTGTTCCAGGCACAGACAGTCTCTCCACCACGAATAGCTGAAGGCTGGGAGAAACACCAGAAAACTTTATGCTTGCCCTAGTCCTATACTTCTCCCTGTAAGTCTGCCGTTGGCAGGTTCTGGGGGCAGCATATTAGTTCAGCGGTTAATAGAGTCCGCCCTTATGGCGTGGTATCCTTCCACCTTCCCCATACACAAAGGCATCTGTTTATCTTCATATCCCTCTTTCAAAGTCAGTTGTGCCAGGTGCCCTTTTGTCAGCAGTGACACTGAGCTGCTGCCCTTCGTAGCTCCTTTACCTGAATTTGCTGGGAGGCACTTGCAACGGAGATCCTAGTCTTTTTGTGCTTCGTGAAATGAATGGAAACGTTCAGCAGCTGTACAGCCTGTGTCCATTGGAACAGATAGCATGCGAGGTCAGGAAATCCTACTGGCAAGCCTACTGTCTGACCTCAGCAGATTTGAAATTAGGGGGAAGGTCTTCGTTACTTTCATAATTGTAAGTTTTCTTTCTACGTTACAGGATAAGGTTTTGACTTCACTGGATGAGGAAGAAGTAGAGTAACCATGACTGAATCCGTTCCTCAGGGTGCAGGAGCCTTCGCTTAAGGGACACAAAGGATCTTACCACAAACTGATGCCAGGATGATTAGTGGCTGTGTATTTTTATTTTTAACATGGAAGGTTGGAAAGTTGCATGGCTAAATTTGTTGGGTACAATTGCACTTTCTTAAAGTTGGCATTGATGTAGAAGTGTTCTTCAGTGGATATGAAGGCACTTTCAACTCCCCTGGAGCATTCAGTGCCATGGATAGTGATTTTAAGTATCTTTCTGAGTAGAGATGCCTGCCACTACTCCTATGGATGGATGCTGAAGTGCAAACTGGACAAAAATATCAAAATATGCAATCAAGAACCACTGGACTGTGATCAACCATCAACCAAGTGAGACAAGTGCTGCCAGCTTTTTGTAGTTCATAGAGGTACCACCTGTTATCAATTCCACAGTCCCTTGTTAGAAGGTACACCTACACACTGCTACCAGTTTCCTCTCTCTCCCCACCTCCTTCTCTGAGTAGGTTCTCCAAAGTATTGATGCCATTTTATACTTCTGAAAGGGACTGAGTAGGGTTAATGAGGGCCTTTTACTCCACTGCCTTCCCCACTCCCCCAAGAAAATAGACTTGATCTACCTATAGATTCTTTTAATTTGAACTCTTCTCTTTAACACCCTTCAAAGCACGGCACAAGAGATGTTGACTTTTACAGCATTATTTTGTCCATTAATGTGGAAGATACAAATGTTGTGGGAGCTTTGTAGTCCAAGAAATTTAAAATTTATCCTACTGTACCAGTTTTCCTCCTTATTCAAAAGCAGCTCGATGCTATGTATAATCTCAGGGATTTCTCTGTAAACTGAACTGACCCTTCGGCCATTGAAAACAAGTGATCTGGTTAGAGTTCTTGAATCCGTCTGTGTGGCAGTGGAAGGAATAACAGCGCATCATTTAGAGTAGAGGCGGATGCCAGTGAAACTATTCATGATTTTGAGGCTTGGTTTGTGGCCTTTTTAGCTGATGACCTTTGGATTTCTGTCCCCTGCAAATCCCCAGTGGAGACAGGGGGAACTCGGGACGTCTGCTGAAGCCATAAAACCATGCCATCGCTTCTGTGACTTTCCAGTACAGACAGGTAATGTTTCCTGAAGAGGCTCCCTGCCTCTCAGTAAGATGCCCTTCCACTACAGGTACCCTTTCTGTGTGTATAAGTACGTTAACTACAAAGATTACGTGTAGAACTTAGCAGCAAATCATGAATTTGAATGAAAGTGATAAAAAGCATTTTAACCGGATGTATAAAATATGCAGTGCTATCAAAGATCAAGTAATTTTCTAATAAACCTTAAACTTTAAATTCATGTGTAGCAAACTGTGCCTCTGTTTGGACACGAATGTGTGAAACAAAAGACAGAGACGTTGGAAGTGAGTTACCTTTGTTTCCCTTTTTGAAAGGAGCTGGGAAATACTTGATGTATCTCTACACTGTAAATCTAAGGTTCCCTTAGTTTTTAAGAACATCCACTCTTTCTGATCACTTCAGATGTCCCCAGAGGGGGGGATGATTTGTGGGGGAAAGGCAAGCACTTACCTGAACGTTCAAAATATTGTTCGTCTCCTTCTGTCTCTTGCTCCAACAACTTTTTCCTATGGAAAAAAAAAATCGTGAGGCATTGTACCCTCCCACACATTGGAGGCTGCTGCTTTATTATAGATTTGATTGGTTTCTAAAGCAGGCTTGTTAGCTAGATCTTGGCTCCGAAGAGCTGGATCTGATTCCATTTTAATTACACTACAACTAGACTTGATCTGCTAGCGTACATCGGTTTGCCATTAGTTGGGCACTAGCTTACGGAATTCACTTTTTAAACTTTTTCTGCTAGAATAACAGCCTGCTATTTAGCGAGGTGGAAATTCTGTGTTCGTGAGTGCAGTTTTCAAGCCGACGGTTTAGCAGCCCTAAAGCCACACTTGTCCCTCATCCCCAGTTCGGTACCTCAGGGCCCGTTTCATGCCGAGAGCGGAGCCAACAGCAAAATAGACTGTCTTTGAATGGGAATGTGAGAACTAGCCATCCAAGAAAAGATATTCAGCTGGTTTTTATTTTCCTCTGCGTTGTTAAGATGGATTTTTTTCAGTAGCAGTAGGGGCCAGCATAGGAAATCAGCCAAGCGAGCTGTTTCTTATTTAGTCATTCTTACATTTGTCATCTGCATTAGTTAGATTTTAAGAGCAATCTACTCCTTTTATGGCAGGGATCCGTGGTAACCTCCTTGCTGGAACGATGGCTTTGGCTTATTCTAAGAGCAGTCAGCAAGGCTGAGCTCTTGCCACTGCTGCTGCCTGGCACGAATTAACAAAGCTCTACTACTGGCTCAACCAGTCTTCGTCTTGCTGTCTTTTTTAAATCTGTGATGACTAAACTAGCGGCAGACAAATACGTGCGCTTTGGGTGCAAAAGGAAGGGGAAGGGATGTTGTGATGGGGGGCGACTGGCCATGCCTTCATTTTATGTTACTTTCTCGCAAGACATCTTCGTCTGTGTTTAGCTGTAGGACCTTCTGGGGCCTATTTGGGGTGTTACTGTAAAAGACAGAGGTTTACTGTTAAAACAAGAAGTGTCATTTGGGAATTTTTTTATTGTATGTCTACCCAGGTTAGTGTCACGCTATTTGTTATATCAACAAGTTTAATTTTACAATGAACAGTTTTCACTGTGCATTAAGGTGGCAACAACAGAGCTTAGCCCCACGCAGGTGTCGCCGGGATTTATTTTTAAAGGACACTAGAAGTGTCCTGCACCTGCCTTCTGCGCTTTGTTAAAGCCACTCAGCCCACTGGGGCAGCCTGTGTTAGCACCTGGGAGCTGCCGTCCCAGCCTAACATCACCCTCCGAGAGCCGGGGCTCCAGCAGCGAGTGGGACCTGCCCCGGTGGGCTTTCCCTGGAGCAGCTAAAGGCACCAGGTAAGAAAATCCCACTGCCCACGTGTGGCACAAAGGAGCTCTGCCCTGGCCCCTGGCTGCAGTACCCCTTGCTCCGGTCTGTAAGCAGGAGGCAGAAATAGTAGAAAACAGCCCTGAGCCTTCACCCAAACCCAAACATTTTACTTGTCTGTTACTTACCTTTGCCTGTGGTCAGAGGGTTGGATTTCTTTCAGCTCTCAGGAAATGCTGTCAAATCCAGCGTTTCTCCAAAATAGGCTGATGAAGTATATATAGAGGCATCCTTGGGTCTTCTCGCCACATCGCATGGTCTCCCTCTTTTTCAACCTGCTTCTCCTATCTCTCCTTCCCACAGGTGAGTAGCAAGCCACTGCTGCCACCGATACACACATTTGAGTAGACAGAAAAGCAGCAGGTGGACAGAAAGTGAATTGCAGTGAGGCACCGAGGGGAGTAGCTCAAGAGACACCATTGTCTGAAAAGTGGATTTACTGCCTATGACTCCTCTGCTGTAGAGGCTCACAGTCTGGAACACATTCAGGTTAAAAGTTCACAGCTGGGGTGTTGTAGTGTGAGAACCAAGCAGAAAACATTAAAGCTGATTGACTTGCCTTTTTGTTATCTGCGGCTGTGATGTTCTTGCCAGGGATGGTGTAAACCCCAGAAAAGAGACAGAAACTCTAGCTCTATTGGATGATACCTAGCACAGCAGGTTGTGGGGTGGGGTTAGGAGACGTTCCGGGATTTGAGCTACTGTGATCCATCCGAGCCAACCCACAGAGAAGGTTTCTCCTGTGTCCCATGACTTTCTCCACTGTATGTCAGGCCCTGGTTCTCATGGGGGTCTTCAACCACCCTGGTATTTGCTGGAAAGGTGACACAGCCAGGCATGCACAGTCCGGGAGGTTTCTGCAGAGCATTGATGACAACTTTTTGGCACAGGTGGTGGAAGACCCAATGAGGATAGGTGTGCTGCTGGACCTTGCACTAACCAACAAAGAAGGACTGATAAGGGATGTGGAGGCTGCAGTGGATGATGCAGTAATGATGGTGGAGTTCAGGATCCAGTGTGAAAGAAGCAGGGCAAAAAGTAGGATTACAGCCCTGGATGTCAGGAGAGCTGACTTTGGCCTCTTCAAAGACCTACTTGGAGGAGTCTTATGGGTTAGGGCTCTAGAAGGTAGGGGAGTCCAAGAGAGCTGGTTAATATTCAAGGACCGCTTCCTCAAAGCCCAAGATCTGTTCATCCCTATGAGTAAGAAATCAGGCAAAGGAGGCAGGAGACCTGTATGGATGAGCAAGGAGCTCCTGGAAAAACTCAAATGGAAGGAGGAAGTTTACAGAATGTGGAAAAAGGGACTGACCACTTGGGAGGAATATAGGAACATTGTCAGAGTACGCAGGGTTGCAACAAGGAAGGCTAAGGCCCACTTGGAATTAAACTTGGCAAGCGATGTCAAGGACAACAATTAGCATCAAGTACAGCATTCAAGTACATCAGTAGCAAAAGGAAGACTAGGGAAAATGTGGGCCCGCTGCTGAATGAAGTGGGTGCCCTGGTGACGGAGGATGCGGAGAAGGTGGAGTTACCAAATGCCTTCTTTGCTTCAGTCTTTACTGCTAAGGCCAGTCCCCAGGAATCCCAGACCCTGGAGGTAAGGGAAAAAGTCTGGAGAAAGGAAGACTTTCCCTTGGTTCAGGAGGATGAGGTTAGAGATCATGTAGGCAAACTCGACACCCACAGATCCATGGGAGGCACCCACAAGTGCTGAGGGAGCTGGCAGATGTTATTGCTCAGCCACTCTCCATCATCTTTGAAAGATCGTGAAGAACAGGAGAGGTGCCTGAGGACTGGAGGAAAGCCACCGTCACTCCAGTCTTCAAAAAGGGCATGAAGAAGGACTTAGGAAACCACAGGCCAGTCAGCGTCACCTCAGTCCCTGGAAAGGTGATAGAACAGCTCATTCTGGGTGTCATCTCTAAGCATGTGGAGGAAAAGAAGGTTATCAGGAGTGTTCAACATGGATTCACCAAGGGGAAATCATGCTTGACCAATCTGATAGCCTTCTATGGCGGCATGACTGGCTGTGTAGATGAGGGGAGAGCAGTGGACGTTGTCTACCTCGACTTAAAAGCTTTTGACACTGTTTCCCATAACATCCTCATAGGCAAGCTTAGGAAGTGGGGGTTAGATGAGTAGACAGTGAGGTGGATTGAGAACTGGCTGAATGGCAGAGCTCAGAGGGTTGTGATCAGCAGCTCAGAGGCCTGCAGCTAGCCGTGTTCCCCAGGGGTCAGTACTAGCGCCTGTAGTAAAATTAAAATCTTGGACATAATCTTGGACCAGCCAGAGGCAGCAATATTAGCCATACTGGGATACAGGAAAAACTACACACACGTCCTGTATTTAAAGTAGCTGTGTGTGCCTTGTTTCAGCTGGCTTGATTGGTTTCTTTCATCAAACCTTTGCATCTTGGGAAAGATACCTTCCTGGGAGCACCTGAGTTAGAAAGATTTTCTGTGGGGTGGGGGATATGGGAGCTGCTTCAGCCATGATCATCGTGTTGAGCATCAGAGAAAAGGTGAGGGTGACCTTGTGATTGACCTACTCTGGCAAAGCTGTGGAAGGCTGTGGAATAGCAGCCAAGTTTTGTGTTTTGCCTTGCCAACCCCAACATCAAAAAGCCCTGAGCGAGCTCCTCAGTGTCTCCCAGAAAAAAACCTGAAAGATTTCAGGTGGCGTTCAGGCACCTCTCAGGTGGCATTCAGGGGTTTTCAAAATTGTTCTAGAGGCTGGGTGTCATCTGTGCCTTCTGTATTTTACCCTTTCAGGTAAATGCAGATCACTTGGTTGCTTTCTCTCCAGAAGGAAGAGAGTCAAGTCTTTTAACAGAAAGCTGAGCACTCCGATCCCACCCTCTCCGGGACCTGGAGACTAAGGAAAATGCTGAATGCTATGTAAAAGCCACAGCACTTAGACTTGAAAAATACTGATGAAATTTAGAGACGAGGTGTCCCATAGCAGAGATGTATTCCCTCGTGCTCATCCGTAACTTCTCTGTAGAAATAATTACAACAAAACCACACTGCACAAACAGGGTGTATGGAGAGACAATTTCTGCGTGTTTTTTTTTCCCCAAGCCAGTGCTCACAGAAGGAAAGCTCAGCTCTTTCTGCAGGAGCGGGGAGCGTTCACCACCACCCCTACCTAGCCTGTCCCACTTCTTTTATCTGTTGCGCAGAGAACACACCTTCAGCCACTCACTGACTCCTGGTTTGCATCCATCTGTACAAAGGCACCCACCTGTATCCTGGTTTGGGGTACTGGAGTGATTATTACCAAGACATGGGACATAATTTGCTCTGCTTTCACTGTGGCCAGTCCAGGATAACCATTGCTGTGCCCTCCGAGCTCACAAAGAAACTTTTGAGGGTTGCTGACCAAGCGAGGTCCTGCGCAGGCTCAAGACATAAACACCCACAGCAAAGTCCCAGATTTAGCTATAAAAGGACATGGGTTTAAAAAAAAACAAACCAACAACCCACAAACAAAACAACAACAAAACAACTTAAAAGTTTAAACACCTGACCCCAAACCTGAAAGCAGGCTGGATATCAAGTAGACCTCAGAATATCTATTACAACCTGGGTCCTCCCTGAAAATGGATTTCTGCGCATCCGGAGGGCGGAGCACACAAGCCAGAGGAGGTCATGCAGGAGGTGCTGTGGCTACAAAATGCACGTGCCCGTGGAAACATTCGCCCGGCCCAAATCTGCTCCTGTTTTCCCGTGGCTGTGCCCAGTGGTACCACCTCATGCACCCGATCCCCCTTCCCTCGCTGCATCCCTGCAGGTGAAGGGCCAGCCCTACTGAAGCATGGAGGAACCTCCCGCCGACTAAATGAAACTTGCTTTTAATAACAAACAAACAAACAAATAGGTGATGTCAGCCAGCCAGGAACTTGCACATGCTCTGCCAAGCCTTAGCGTGAAGTGATGTGTAAAAGTATTAGGAAGGAATAGGGCAGAGTTCAGTGTTGGGGTCAGGCCTCTGCTTTTAATTAAGGCAAGTAGGAGTTAGGAAAGACAATATCCCATTATTGAGTGGGTAGTGCCTGTCATGTTAGATGCAGTGTCTGCATCCAATTAAAGGAGGCAAATTAGCCTTTAGTGCCAGAAGAAAAACCAAAACGAGAGCCAGTTTGATGGACCAAAATTAAATGTAGAGACAGGAAGAATTTATCATCCCCACAAAAACGTTTGGAATACACACTGGAAATAAACTTCAAGAAATCCATGGAAATTCTTTGAAGGGGAGTGACTCACAGTCACTTTGAAGGCTAAGTTTTCTTTCTACTTTCTGCTTTTGAAAAAGGTTTTAAGATTCATAAACTATATTTTGCTCTAAGTGGGGAGGCCTGGGATAACCATCTTCTCCCCACTCCCTCAAATGCTACTAAGCAAACCGCTTATCCTCTTTGCTTACCACCGGGCCCTTGAAGGGTGATGCTCAGCATCCCATCCCAAGCACTGTTTTGTGACCCCAGTGGTGGGGAAAGCAAGCAGCTGCTCCAGAATGAGCCTGCCATCTCTTCTGCTGTTTGGACAGACCACAGGACGAAGCATAGGAAAATATGCAGATACATCTGCGTGGGTATTTGAAAAGCATGGATTTGATGGATGGACCACTTGGTGGATAAGGAACTGGCTAGATGGCCGCATTCAAAGGGTTGTGGTCAATGGCTCAATGTCCAAGTGGAAACCAGTGACGAGTGGCGCTCCTCAGAGGTCAGTACTGGGACTGGTGCTGTTTAACATCTTTGTCGGCGACATGGACAGTGAGATTGAGTGCACCCTCAGCAAGTTTGCTGATGACACCAAGCTGTGTGGTGCAATCAACACGCTGGAGGGAAGGGATGCCATGCAGAGAGACCTGGACAGGCTTGAGAGGTGGGCCTGTGCAAACCTCATGAAGTTCAACCAGGGCAAGTGCAAGTTCCTGTACCTGGGTCGTGGCAATCCCAGGCACAAATACAGGCTGGGCAGAGAATGGCTTGAGAGCAGCCCCGAGGAGAAGGACTTGGGAGTGCTGGTGGATGAGAAGCTCAACATGAGCTGGCAATGTGCGCTCGCAGCCCAGAAAGCCAACCGCATCCTGGGCTGCATCAAAAGAAGAGTGCAGCACGTTGAGGAAGGTGATTCTGCCTCTCTACTCTGCTCTGGTGAGACCCCACCTGGAGTACTGCGTCCAGCTCTGGAGTCCTCAGCACATGAAGGACATGGACCTGTTGGAACGGGTCCAGAGGAGGGCCACAAAGATGATCCGAGGGCTGGAGCACCTATGCTGTGAGGACAGACTGAGAGAGTTGGGGTTGTTCAGCCTGGAGAAGAGGAGGCTCCAAGGAGACCTTGTAGTGGCCTTCCAGTACCTAAAGGGGGCCTACAGGAAGGATGGGGAGGGACTCTTTATCAGGGAGTGTAATGATAGGGCAAGGGGTAACAGTTTCAAACTAAAAGAAAGGAGATCTAGATTAGATATTAGGAAGAAATTCTTTACCCTGAGGGTGGTGAGACACTGGCACAGGTTGCCCAGGGAAGTTGTTGATGCCCCGTCCCTGGAAGTGTTCAAGGCCAGGCTGGATGGGGCTTTGAGCAGCCTGGTCTAGTGGGAGGTGTCCCTGCCCATGGCAGGGGGTTGGAACTAGATGATCTTTAAGGTCCCTTCCAACCCGAACCATTCTGTGATTCTATGATATGTACACCACGGTCTCTCATACAGGGCAGAGGAGAAGGGAAACCTGCAAAACACTGCAATTACCAGCATTAAATGGCCTGCTTGCCCTGCTGCTACTAATATTTTTCAAAGAAAGGGTTGGAAAGTATCGTATTATTTTACCTACAGATAGTCACTCAAGCAAAGCAAGTTTAAAACCACCACAGCAACCATTTGCTTTGAATACTATGCATGTGAGTTTGCAGTTCAGTCATGAGGCTTCGGTACGGACATTATGAAGCATCTCAGCTCAAAAGTAAGTTGGTTAATTACCTTCTGGCCTCTGGGTCCTTCTTTCTAGCAGCCCAAGGACGGGTGAAGGTTGACTCTCTCACAGCTATTACAACGTTGAGTATTTTGCTGCAGTTGCTCCCAAGAAGGATGGGCTGTCACCTTCTTTGTGCACATACTAAAATAAAATACACAAACCCCCCAAAATCCAGTATTTGTGTTTTTTCCTGAAAAAGTTGCAATGAAAACAAGTGGAGGCAGCTGTAATTACAAATAAGGTACTGAGCTCTTCTAGGTATATAATAATATATTTTCTTTTATATATATATATATAAAAAAATATTAAAAACTCAGAAAGAGTAAGAGGTACATCAGATCACCGAACCTATTCTGTCTGGAAGGAACAGATGTAGAAATCATTAAATAGAAAACCAACACCACAGTTGCAATGCAACAGTAACAGATAGAGGGAGAGGAGTAGATTCTTACTTTTGGTGCTGCATGTGAAATTCAATTCTTTCTAAGGACTTTTAGACTTACAAGTAGCAAAGCTTTTGGGCAGAAGGGAGGGATCTTCATATTTAATATGATCCTTGCTTGCAGTGCGTTTTTATTTCCCCCCCAAGTCTTCCATGTCACAAAATAATACAGGAATCGGACTGGCCAGGGATCATTTCAAATACGAAGTGTATCTCACGCAGCTATGCAATAAAGACGAGCATCTTGCCAAAAACAAAATCAAAACTCAACCCAAAGCCTTCTCTGAAACAATCTTTTTGATGACTTAGAGTTGGCTCCCAGCGGCACACTGGAGTCAGGAGACCAAATCCACCAAGTCCCTGCTTACAGCAACAGCAGCTCATCGTGCACAACGGCAAGACAAATGCCAGGTAAATTGGAAACAAATGTTGGAGAAATCCTGCAGTAAACGATGAATCTGAATCGCCAAGCCCTCTTAGCTCTACAGGTGCCTTGCCTGTTGCCTTTTACAGTCATGGAAAGAGATGGGTTTTATTACTAACATAAAATTAACTCAAGGAAATGAACAACAGGGGCATAAGGATTACGTCTCCTGTCTGTCTTCTTGGTCCCCTCCTTCTGGAGCTATCTAAAGCTGAAGGATGATTCAAACATCAGATGAGAAGAGAGAAAAACACGCGTGTGGTAGAAGGAGACAAGTATCCTAAAGCAGCAGAAAAAACATCTCTCTCTTTCCCACCTATTCCCATGTCCCTGGACTGAGAGACTGACCTACGCTTTCTACAAAGACCTGGGAAAACCAAGAGCAACTCTTCCCTACCTGGTACCGTTCACCAAAAAATTTTCCCTTGGATTCTGGCTTTATGACAAGCCCATACTGCTGTCTAACTTTTGATTTCTGAACATTTTTTTTCTCTTCTGAGGAGAAAGAGGGATGCCAGTGGCTCAATTACTCTAGTTTAACTGATGTCAGCCCTTTTCCCCAGCTGTTGAGGAAACCCCAGGACGTGGGGATGTGGGAATGCCTGCAGAGAAGCGGTTCTGGGTTTCCTGCTCCATCGGCAAACCATCGAACAACCCATCACACGTGTGCTCCTCTTCCCATGTGCCTCACCAGCCCCCCGGCTCCTCTCTCCCGGAGGGAGCATCTGCGCCTGTCTCCCCCCTGACCACCTCCCACCTTGCTCCTCACATGCGCAAACGCCAGAGCCCACCTGCCCCAAAGGGGGACAAGTGGACCTTGGTTCCTCATCCACCACGTGTGGTTGACCACGTTCCTCAGCTCCAGCCTCCTTCAACTCCCGCTTCAGCCCAGTACTGGATGCGCTGCCTTTTGAGTGGCCAAGGCCAAGAGGGATGGGGCAGGGAGCTGGGGGGGTGGTTTTGGGGAGGCAGATGCAATGCAGAAACAGCGTGGAGAGGACGTATGGTCAGCACACTGGAAGGACAGGAGAGAGAAGTACATTCTTTAAAAAAGTCAGCCTTTGTTATTAGTGCTGCTGGTGGAACAACTTTTTATTAGAGGCATCTGAAAGTGGTTTTCTTCCATCAAGTAATTCATCCCTAACAGCTGTGCTTCAGCACAACAGCCCACATAAGCACAGCAACGCTGCAGCCACAGGGGTTCTCAAAACATTCTCAGGGTGGAAAGAAGAAAGCGGCGTCGAGGGAGGAATCACCCTGTCTCCAGCAAACAGAGCATGCCTGAAAAACATAAAATTAGGAATAATATACCGATGGATGGGGTTATTTTTAAAACGTCTATTGCCTCATGAGCCATTTTAATACAAAATTCATTTACAAACCTTCCTCCTGTCCACAGTAGGGGTCATTTTCTGATCTCTTCTTCCTTGGCTTTTCAGCGCTGTGCATATTTGCCTAAAATCGGGATCTTTGATCCGCAGGACTCACCTGCTGCTCGCTTCCCACCTGAAGTCAAGTCGGCGTGTCCGCAACACCACGCTCATTTCCACAGCGGCCAAATGCGATTTCACAGCGAGGACAACGGCGGCCTGCGCTAAGGAACGAGGCACAAAAGCTCGTTACGTGCCCTTGGAGACCGAGGTCTGGTTTTCATTAGGGCACCCCACGTAACGAGAGCCAGGGGAGGTGCAAGACAGGAAAGAGGCCGTCCACAGGCGCAGCTCACAGGAGGATTTTACAACGCTTTTTCACAAGCGAGAGGCTCTGAGCCGATTCCCCATATGCATCGCCCCGATCGCCACCTCCTCCTCCAGCTCACCGGCTGCCCTCCGGCCGGCCCCAAACCCTGGCGAATGACGACTCTTGCCAGCACAATAGCGCCTTGCCGCCGAAAACCTGCCATCAGGGCAGTGCACAAGAGGGATTACCCCCACCAGGAAGCCTTTACGGTCCCACGAAGCGCCCAGCGCAGACACGTTTTCCGCCCCATCAAGCCACGATGCTGATTTCTGTGCTGCTGCTCCGCTCTTAGGGACAAAAGCGGGGCGGCTGGCTTCTTGTGAGCCAAATCAAGGAAGGCCCGAGCAGAAAGCAGCTTATCTCACCACATTATCATCACCGGCTCCCTCAGTCGCGAAGCGATGCCTTTCCCTGCTGCCTCACCTGCCAGTGGCACGGGGGTTTCTCTGGCTTGGCTTCAGAAAAGCCTCTTTGCTTCCAGGGTGTTTTCTCCTCCCGCTTTGAAGGCCAAATGGAGGCAGGGAGAAGCTGAGCATGTCTCCAAGGTCACCAAATCAGCAAGTGTCTCACACTGGCTCTCTGCAAGGCTTTATCCAGTGCCGGACCTGGGCAGCCCTGGCATTTTCCTCTCCGACCTTCTGCTACACAGCCGATGACTCTCCTTTCCCCTCTTTATTCCCATGTTTTTCCCCCCCCAGTGCCCAGAGTATGAGCACTTCATTCTGCCACCTCAGGCTCTGTGCTCAGACCAATGCCCAGCCTTGGCTTTCACCACTGTCCTTATCCCATTCGCATGGTTGCCGCATCACCCAAATAAACCCCAGTTGCAGACAATGAAAAGACATTCTCAGCTGGAACAACTTATCGATGTGACCCTTTCCCAGCCTCACCTCATCCGTACCTTGCCATTCGTTATGCTGTGCGTCCCTGCCCATGGCAGGGTGGTCGGACTAGATGATCTTTAAGGCCCCTTGTGACCCAAAGCATCCCGTGACTCTGGTTTTCTGCAAGTGACATCAGGCAGAAAGCAGCTACATAAAACACCTCACAGCCACTTAGTGCAAAGAGCAGGTGGATTTCACACATTATGATAGAGCTAGAGGACTGATGTTACTTAAGAAGGTTTGACTGGTTTCTGGTTTGTTTATTTTAAAGGGGAACCAATCTGGGAAAAAGCTGGAAGGTGATCAGAGCAAGGGAATGCTCTTGGCTTCTTCAGCATGTCCCTTCTCCCCACCCCGTACTGAGATATGGGCGTGGAAAGAGGGGTGTTTATGTACGGGATGGGTAGGAGAGGCCTCTCATAAATTGGCTCCTCTGCTCCGTCCTCAACTGATCTTGTCTGGCCCCACAGGAGTCAGGGCCCTTAATGGTTATTTCATTGCTAGCACAGATGGGGTGCAGAGAACACAGGACTCTCTGCTTTTCAATCAGACTCCTCTGGCTCCTCACCCTGAGCTGCCCAACCTGTTCCTTTTCTCCACCCTTACCAGGTTATTCCCTCTGGGGTCCCTGCCACGCCAACCAGGCACGTTGTTCTTAGGGCAATGCTGAGGAGCAATCGCTGTGTTCCTGAGCGACTTCAGAGAGCCACCTCTAACATTATCCTTTCTTCTTATTGCCACACACTTCCAGGACCCTTCCTACCACATGCCCTGCATCCTTTATTCATCTTTTTTTACGCTCTAATTTCCTAATACCCCTCAATGTGCATCCTTGGAGAGGAACGAGGGGCCTGGCACACAAACACTACACCTCTCCTCTCTCCCCACGGTCCTTCCAACCGCATTGGTCCTCTCTGCCCATCTCTGATTGACAACATTTTCCTACTACTCTTTCCCTGCACGGGCAACTGGCCCAGGAAACTGGGAGCAGCTCTTACAGCACCTGAGCTGCAGGTAAAAGCTCCTGGGCTTTCCTCCCAGGATGTCGGATGCCTCACCACGGGCTCCCGGCACCCCAGTAGCCATAAGAGGTGCCTGTAGCTCTTTAATTCATCAAACCACCAGCAGGGAACATCAGTGGTTTGAAACGTGTTCCCCATGCAGGGGAAGCTTGGTGCCAGGCCACTCAGTCACTTAGTCATTCCTCTCCAGCCAGCTGCTCTGCAGGTTAAGGTGGTTACTGGTTTCTTGGCAAGGATATAGGGATAAGAATTTTGGCTACACTGCCAAACAGAAAACACCACATCAAATCCTTTCATCTCCTCAGACCCAAACGCTATTCTTTATGTGTCCTCAGAGAACCAAACGTCATCGTTTCTGCAGAGCATTGCCCTTAAACTCCTGAAAAAGGTATCTTGCTGTGAAAGCAAAGCTGGGGTGAGATCACTGCTGTGCCACACCAAGCCAGGAGACCCAAGGGTCAGACCTTTCCTACTGAACACTGTTGCTCTTTATGCAACAGAGGGTGCAAGCAGGAGAGGGCCGGCAGCTCCCGATCTCTCCTACGAACAGGGGGTTTGCATTAGCTGCCACCATAGATCTTGTGGTGACCAAGGGCAAGGTAAAGCTTATTTACCCAGACATGCAGTTTCTACAGGAGAAAGGATTTTTTTGTTGTTATTGTTTTACTTTTAAAAGAGGCACTAAGCCCACCAACGGGTATCTTATGTTCCCAACCCGATGCACCAGGAAGTGGGATGCAGGAATAGCTGCTCCACACGGCAGGTTCAATACAAGGTGAAACCTCACCCTTGTCTGGTGCCTGCTTTTCAGTAGGCGGCTCTACCAAATGTGCCTTGATTCCCATGCAAAGGTTTCTCAGCTAGGTTCAAAATCTCCTCCGTGGAAACAAGTTAAACACGTTCAGCAGTTCCCCTCCAGGAATAAGCATGTGATTTTGTGTTCTCACCTTCTTAGGGAAGCGCTGACAATACTGGTGCATCAAAAAAAAAAAAAAAAAAAAAAAAATCTTGTTTGTATGCTCTTAACGAAGGGTTCTCCCCACTATCAAAACAACAATGCAGTGCGTTTTGTCCCTCCTCTAGGACAAAATGAATCGCAGGATTCCAGCGCTCGCAGCCACCTCTGTTCACGTGCGCAAGGAAAGACACAGAATCACGCAAAGGATGTCAATTCTTTTCAGACTTCCAAGTGTTCTTTTCTCAGACGGGCAGGGAATATTATATTTTTTTTTTTTAAATGATGGAAAATACCCCATTGTCCTTTACTATGCCTGCTGCCCCTTGGCGCCTGGTAAACGCGATTTCAGCAGCTCTGCCATCTCTGGAGGCCTTGGTAACTGGCACAGGTAAGACACATGGTGGAGCTGCAGCTAAAACAAAACTTCTGTTTCCTGGGCTACGTGCTCTCCCTCTAAAGGCTATTGGTTTTGGTTTTGTTTTTTTTCAAGATTTAACTCAAGTGGCTCATCGATAGGGCTGATCCTGCTCTTTGTGGTGTCCGTCCATACCGGCTCTCCGGTGTGTACCTTCAAGAACTGCATTTGAGATGCACCCTGATGCTTACCAGCTGGATCTAGGAGAGACCAAGATTCAGGGAATCCAAAGCAACATGAATTACGACTGCACAGACTCTGTAGAAAGGCAGCAACCGTCATTTACCCAAAAAAAAAAAATAAAGAAAAAAAAAGCTGGTGAGCCTTCTGTAGCCCAGCAGCAATTCAAAATTGGCATTTTTTAGAGAAAAACACAGCAGCCAGCAGCTCCAGACTAATGGCCCATTTTGCAAGGTAGAATAAATATAGCACCTTGAAATAAGCATGGCACACTAGCTCAGAGCGAGTACCATTTATTTTTACATCTTGTGAGACTGATAAACGTAGGCCCTGTTTTACTGATATGGGCAGTGATACGTGGCTTGTCCATGCCTCTGTGTAGAAAAACAAGCTGTAAAAGAATCTTAATCTTAGTGTAGCCAGATCCACACTAATACAAAGCCGTATTTTTTTTTTCCCCCACAACCAGTGTATGCAAGTGGGGCAGGAATTCCTGTGCTGAGCTTATAAATTCAGAACTGTTTTCTATCTGTTACAACGGAACCTGTTAAAACAATAAGGGGCTGGGGAATTTTTTTTACATTTTAAAGTTAAACACTTCTCTCTCTGTGAACATTTCAGTACAGATTTAAAGATCAGTAGTCTCCAAAATAACCAACCAGGCATCTCTAGTCTGAGAAGGATTTATTTGGTAAAATTGTCTGGTTTGTATTACTCTGTAAACCAATGTAAATGATCAATAATGGAGACTTCTAACTTTAAAACGTATCCAGTTGCGTTGCAGAATAACAGAAATCAACAGAAGTGCTTGAAGTCAGCTGCGTGTTTCAGGCAAATGCGTCAGGGTTTGCAGAACCTGCCTACAGCATCGGAAAACTGAGCACATTCTGGCTTTTATGGAGAGCAAAGACACACATGGACTTTTAACTTTAATTACCTGTCCTCCAGATGCTGAAATAAAGTGAAGAGTACCTCTCCTTTTTCACTCTTAGTTTTATTATAAAAATCAACATTTCATTTGTTACAACTCAGTTTATAGTAATAATTGGAAAGGATTTTTGTACAAGGTTTATATACACCTTACAAGTAAAGCACTTTATTTTACAAAAAAAAAAAAAAAAAGTTAGTGAATAAGTGAATAGGGCTGACCAAATGTTGGTCATTATAATATAAATACATCCTTGCAAAGCACCATCGTACCAAAAGTTGATGAACAAGAGACACCAGCTGGCTTTAAGACAATGACAAACAGTGATTAAAGCTTACAAAAAAGAACAAACAAAACAAAAAACAAAAACAAGATTAAAAATCTGAAAGCAGCACCAGATCCTTCACTTGCAAACAAGGCTAGTTCAGCTTAAGCCTGGTGGTATCCTCTTTAAAAGAAAAAGACACTTTCATTTTCCCCTCGCTGACTCTTAAACTGCCTGGCTTAAGGCTACAGCCATTTTAATCAGGACTTCAAAGCCGCTCCTTGTTCATTTAAAAGAGGGGAACAAGACTGCTCTCCAATAGTTTCATCGTAACAATCACGCTGTGTGCGACTAAGACAGTATCTGGCCCAAATCGAATATGGACGGTTTACCTACCCTGCCCTGCACAGTTGTGGAGTGGATCACCCAGTCCCTAAAGAAACGCTACGCTGGCATCATCCACTGAGCTGCCCTTTTTAAAGGTGGAAAGGAAAGAAAATTGCCCACTTTGGATCACTACCGTATCATATTTGACTTCTTTTAGAAAGAAATTGAATGTTTTGCAGCCATTTACAAGCTACCAGGTTATTCCTAACTTATTTTCAAGGTGTATCTGTCACCTGCTAATTAAGTTAAAGGTTAACTTTCAAGCCATAACCCCATGAAAATGCAATTAAAAAAATCTTACGGCTAAGAAAGTAACTTCTGAATAACAATGTTCAAATTATTTTTGCACCCCATGAACCAGCTATTTTTTTGTTGCAGAAATAATAAATAATCTGCTACATGCACAGTACACGTTCAAAAGCAGATTCTGTCCGTAACAGTATTGTGCCACAAACACACTCAAGGCAAAAACATCAGGAAAAAGAATTGATTGATTACTTCTTAAGAGATATTTTGAAGAAGGCATTTGATTCAACGGCATGCATGACCAGGGAATTCTGTAGTTCAAGCAGTTCCCCCCAGAATGCTGGCAATCAATTAATTCGAGGAGATTTGCCAAGCAATAAGGAATGGGAATACTCAATATTCAAGACTGGCTTTTTTTTCATCTTAGCACGGGTTTAACTGCTTTAAAGTAAAACAAGTGAATCTGTGTTTAAGACTCACCAATCAAGCCATTTCTAGAGAGTGGGCTATAATAAATGGAGAAGCAATGCACAACTGGAGACCATAACACCACCAAAGCCCATTAGAGCAATAAATAAGGATATTTTTTGCACACACCTTCACTTGCTGTGGCTTTTAGCACCTGCCGTGTCAAGCAGTTTGGGTGCAATTGTCTTCATAACTATGCGAGGACTACAACAGATTGATTTTTATGTACCTACAGAAGACAGAAGTTTTACTCATCTGCAAAATGGACGTGCTTCCTCTCCTGTCTGGTATGACAGAGCATTAATTACTCAGGTTTAAAGTAGGAAGTATTCTGCTGCCTGTCCTACAACCTGGTCAAAAGAAGGCCAGCTTGCATGAGACAGCAGAACAGCATCCAGGCATTAGCACTCAAAGGCAGGGAGGCTGAAGCTGTCAATGGGGGTATGTGAATCTGCATGCACGAAAGTCACTAGCTTTGGGTAAATTCACATTATCGAAGATACCTGCATACATATACTTGTACATGCACGTGGGGGGAAAAGGCTAGGGCAGTAATTTGGAATTTACAATACTGAAAGTTACAACTCATAGCAAAATGAATCCTTTGATATCAACCGGCTCATTCGCATGTTGTGCATGACTGCAAGTATCTCATTTAATGTATATGCACAGGTTGCATGAATTTATATTCATGGAAACCATTCTTTATTTCAAATGCAAATGCTATGTACATGGTTGCATTTATCGTTTTAAGTTCTTTTCAAATAAATATCTTGGTATCCAAAATCAGTGGAGAAATGAGGAGTGCTCCTTAGGAAGGTAGGAAATGTATGCAGTATGACACGGCAGGTGTAATTTTAAAAGGCAAGATTAGGTCTTGTTAACGTTGCCATTTAAACATGCTAAGCTCCTGTCGAACGTGCAAAGATTAGTTTTCAACAAATTATGCTATAATGTCCTTTTTTGGTTTGTTTTGTTGTTTTTTTTTAAACTACAAAGGACTGTTCCTTTCCTGAGTGAGCATCACCAGGCAGACAGCTATGAACACTCCCCAGGTGTCTACACAGAGGACAAGGTGCACAACAAGTACTTGTGTTAATGCCTCACTGCGTACATACCTGATGCTGTAAGATAAGGACATTTGTGCTCAGCTTAAAAGGCAAGGAGAAGTTTCATTGACATCAATGAGACCACTTCCACGCTAATGCTACAAACCCACTTTAACGATCTCCTGAATTGACATGTGTGTGTTATCGACAGTCCAAACATCTCAGTCAATTTGAGAAGCAGGAGAAAGGATGATCCTCGCTGAGGGAAGGAAGGAATATGAATCACAACTGGCTCAGTGGCAGAGAAGAACAGAGAGAAATCGTTCAGTCTCAGTGCTCAGTCAGTCTATGGTGTATCCACCGTGAACGTGTCAGGTGTGCAAGCTGCATCAATGCTTTTGTAATTTGGAGATCTGCCCAAGAGGAACTTCACAGATCATCAACTCTTTCAAAATTTTACTCCGGATTTACTGGGAAAATACATGTACTTGCAAAGGCAGATCACAGCTTCCCACTAAATAAATTCTTTGGTTAGCCCAGATGAGAAACAACCTGCTCTCTATGCTGGTCATCTTCAGTGGAAAAACATAGTCTATCTGCTTTCCCCCTCTTCATGTGAACCTCTCAGAGACAGATCACTCCGAATGTCTGATACACAAACTGAAATGTATGTATCAAAAGACTTGATCAAATTCTACACCGAATGACATGTCCATCCCATTGACTTGAGTTATGCATGGACGTAAACTAGCACAAGAAGACAGGCAGCACAATCCATGTGCAGAGAACGTTTTTCTTCTAAAGAACCCTCGCTGTCATTAACACACTTACAAATTTACCTGCAGGAAGTCCCCTCCAAGAGGAAGCCTCAGTGAGGCAGTCCAACCGCACTAGAAAGAGGATACCACTCCTTAAGCTCAACCACCTTAGAGTTTTTCAAACAGAAATTGGCACACTGAAAAAAGTATTTTGCAAGAAGAGACCATTGCCATCGCAGTACAAGCACTTGGACTGAGATACAACAATGCAATATTCTTCTGAGTTCATTAGTGCAAGTTTCCACATGTGAACCCCACACGGAATGCTGCACATGAAAAAATGTAAACAACAGAGAAGTTTCTAATTCTCATCGGCGTGCCAGCCTCAACACCCCCCGCCCCGACACACCCACCCTCCCCCCTTCATATAAATGGTTTCGAGTTCCCTTATAGTTCACAATACCCTCCTCAACATCCATCCTGCTGGAGAACACAAACAAGCTTCTTCATCAGCAAGGAAGAGCCAGAAGAACAGCTACCATGATTCCTAGATACCTAGAATGAAGCTGGGCAAAAAAACTTAGTATGCCAGATCCAGAGATCAACTGCAATAGCCTGGAGACCACCAAGGCTTTTTAAAGTTTCCTCAGGTATCTTGGACCACTATAAAGACCCTTTATTACCGCTGGAATCCCAATGCCACAGTTTTCCTTGGAGCTGAAACCAAATGAGGCTCTAGTACTCCAGATGAGCGGCAGCACTAGCAAGAATTACTTGTCACTAATTCTGTCAACAGCATGAATTAAACCCCATGCCACATTTTCAGATTATTTCTCTTTTAGTTGAAACTGGATGGGAAACAAGCAACAGAAAACAATAAAACTCCAACGGCACCTCTGAAGAGTTGTTACACCCATACTATGCCCAAAGGCTAGGAGGCAGAAGCTCCTCAGTTCCTTTGTTTTGATAGAGAAGAGTCAGAGAACCATTCTTTGAAGGCATCGAGCACCTTCAGTGGATTTGATGTCAACAGAAGGTGCAAATGCATAACGCCATGTAAGATCAGGTATACTGTGAGCTCCACTACAGTCAAAGCAAACTCAAATACTGCACTGGAGTCAGAGGAGTTAATAATATCCTAGGCCGCCCCTCAACCTACATAAATAATGTTTTCACTTGATTATATACTCCCCCTGTCAAAATCACCATGATGAGGCTGACGGGAGAAGGGGCTAAATATGATAATATACAAAAATAGAGATGCGAATATAAAATGGTTTGGTTAAGAGTATCTTAAAATTTGACATTCACAGCGGTTAATACTAAAGTATTAAACTCACACCATGCAAAAGAGGAGGTATGTCAAAATCATACTGAGCAAAACTGGCTTTACACAAAGAAATCATGAGCAGTTAATACAGCACGGGAATCTCTTCCAATGATCAAAACATTTTTTTTTTTTTTTATGGACAGTTGCTCCACTGAAAATTAAATGCTTCCTTACTAGGAAAAAATAATATATATATTTATATATATAAGATTTGTATACTGTGATATCAATATACACTGAAAGTACTGCAAGGATATATTATTAATTTACAGTAAAACTAACAATCCACGGTTAAATTTATAGTTTATAAATATGCTGTCTATATTATATGTGGTATAAAAATATTTGACATTTTGTGGGCACTAGGTCAAAATAAGGTTTTCTTTTTTAAGGGACTAAAAATCATTCAGGTATATGCATATTACCCTTGTCAATTACGTGAAAATCGTACTGACCTGGTACAAAACAGAATCCTACTGTGTTGGCAAAATGAAGAAGGTAATGTATAGCATGATAATCACTGCATGACAAGGCTAATTAGGAGAAAAAAAGAGAAGTTACAGCAGCCCAGTTCTAGCAGTACTTTAAATAAGGATACCATGATTTAAAGTGACATGGGCAGGAAGAAAGGATGCAGAAGAGACAGGAAAAGCTAAAAAGGAGGAAAAAAGCTAACTTTAAAATGTTCCCAACAAAAATCATCGACATTCCAGAAGAAAGGAGAGAGCTCTAAATGCTCTAGTTTGGTAAATGCATTAAGGAAAAAACAGAGGTGTATTAATTTAAAAAAGCATGTGATTATTTTTCTGGATTCACTGCTATGATTGCTGTATTCCTGTAGAAAACAAAGCCCTTTGTGTAAGGTTAATATCTGTCCTGACTGCATTTTCAAGTTTAACTTTAGTTGCTGGCCCTCCGTAGTTAACATAGAGGTTATTTGGCTACTTCCAAGTATCTATGGTATGCTGCTCTAAGACGGACTTCTTTATTATTAATTACTTTAAACATTTTTGGTATTGACAAACCCCACACCTCACCTCGCTGGACAAGTAACACATCCCGGTCCTTCCATTTCCTTATGTGCTCAGTCACTTCACTGGATTAAGGCATGTTTTTGTGTTCCGTTTGCAAAAATAAAAACTTTTTGTACAAATGTCTGGGTTCTTTTATACAAAAATTTTTCTTCTTATGGCACAAGCAGCAGTTGCTGTTTAAGAAAATATATAAATATCCTTTTTTTTTTTTAATTTCTGTACAAATATCTTCAGTATTCCTCCACCCCATTTAATAACATTTAACTGTACACTGTCCTACCTCATCCTTCGCCAAGAGCTCCCTCCCCCCATCCCCAGTAGAACACTTTGTATTTACACTTTCACGGCGGAGGCAGATAAGGGGGCGGGGGGGCTACCCCTCATGAGGAGTCCGTGCAGGGGGACGGCGGCGGCGGGTAGAGATGGTGCGAGTAGCTCCGCTCCGTGTACGGGGAAGGCGGGCAGCTTTCGTAGTTCTCCTCCGCTGACAGGTACTGGCTGCGTGGAGTAGGCGGCGGGGGGACGGGCTCTGAATCATAGTTCAAGTCACTGGTATAGCCCTTGGCTGTCGCTGCCGTGACCCTTCGGCTGGGGGCATAGTCACTGTCACAGACATCCGTGCTGCAGGGCGTCGTGGGAGGTGCAAAATGTCGGTAGCTGTAAGGCCTGTAGCTGCAGTGGGGAGATTTATGGAAAAAACGTCGGCATATAGAAAGACGGTGCATTTCGAGCGATGCACCCGCAAACAAGCGAGTGACGGATAAGCCAAGGTGGAAACAGGGAGCGGGTCAACCTCTCTGCAGCAGATATATCAGCGTTACGCTTTTCTCTCTTACACCTCAAACTTGCTAACTGCCCTGCAGAAAGCCCACCTCTGCACTACAGCATCAGCCAAATTATAGCAACTAGTGAAAGGGTTGCTAATTATTTGGTATCTAGGGACAACAAGCTCCCTAAGGGCTTACTTAAGGTAGAAAAAGTTGCTCTTAAGACAGTGGGGCAGGAAGGGCACGGGGTGGGGGGCAGAAATAGCTGTGTTGCAATTATATAGAGAAGACATTCTGTTTCCATTACGCAATTTATGGATACCAACTTCCAAGCCTAGACAGGGAGACTGAAAATCGCCTGGCACATTCATAGCAGTCAGGAGAACCACTCCACAGAGCAGTAACTGGGATGGAATTCCCGAAGGCTGCTACCACAAAACGTCTTTTAGAATGAGCCCAAGATAGTTTACAGAAAACGAATTAGAAAGGGAGGTGCTTGGCAGCTACAACCACCAGCATCACAGTCAGTTGTTGGGGGCAGGTGGGGATGCAGCTCCTCTATATTCAAGTCAGAATGTTAGGAAAGATGGGAAGATCAGAAGCAGCAAGGCCAGGGTTTATTTTTGGGTGAGGGAGTATTCAGAAAACATTCAACCCTACACTACATCCCTAATACCGTTTATGATACTAAAAGTCACAACAGCTAACCAGCAATCAGCATGATTCATGCCAGTGCCAAAATTTGGGTTTCTTTCATTAGAAAATTACTCATCATTTTAAAAGATTTTTCATATGGCTGCAAGGGATCATTATAAACATCTGGTCTGACCTTCTGCACAACAGAGGCCATATTTTCTGCTAATGGAGAAGAGATGTCTTTTCAGCCCCAGAGACCTCATTATCCAAAAGCCCCCAAAGGCTCTGTGTTAGGGAGGCATTTCTTTCAGTAGACAAATACAGCGCGCTCTTCTCATTGACCAGATCTGCTAGCGATTTGGGAGGGGAACCTTTACACCCTTGGGTAGTACGTGGCTCATTCTTCATTTTTGGTAACTAGTTATAAAATAATAATGAACTCTAGCATCTTACAGGGAAGGTAAGAAAGGTACATTCAAGTAAACAGAAATAAAGCTTGCATGCCCATAAATATTAGTCACAGAAAATACGCAAAAGTTAGCAACCTTTTTCAGGTATTAACCCTTAATATGTCTAACTAGAATTTCTGTGCTTTGTCTAGGCCATAATATTAATGTTACTTCTGAACTACTAGCCTCTGCATGGTGTTTGCCTATCATTTCTGATAATTACATAACATGTTATTTATTACAGAAGCCTAAAAAAAAGGCAGGATTCACTCCAGGGTAAGTATTTTTGGCTCAAAGTTATCACGGTACCAGGTTTCTTTTGGCATTTAGCTAATTTCGTGATGAGTGTCATCATTCCCCCTAAAGCAAAATACCCAAGAGGTGTACCACTAACCCACTTAGCGTACGATTTACCTCGAACAGTGCTGCACTTATATGCACGCTTTGGTGACACGATACATGTGAACCCATTTAAGCACCTCTTTTAGTGCTTGCAGAATTAGGGCCTTTGATTGCAATTCTGATGGAGCAGAGGCTGTCTTTATTCTGCATTTTCTCCACTAACTGCTTTGATCCTGACGGCAGCTATTGTAATAGTAATTACCTGTAGGATCTATGAGTGGATGGGCTGTTTGAAGAATAACCGAATTCCATGGTATAATGTGAACGTTCAGTAGCTGGTGATGGTGGTGGGTTCAAAATCTAAGGGGAAAAAAAAAGAAAAAAGCCAGTTTAAAAAAAATAAAGCAAACTAAGGAAACTCAAGAAAACATCAGTTTACAAATTTTCTTTTTAGCACTGTTTAATAGGAACCTTAAATTAAGAACTACATGCATAGCCCCTCCCAACAAACAGGATTTTTCTTCTGTTTATTCCGCAGTTCTTTAACAGACATTGGTAATGCCTCTTTTTACCATTCCCATAGAAGCCATTACTAAGCTCTTCTCAAAAAACGCTGACTGCTGTTGCTATTTTGACATACCCGGTGCTAAAAAGTAAAGTTGAAGCTAGCTGTTCAATACTAGATTGTCACTAGGGATACCACCGCCCTAGGCAAACTGGCAGATGTCTGCTCCTGCTAGCTGTAGTCCCCAAGTATTATGCTGTTAATAATACTTGCAGCGTGCTGTCCAAGACAAGCGTTTCTTCCCTATACTGGCATGCTCTTGCTGCACAAACAGTATTTTGATTAATTTAAAGATATAACATGATGGGTTGATTCTCAGAAGTGAAAACAGACAGTTGAAGATTTCAGCCTGCACTGACCGAGCATGTAACTTTTTAACACTTTGACAGTGGCTTGGTGGACTTTATATAAAAATATCTAAACCAACAACCACTGATGCTTCAAGTAAAGAGACAGGGAGCCCTCTAGGGCTGGTACCAACTTTTATATAGCATCTAGCGCAGCACACTACCTGTTTGTGACTAGAGGAATGCTATGGAGTTGCAAGATGCTTGTTTGTTTATTTATCTGTCATTCACAAGACACATGATACAAAACTTCATTTTAATTCCTTGAAAGGTCTATAGAGAAGCAACCATGGTTTTACCTCCAGAGGCACATGGCAGAGTATAATGAAAGGAGATCGCTCTGACGAAGGGATTTTTTTATAAGGATTTTTTCATCCACCCTGGCATTCAACCTAACTTCTTTTCCTGGCACTGAGCTCTCTCACGACTTCTTAAAATTAACTGAAAATTCCTATACTGTTTTAGAAAAAGACAATCTCCTCTCCTTTCCCTTTCAAAATCACTTACTCCATATTCAAACTAGTATATTAGGCTAGAAATTTAAAAGAAAACATTCATCTGTCAATTAATTATCCTCAGAAAAACACTGACACTTCCCTGAAAGTTATTAAAGGTCTATGAATAATAGAATGACTTACTGGAGGAAAGTAAGTGCCTTTGGTACTTGAAGAACTACTGGAAGAGGCTCCTGTGACATGGGCCCTGTCATAGGGTGGCCCACTGCTCCCTCCCATAATGCTGAGGGAGCTGATCACAGATTTACCTCGAGACATCCCTGAAGAACAAAGATGTATGTCAATATTCAATTCTTCGAATCAAAGAGAGAAAAGAAAGTTTAAAAACATAATCTAGAGGATAAAGGCAGTATAAGCACAACTCCTAAAACCAAAATTAATCTTCTTGGTGTTAACAGCAAATTCAGTGCTCCTTGATGGACAATTGTAATGAAGACTGTCAGGAAATAGACATGTTGGTTTTGTGTAACTGCTACTCAACTGCAGGACTTGGCACTGGGCTACACTAGAGCTGCATGAACAGAAACAGATTTCTTTCACTCAAATGGCTGGAAAAGACTTGAGAGAACAGGCATTCAGGCACTATTTCTATGCCTCAGAATAAAACGTGAAACTGACTGTGACCACCTCAACTGAGCAACTGAAATTTGTGCAACAGAAGAGAGGGTTTGTGTTCTTTCATTTCCACACTGTTAAGTGAGCTTTTGCTACTGGACTGAAGCACACTGGCAGAGAGGCCAAGTGGGAAACGGAGAGGTATGCCACTGTGCTCGAAATAATGGTGAAAATTCTGCTCAAAGACTCTCTTTATGAAAGCAGGTTATTACAGAAAGCAAAGAAATTTGGTGCATTATTTTAACCCTGTAACAGCCTCACAGAACCTCTATGTTCTGACTGGAACCTGATGGATCCAAAGCCACGAGTTACAGTACATATTTAATCAATATATACAGAAGCAATGCATATAAATGAAGTGCAGCATTGCGGTTAAGTCTTACTTTTTAAACAGAAGTAGCATCACGGGCTTGGATTGGTGTTGGGAACTTCATCATGAAACAAGACCAGTTATTGCCGGTCACCGCAGACTTTATAAGAAGTTTCACAAGCATAAAAACCTGGTCTACACATCTAACGAATAATTACATAATGTTTAAAGTCCCATGAATGTAACCCTGTACGCCTGTACTGTCATGACACCTTGCTCATGCTTTAATAGCCCAAAAAGAGGCTTCTTTAGTAGCAAAAGAAGAGAACTACCACGGTATGCATATCTATTTGAGCTTATGGTTCCGCAAAATATCTAAATGCTTGTGAATAGCATAGGTAGAGTATCAGTTCATTATTATAAAGAAGGATGGCGAGAAGCCTTGACAGTCCTGGCTTCCAACAACTATGCATCTGGAACAGACATCTCCTGTGCATACATGCACAGTATCCTCAGCTACAACTACATGGTGACAAAGAGCAGGACAAGGATCACACCATTTACTCACCAGGGAGAGAACCTGACAGAGAGCTTGGGTGAGGCACATAACCAAGAGGTACAGAGGCTGGTCCGTGCACCACGTAATCATTGGTCATTGTTTCCCCATCTCCCTTCATGCGTGGGCACAACACCCTCTGGCAGATGAAGTACATCGCTCCAACCACAAAAACTGTAAGGATCACACCAATGATGGAGCCTATTGTGTTGTTGGGCTGTGGCGCAGGCTCCTCCGTTGTGTCTAAAAAGAAAAAGGAAAATCGTACCGTGTAAATTAATCCAACTGCTTCACATACCAGCATCAGTTTTCCTGACATCTTACCACACAGGAAAAAATAAAAGCCTTCTCTTCTGTAGAGAGACAACAGCTTTCAAATTAATATATGGGAGGAACAGACAGGCACTGGAACAGGTCTGTTCAAAGACTCAGAGCGTCCATAAGGGCTACTTGTGCACAAGATGACCTCCAGACACGCAGAGAGGTTTCTGAATCATAAATGACAGGAAGTGAACAGCACATGCATGTGCAGGGCGGCTGATGAACCACGTCCTGATCTTGCTTCATGCTGACAGGCCGGGCTATCCTTTGAACTTGATGAACAAGACCTGCAGCCATGACTCCAGATGGCACTGTGCTCGGGACTCCAGTTATGCTTTTTTTTTTGTCATTAAAGATAATGACAACTACTTTTCATGTTGCACCTCATCACATAAGCACCTGGGTTGTCACTCAGTGTAACAGACTGGCACTCCCTTTTCTCAACTGTGTAACCTTCAATTGTGCTGAACAGTAGAATTGATGCACCAATGATGAATTTTGGGTTTGCTGCTATGTATTAAACTATCTAACGTACTCCACATCTGACCCACACTGATGGTTACAGATACAGCTACACATCAGCTTCAGAGGTGCCATCGTTGTGAGGAATCTACCCGGAATGATTATTCAACAGTCAAAATGAGTGGCGTTCCCTACAACACCAATTCTAAGCAATGACATTTCTGGGAATAACTGACAACCCCCTGCCTGTGCTTCATGAATTTGACAAGAAAAGCAGACTTTAAAGTATTTTCCTGTTCTAGTTGGTGTTTTACATCTTATCCATTACTGAAAGTCTTTTCCTCAACACATTTTCTTCTCCCTGAACACCAAACCCACACTTTAACCAGCTTGTCACAGTCTACAGAGATAAGTAAACAGACTTCTGATCATACTTGAAGAGGGACAGTGACAACTGCAATCCTACTCTGGGTAGGCTAATTTTCCATCCGCTGCTACAAAACAGCAAAATATATAAACTATAATAAAGATAACTACACATGTCTGTGATAATGTCACTAACAACTTGGTAGCATGACAGAACATCTCCTATTACCCCTTTACAAGATCAAGGGTCCAACTCTGGCTTTGCATTTTCAAGTTGTGTGTGTGTCAACTGCCATACGTGGATCTCTAACACAAGAAGAGAGGTACCTATTTACAATTTCTTTTAAAGCACCAACAGTGAAAATGAACTTTTAAGTTGGAATTTTAAAGGCAGTGGTTTTCTTGCAGAGCCCGGGAGATTTCAAGGTAGGGGATATCACATGTTACAAATCATAAATCAAGCTCAGAATTACATCTCTTCAAGATAAAAAGGAATTTTTAGAAGGTTTACTCTATAAACAGAGTGCGCCTCTGGTTCTAAAAGCACCTGCTAATAATTCTCTGGATGAGAAAACCATGAAGCAGAGCAGTTATATATAAAAGCCTCATGCTGCTAGAAAGATTATTTTTTTTTTAAACACTGCACCAACTCAGCATACTAACAGATTATAGTAAACCAAACCTTATATTTCTTTTAAAAGTTTAAAAAGGTAAGTGGAAATATTACTAGCCTGCTCTGCCTCAGAGACTACTTCTGCCTCAAACCAGGACATTCAGAATACTAGTTATTTTTGTTATTCCTATTTCACCATGTTGTGCATTAATTGCATGACAGCAGTTAGGAACAGAAGCATTCATTTTGGGAACAATTAATTCAGTCTGGTTGGCAGAGTAAGATCTAACTCATAGAGAAGGTAAGAAACAAGTTTTGGATACTGCAGTCGTGGCTCTGGTCTCAGGTTTCACACTTACAGCATCCTTGCTCATCTGAGCTGTCGTTGCAGTCCAAGTTGTGATCACATTTCTTGCTTTTCCCGATGCACTGCCCACTGGCACAGCGGAATTGGTCGGTTAAACAAAGCACTGGAAAGAGAAGCCCCCACACAAGAAGAGTCAGTATCAAAGGCTTCTACTCTTTAAAATTATTAAGAAAACAAGACACCAAAGCACACAATCAGGAGCATCCTGGGAGAGCTAAGCCTGCTGATAGCTTCATTTCTTAAAATAGCCAGTGGCACACAAAATCCCTCATGCTAATCAGGCATAAAAAGTGATTCAGTGTTCTGTTAGGATATCGCACCCGGTCCTTACTGCCTGTTTACAATAGGGACACTACAAGGTAAAGTTACCTTGACTAACTCAGAAGCAGACAGCCACTGAGAACACAGGTACTTATCCCATGTCCCAGGGTAAGTGCCTGGGATAAGTTATTGCAAAATTGCTGTAAGAATCTCCAACTCTAAGCATTTACTGTATTATAAGAGAGAAGAATTAAGTTATTAAAATAAATCTATCAAACCATGATGATAAAATTGTTTAAGACAGACAAATGTGGTTTCTCAATGCCCTTGTGCTCTTCCTGTAAACCAGAAAACTCCTTGATCATGAGACAATATATTTCACTTGACATTATGTTTTTAAACCGAAATGAAAGACAGAAGATAAAACTGGAGCTTTGCCAGCATACTAAAAAAATAAACTATCACTTTGGGAAAAAAGGTGCTGCAGGCAAGGTGCTGGCTGCTGTTGTTTACACATATTTTTGCCTCCTGTTTCTCATAAATCCAGAAATTCTTTCTGACTTCAGTGGAATTAAGAAGTTAAACTAAAGGCTTTTCTGATCTGTAATCAACGTGAATGCTCTGAGTAACAGGGCCGCTGATATCTCCAGCCACTGGATGGTAACTGGGAAGCTAACATGCACAATGTATTTTCAGATGTCGGCATTTCATCTGGTAACAGCCACCTTTCATCACACAGGAATTTCAGCATTGGTCTGTATGGTTTTTTTTGAGCTGGAGCACATCTTTTGGAAAGAAATTCTGCCTTGTTTCAAAGACCCTTAGTCTCTTCAAAGAAGGAAAATGTACTGAAAGGATGTAGAGAAGATGCACCCTTTCAAGCTTACAGGTTGTCCCTACAACTCCTCACTACTTGCGCAGTGGGGAAAGGGCGAGTTTGCTCATGTTTCGCGTTGTATAGTGGTGGAGTAGTTCAGATTCCATCAGCGCAATCTGTCCTTTCCAAAATTAAGAGAACCTAATTCTCATTGTGTTGGCAACAGTACTTCCATCTGTAATAATGGCTTAAATATTCTCTTTCGCTCTGCTCTACAGGAACAAGAGGTCTCCAGAAATCTCATCTGTCTCTCACTCCCACTTACTCACAAAAGCTTAACTTCATTTTTTTTTTCAGGTATTATAAAATAAACAATCCCAAGACCTTTACGTGGTACACAGCACACAAAAAACTATGACAAGGTTTTGCTCCACTTTGTAATTCACTCCTAGTTACCAACTTTCTAAAGCTTAAAAACATATTATCTTTGTAACAGTACTTTTCACAAACAGAGCTTAAATCACTGTGCAGGAGATCAAACTTATTTCTATCTCACAGGTGGAGAAACAAAAGTATGGAGCTGAGAAATAACTTCCCATTCAATAGATCAGTTTAAAAACTAGCAGAACCTCAGATCCTTCCAAAGCCTACTCAGCGATGACTTTGGGATCTATCATAGTGTCCCCGCGCATGACAGCTTTATTTTCATCACACTCCGAAAGATCCCATGTACCTTCACAGTTCTTCTCATCTGAGTTGTCCTGGCAATTTGCTTCTCCATTGCACCGGAGGGCACTGTCTATGCACTGTCCACTTTCACACTGGAACTGGGTGTCTGAACACACTGGGCAGTTCTTTTCGTCACTGTGGTCTTCACATTCAGTGAAACCATCACAGCGCCAGGCCACCGGGATGCAGTCAATCTCACCTGTGAAACAGGTGAACTGCTGAGGGGAGCATGTTGGTGGTTCTTTAAAAATCAAGCAAACAAACAAAAATTAAAAATCCAGGTGAAAAAACAGTAGATCAGGACAGGTAAGGACAAGAAGATCTCAGCTGCTTTGGTTTATCAAGCAGCTGATAAACATGCCATGTCATACGGTAACTTCCACCCCCGCTGCCTCCGCAGTCGTTTGTGCAGATCTTGAGCCCCACGTGACTGATGCAGGCTCACATTGATGGAGGTTCATTAGACAAAGAACAAGAGGAACAGAGAAACATCCACACTCAAAACACAATTTCTTCCCTTCCCACTTCAGCCTCTTACACCCTTCTCTTAGTTAGGTCTTCAAAAGTCAACACACGTTTCACTCTCCCTTCCCTGCAACACAACCGATGGTTCACTTTCTTTTTAATGTTCGACAGTCACTGTATAGAAAATGCTAAAAGGATGTAATGCGCTGCAGATGGATGCACTGTGACTCAATGTCTAGTTATGTGCCCTCGACAGCTCTGTTCAGTCAAAATTCTTTTAAAACGACAAAAAACTGCTCCATCTAGTCAAGCCCTCTACCTCAACACAGCTGTTAGCTGTTATTTAACATTTACTACAGTAACTGTTAATCTCATGCAGTAAGTAAGTGTGAATTTTTTTTCCTTTTTTTTAATCCTCCTTTCCTCCCCCCTCTTTTGGCCTGGTATTAAACTTGCTTTGAGAAAATATCTGGATTATGTTAGCTCTTGTTCCATTGTGAGACCACACGTCGCCTTGATGGCGAGAAGATTGCATAATAAATCCATTCAGTACGGTGTCACAAAGAGACCCAAGCACCAAAGTGCCTTTCCTCTCCCCAATTTCAACCCCACCCTTGGAGACACCAGGGCGTAGGCTACAGCGGCCATATCACCACAGAGAAGGCAATTCGCCCTTCTGGGACTGCAGTTCAGAAAGACACACACAGGGTGAGTTTGAAGAGGACAGCAGAGAAGAATAAAACAACACAGACATGGTGCAATATACCAGAACATGAGAATCTACCACTATTTGAAAAAGCAGAACATACAGAGTGACAGAAAACAAGTAACAAAAAACATACAATTAAAAAAACCAAGTTTTTTTGTGGTCTTAAGTAGACCAGTGGTCTTAAGTAGAAAGGGTGAACATAAATCCTTATTCAACAATTGACTACTGAATTTTTCCCTCTTCTCTTACTCCTTCTCAATACTTGCCGATTTAGCTTGGGGGAAGGAGGGGGGCAAAGAGGTAAGCGTGTAAAAGCATATAACAGCACCTGGTGCGCTGTCACATTCTTTCTGCTCAGAAGACACCCCTAAAGATGGAGACCCACCCTCCTAAGCCACAAGCTGAGAGCTCAGTGACACAGAGCATGGGAAGGACTTACCTCCGCAGGACAGCTCATCCTGCAGCAGAACAAGGTGGACTGGGCAAGAGCAGCGTGTGGTGCCGTCACCCTTCACGATGCAAATGTGAGAGCAGCCACCATTATCTTGAGAACAAGGATGTTGTCCTGTGATTTTAAAAATAAGAAAGACATGTACTGACAAGAAATCCCCACCTCTTTTACAATCTTTCAGTGATTTCTTTGGGAGCACAGGACTCCCTTCATTGCTTTCTTCCCCCTGGGGAAAGCACTATTAGAAACAACTCCGAAAAAAGTTGTATTTTGTTACGTGCATTTTTTCCCTTTACACACATCAAGAATTGTCATGCACACTGATCACTGTCTGTGATATGCAACATTATGAGAATCATGACATGGAGTCTCCTAAAACAGCAAACAGTACTCAAAGTATTTTGCTTCTAGTACAAGGTAGAATTAGTTCTGCAGCAAAAATAGTAGCATTAGTAATACAAAAAGATGCCTTGGACTACATACTTCATCTTCTCTATCAAAGACCATTAAAAAAGTAAACTTTTCTAATTTATGAATTCTGAAGCTTTCATACTGTCTCTGAAACTTAAATTAACATGCTCTAGATAAATATGCCTCTTCATTTTAATGTTTAATAAGGACAACATACTTCTCTTGGAACTCCTGACAGATTTACTGAGATTAATTGCAAACAAAACTAGTAGTAGTCTGCACTGATGCTTTAATTAAACATCCCCAGACAGTTTTCTACGCATTTCTCCAAGGCATGCACCACAGCCTATTAACCAGGCCCATTTCCTCCAGGATGACGGCTGCCTTCCTGCTTTAACCATCCAGCTCCCGTTGTTTCAAGCATGTGTGCGTGGGGCAAGGCTATATCCTGTTAAACAGAAAACTTTTAAAAGGGCAGCCATGTTCAACATAAATTGTTATTTAATACACACTTGCTTTGTGCAATGCAATGTTGTTCTTCTGTCATTTACTTTCAATATGAATTGCCACTGACAAAAATTGCTCACTTCGCCTTCATGGCAGGCAGTCCATTGAAACAGTTACTCCTAATAAAAGGCTCCAGGAGCTGTGCTTGTCTAAACAGAGTAAACACCTAATAGCAACTCACTAGCACGTTGCAGCCGTAATCGTCTACAAGGGATAACTGGACAGTTCCATTGTGCCTATAGACACTCAAATACCAGGTGCCTGGTATGGGACTACCAATAAAGTTGTCATCAGCAACAAAACGTGATGCTGGACTTGTGACAGATTTCCAGTCCACGGCCAAATGCCTGAAGGAAACAAACTTAATTGCACACTGGTGATGTACAGACACAAAACGATACCAACTTCTGGCCCCTTCGATCTGCACTGATGTCGGTCAGCGACAAGGCAAAACAGGTTCATCTTTCCACGGCCACTCCTTGCCTCGAGCCCCACAGGTACTGTTTGCATTTGCAAACAGGGATTGCACTTACTGTATTCCTGAATGTTGAGCTCTTTCACAGCATGGATGTCACTGAGTTGTGCAATACGAGCCTGGACCTTTGTACGTCCTTCTCGACCAGTCATATCAATCTTTTCAATCATCTGCTGTTGCCTGTCAATCCAATACAGCCAGTTTTCAAATACAGTTAGTCCCACGGGCTGCAAGATATTAGAGTCTTCCAAAACAATCCGGTTAGCACCTGCAGAAGGGAAAAAGCATTTTAGCTCAACTGGAATCAATGGAAATACTATCTCAAACATTTTCTACGCAACTCATACCACTATTTTCCACTACTTTTACACTACCAGCTAAGCCTACTACAGAAACACAAGCAATCTTGGGTCTTCTGATGCAAGAGTGATGCGTTTTGCAGACAGATGATAATTTTTTTTTCCTATTTTCATCAAGACGACAGTTTTCATGCTTCAAATATATTTACTGTATTTAAGAAGCATCTGGAGTTGGGGATCAGCTCTCATGAGCCTATCCAGTCTTTTATCGATATGATGGGAATTGGTAATTCTTTTCATTCTTCTATCCGTTTTTGGAGAGATGCTTTGTCTTGGCATACAGCAGGGAATAAGAAGACGGATTATTAGCTTGAGTTAACTAATACAAGATAAAATCCAAGTGAAGACAAAGTACTTGGTACTTTTCACATGAATTATGAGATTAAAGTGAACACCTGACTTCTGACTTCCTCATATTGTTTTGTTTCAACTACATTATCTTCACTAAGGTTTTCATGATAAATTGGGAATGCTCCTTTCTTCCTAGTGAAGACTTACTTTCCTCGGTTCCTTTAGCAATCACTGGTAGCACTCAAGAAGCTTTAGCTTTAGGCCTCTGAAGAGTATTTGTTGACTTTTATGCCAGATTACCTGGCATTAAATATAGTCAAGAGCAACTGCCACACTTCATGGTTAACACTCCACATAAACAGAAGACAGTCAGCAGCTGTTTTAAAGATACCATTAAAGGCTGCCCAAAGACAGTAAGACTTTATAACTCGTACACTGAAGGAAAATATGTTATTCAAAACCTAAGAGTTCAAGAGCGAGGTTTAATCCATGCTTTGTTTATTTTACATGACATGATATAGAAATTAACACTCAAATATTCAGTGATTATCAGGTTATGAGCACAAAATTACTAACATAAGGAATCTGCTTCAATTTTGAAATACTGAAACAATAGCGCACAGTCTAAAATTAGGCCACAGCTTGAAAATTTACATATAAATCCTGGTATTTCAGATATCTGGGCCCACTGCTATGCTTATTCTTCACTTTCACTACAGCAGACAATAGCTTTGCATATGTTCATCCACAAAACAATTTCCAAGAAGTTTTTATATTTTGTCCTGTAAAAATATACTAGTACAACTGAATACCACAGAAAAATGTCTCTACCATACCCACACAAAGATAATGTTATGGGACAAAAAACACAAGTATCTTATGATTTTATAATTTGAGTAAGTTCTGTCCCTCTGCTTTGTTTAGTAGCAAGAATGTTTTTTGGCTTATTGAGAATTGAATCAACAGGATGTCAGTGATGACGACTTACAAACAAATTCACCTATGAAAAGTGTATTTATCTCTTTTTTTACTAAATGCATACAGAGTTCAGAAGTTAAGTAACCTTCCAAACATTTAGCAAGTGGTAACATCTAAAGCAGAACAGGCAAACTCAAATATTAATCCTCAGCTAGACTGGGCTCTCGCCCACAACTTTGGAACAACACCAGCAATGATCTGATTAAGAAAAGACGTTGATGGATTCTGAAGGAGGCTATACCCAGACTGATGTAGGAATTAATAGACTAAGTGATGTAAGTCCAACTAAATAACTGCAGCCGTCTATTAACCTGCATGAACATGACTCATTGTATAGGGAAAAGGTAAGAAACAGCAACCTGGATCTCAAGAAGAAAAGCTAAGCTGGGAACAGGGGAAAATGCAAAGATGACAGGGTGGAATATAGTTGAAACTAAGACCTTGACCTACCCAAATGGAGTCCGTACATGCCCTGCTCTGCCGTGCCCATGTCAATCAGCATGGCATTTTGCACTATGCTCCTAAAGCTCTGAAGCTTAAAATTTTCACTCCCTTAATGTCTTAATCTTTCTTTTTAATATTTGTGACCAAGTGTAACTGACTATTTCTGACTAAACAGAGACACTGAAATCCCTCCTTCCAAAAACCAACAATAAAATCCAAAGCTGGCTCATCAGGGTGCTAGTCCCCTTTATTGGGAATGTCAGATGAAAGGGAGATGTGATTAAGAGGAGCTTTGTCTCCTGACATGACCATTCTCTTTCCAGCAATACCTTTTACAAAAAGACTTAAAAACAAACAAATAAATACAAAAATCCTGACACACCCGTAGCTCATTCTATTTCCAAATAAAAATTACTTAATTCCAGAATCATTAGACATTTCCAAATCACACTAATTATTCTGGAATAGAAGAACTAATTTCCAAATAGTTTCCATGGTAGGGAGCTAATTCCAGTCATCTTTTCATAAACAACCCCTTAATCATGTGAAGAATCTGGTTAGCTTCAATAGGATCTCCCATTTGGGCAGCATAACCGAGTCCTAACTGCATGCCTGAAGGACAAGGAGGAAAAGAACTGCATGACATAAAAGGCATTCTAGCTCTCCTTCTCTTTATGAGTACTGGCATCTACAGAGTCGACAGACCAAGAGACTGTGCATGTTTTAAGAAGTTAACATGCAGAAAAGTTACTCTGCTGGTCAAAAGAGCCTATTAATCAGCATTCCTAAGCACAGGAATGCATCTCAGCAGTTAGCAATTTATCGTGGTGATTATAGCAATCTATTTGTCATGCAAATGCCAAAAAGCAAGAGAGGTTTTGGAATGATTTTTCTTCATGTTCTTCGAAAATATGGCAAGCTTTTACTACACAACATTGATGATCAACAGCCACATCTTTTTAAAAAAATGCAGAATCATTAAAGCCAGACTAGATTAGAATTTAGACCCTTCTCCTCCTCTGGTGACCTAATTCCTGGCAGATAACAGACGCAGAGAAACAAAGCATGTATGATATTCTCCTGCTGCCCGTTACTTTATGCATGCAGACCCTGGATCTGGGATAGCCTAGAACATACTGGCATACACCATAACACTTTTCTTAAAAAAAAAAAAAAAACAAAAAAAACCAAACCAATTCACTAACTCAACTTATGTGCTGTGTTTTCAAAGAGTGAACAGTCAGGATGCTGCAGTTCATTAGTGACCCTGAATCCCCCAGTGACACACCAGGTTAATCAGTGAAAAAAAAAAAAATTATATTGCTGAGCCTCAATTCCAATAATCTAAAAAAAATGAAATGTTTTCCAAAACAAAACCTGATTCTAGCAGCTTAATAAAAGGCTGAAAATCATACTGGTGTCAGTGGGATTACATGCTGCTACTTTGAACGTAGGTATCATTACTACAAACCACCATACTGTTGTTTTCAAACTTGCTCACAGATTGCAAAGCATGCCCTTATTTCCTTACGCGTGGACTTATGCTTCTGATAGTAGAATAACACTCAGCTGAAGTACAAGGATATTCAAACTGGGGATGGACTTACTGCAGAGGAACAAGAAATTCTGCCACTGCCTTCCACTAGCAGCAGAGTGAGGGGGTATATATCCCATCACCTAAAAGAGACGGGTTATGTATGTGCTCAGAATGTCCTGACATTCCCATCAGCAACAACCAGCCCAGCTCATATCACAACAAATTACTACCAAAGCCACATGAGACAGCTGAGCTTTCTGGATGTGGCTAGTAAATAAGAGACATCTCAGTCTCTCTCACTCAATCTGACTAAATGATTTTCCCTCTTCTCTTGCTCCAGTTCTGGTTCCTTGCTGGACTCTTGCTGAACAAATTCAGCTTTCCAAAACAACAGAACACTGTTCTCTATTTCTCTTTCTGTATATCGTTGGTAGGTTATTGTTTTGCTTATGTGGTTAAGTGAGCTGAATCAACTCATAGAGGAGGTCAGACAAGCAGCATAACCAACCTTAGGGAGCAGGCAAAGAGAATTCCGTAGCTGGAAGAGGAAGGTTTTTGCCTTTTGAGAACAAAGGGATGTTAGATCTGCTCTGTCCTTCTCACATCACTTCACCCTAAATGACAAGTACTTAAGTGACCTGCACACCTGCTGCTTTAACTCTGCAGCAAAGACTTTTCCACAGACGGGAAACTTTCCTCTCATTGACAGTTTACTGCCCAAAACCCAATGCCTTTAAAACCAACCCTCTCCCTCCCGTTTCCAAAACGGTTGCAATTTATTGTGAACTGACTTTGGGAAACCACACAAAGGTCTTGCAGTGAGAAACTGAAGTAAATAGCATGTGTAGCAATTAATAATGCAAATCATAGAGGCATGAGACTGTAAAGGCACGCTGTATGAATCATGCACATTCCCTGGCTGGGAATTTAGGGAGCGATTAGAATCACGGTACAGACTGTTTATAGTAGGAAGGAAAAGAAGACACCTTTCTCTGCATTCCCCCACACCCCACAGATGAATCACTGAATTAAAGTGCTACTCTACCTGAAAGGTCACTGCTTTCAATTCTCCGCAGGTCTGAATCAGCCCAGAACAACTTGCCTAGCTGGCTGTCAATAGCTAAGGCTATGGGCTTGCTCAAACCACTGAAAAAAAGGACCTCTCGTTCAGTTCCATCCAAGGCTGCTCTCTCAATTTTAGGAGACCTTTCCTGTAGGTTGGTGAAATACATGTATCTGGAATAGAAATGATTAGAGGAAAAAAAGTTTATTTGATCTTTCCACGTTTTTGCTACATGACCATGACATCTTAACAAACGTCAAAGATGTTTTTATTCTTACAAACAGAAACCAACCAGCAGTAAGAAAACAGTTTGATTCTCAAGACCTTCAGCCTGAATTCCCCCACATCACTCTTTCAGCTACATACCCCTTCTCTGGATTCACCACAATAGCCCTGGGCCTGTCTTGATCTCCTTTGAGCACCACTCCCATGGGTCTCCCATCCAGGCGTGTCACATTGATCACATTAGTGGCTTCACAGGTCCAGTAGATATAGCGGCTGTAGATGTCAATGCTCAGGTCATAAGGCTGCATATCTAGGTTCTGATTGGGAACTGGACTTGTCACAACAGTAAGGCTCTACAAAGGAAAGAAAAACAACCCGCAGAAGAGCATTTAATCTGATCCAACGTGAGCAATTTTACTTGCTATGGATGCACCACATCAAACTACTGCTCAACAAAAGGAGGCAGACAAAATACTATCATAAAGTAAAGAGACACCCTGGTCCGGTTGCCCTACCAACACCTTTAATCAGATATAGACACTTAGTCCTAATGGCTTGTTGTAATGGCAATCATGTGAGTTCGTTGCAGGTCATAGACTTACTAAGTTTGACCAATAAATCCAAAATGTCTCTATGTTCAAAATTCAGGGTCAGCTTCCGCATTTCCTCTGCTTTCTTGACAACTCTAAGTTCAGTTTGGATAGACCCAAACTCGGCACATTTAGCACTCTACAACAGAAATGCATCACCCCTAATTCCCAAAGCTGCAGATGAATGGATAAAAACACAGGCAAAGTGAGGCCAGGCAGCACTTGAAATTCTTGCCTCATTCTTCTCCACCATCCCTGCCATCGCACTTGGGGGATGTAACATAAGGATGAATAATAAATGGGAAGGCAACTCTTGACAACAGAGAGAGAGGATATCAGCTAGTGTAAGACAGTGACTTTAGAGCATTTCCAGCTAACACACTCTGCTTCAAAGTTCTTGCCTTCTACTGGTCCAGACCTCTGGAGTTCACATGACTTTTTTTTAATTTATTATTTTTTTAGAAAGAAACTGCACAGTCTCCCTGTAGTGAAAGGTGAACCTAACTAACATCTTTCATGAACTTTTAAAAAAATCCAAAGAGGATTGATAACTCACAAAACACAGCCTTACATAATCTTTTTGGAAAACTTCATGCTTTTGAGGTGAGCAGCCTCCACCCTCTCACCCCCAAATTAAACTTCACCAGAAAATTTGCCTAATTTTCTTATTTGGCTTGTCACCTCTATGAAAGGGTGTGTCTACAAGCCTTGCATTTGTTTATTCTGCTGAAGCTGGCAAAAACCTGGTGCCTTTGACTAGTTTTGGGTGTTAAATTATTTAGATATTCCAAAATTAAAACCATTGCTAAATTGAGTTAAGGCTGAAGGGCATTTCAGCAGGATCCAACTACCACCACACCCACCATCAGAAACCACACTCTTACAAATTAAACTGAATATAGCACCTCTGTGTTGTTCAACTTAGTCTCCTATTCCTCCTTCATTCAAAAAATCAGGAAGAAAAAAAAAAGTCTACTTTAAAATGTGAAAATGAATAAGCAGTCATTGCTCTCAATTAACCTCACTAAACCTGTATCTATCACCTTTTGCCTTCTACCTTCCCCAGTCAAATATGTTTTCGCAAGCCTGCTACATCCCTTACAGGTCATGGTTTCAACCTCCTCACTCAGTGCCTCTGTAGTTGACAACAGCTCTCTTCCTATCCAGCATGAGAACCTGGGAGGCTTCAGACACAGCTATGTCCTCACAAAAGTCCCACCCTCTTCATTTCAGAGTCAATGCCTCTGCACCCTGCTCATTTGCAACTCTTTCTTCTGTCTCACACACTCCGTTTCTCCCAAGACCCTTCCCTTCCATGTTTCATTTCTCTCAAATAGGGATTTCCAACAGCCCCCAGCCAAAAGACAGTGTTGAGCAAATGACGCACTGGCAACAACAGTATCTTTAAGTTTGCCTTAGTTTTCCATGTTTTTTTTTCTTGCTCTACCTCCCAGATTACCGGCTGAGGACTCCAGAAACTCCAGATGCCACTTGTTTTGCCAGTCAGTAATCTACAGAAAGTCTGTGTATCTAAATTACTCATGTATAATCATTCATTGTTGGGTGTAGGGCATGCCTCCCTCATCTTTTAGTAATTCCATCACCCACAGGATACCTGGCTGCCATCTTCCTGTGCCTTCCGGATGATGTTCTGCCGAGAATCAATCCAGTACAGCTGCTTATCCAGGGGGTCATAATCGATGGCTCGAACATTCCTGAGACTATGGATAGGGAGTATGATATCCGGACTCTGCTGCTCATCTATCACCATGCGATTAATTGCATTCTTCTGACTGAACAACAGAAAGGTTGTAGGAGCTTGATGGGTTAAAAAGAAAAAGGAGAGTGAAAGGGTTACACATAGCAATAATGCTGGGTATTTATATATTCAATAACAACAACTGCGATACAAAACCAGAGGGTACCTATCATTTCATTCCCCTCCTCCCTCTGCCTTTGCCAAAAAAAAAAAAGTTTAAAAAAATCAAAACATAATAACCCCAATATCTGATTGGTTTGGAAAGACTTTCAATTGACCTCTTTTTACTATAAATGTCTGAACGTGGATGTGACAGGCAAAGATACTTTTTTAAGTCGCAGGACCGATGCATGAGAAAGCTTCTGTCAAAAATCACCTCAAAGAACAACGGTCAGCTATGCCTCTCAAGGAACTGACAATTTTCTTTCTAAAGGGGTCTCAGGGAAATGGAGCTCCACTATTTTGAAGCTGAACCTTTTATTAGGTACACTTCTACTTGTAGGGGAAGCTGAGCAAAAGCCAGCACTGGTTCCTTATTTAGAGGTCCCAGGGAACAGAGATTGCCATTGGAGTGGTTCAGTCCTGTTCCCACAAACACTCTTTCTGCCTGCACTGGAATGGAACAACAACTAATTCATAGGAAAATCTCTTAGGTTTGTGCAAGGCTGCGTTTTTATAGAAAAATTTATTCACTCTTCCCAAAGGCATTATCTTTCTTATTTCTAGGTGTTCATCTGTGACTGTTAACCTGCAAGCAGAATAAAAATATGATGCTCCTCTCCAGCTTCCCAAGACACCTAGCAAAAGTTTCCTGGAAAAATGATTTTTTTCTTATAAATACCATCAAACATCAGAAAATAAGACTTCTCCACCCCATATAGCTGTAGTTTACTGTCTGTATCTTATGGTAAGTGCACAAGGCATTTAATATATCCTTAAAAAGAAATTATCCCTGTATTACATAACTGGGCCAGAAATCAGAGCAGGTAGTTAAAGCATTTTCCCTTTTCACAGCATTCTTCTCAATAATGGTCTACCTGGAGCCACTGCTGTGCAAGACAGCACACGAGCCAGCAGCCAGAAATGCAGTTTGCAGCCTCCCTGAAGTTCGTACAATCAATTCTCTATAGCACAAGTCTGGAGAGATTAGCAGTGGGACACTGCACTCATTCAGTCCAGCCTGCAGAACAGGTAAAGGCACCACCTTGGAAAGGGGAGGTAGCAAAAGTCTTCCAGAGAACATCGTCACCTTGCTTTGTTATTTTAGGCATACACTTTGAACATTTATTCTGGCTGCTGGAAAAAAATAATCTGGGGGTGGGGAGGGGAGTTTCCTTGGTAACTAACATTCAATCCTAACATCCTATAACAATCAGGCCTAATTGCGAGGTATTTTTGCTTTCTGGAAAACCTGTATTTCCCCTCTAAGCGTTTCTCCAATAATTTAAGCTGCCTTCTACTTAGCTCTAAACTGTAGAAGAAAGCACAAAAAAAAGCCAAGCAAAGTTTATATGAATGTGTACAGCAAAATAATAGATTCAGAAAGCATCAGAATTCTTACCAAGCAGTTAAAAAAGCAATGGAAAGGGAAAAAAGCTTAAGATATAATGTTGCAGGTAAACATACCATCATAAGCACCTAAAACTCTTTCCACTTCTCCCCAAAGACACCCTCTCACTGTCTAAGATTGCCTGGCTTCCAACTTTGAATTGATGGCTCATTATAAAAAGCAAGAGCAGAATTTTCCCCCTTGAGTCGCCACATCTCTGAAACAGTACCAATTTCAGAAATCCCTTCCCAGTTTTCATCATTCTCCCTCCCAACAGTCACATATTTTAACTATATTTTTTTGGCAGGCAAAGGGAGTGCAACGAGCACGTCCCCTGTGTAACACTGCCTTCAAACTTCATGACGTGTGGTAGGTTTGATGAGATACTAGTTCTCATCAGAGCAGCGTGTCCTTCCCGTAACTAAAAGAATCTATGCATGCATGAGCAGGGTGATCCAGAAGGGAGGAACCGGCCTCTAGACAGGGCTTGGACTAATAATAACGTTCAGGAGTACATAAGCAAGTAAAACAGGCAAGAGAAAGTTAAAACTATTCATGCTGCAATTATAGTGGCCAAGAGAAAAATTAAATTATACACAGAGAAGCCTAAGTCTCCAATTACCTACAAATGAGAAGTTGGAAAGTTCCCAGGTTTGAACATGGAAGCAGGAAAACTTCTAATATCTCACGAACAGCCTTGAACCATACTGTGGGGAAACGGTTCTATTTGCTCACGAGATATTTCCTGTATTTTTCTCCTTCCTTTGTTACCAAGAACATTTTAACAAGAAAACATGACCTTTGATTATTTTGCTACTTATTCTCCGCTGGAAGTCAAATTCCTCCACCTACAAAATCACAGTCATCACCAGAGAGTTGAGTGCCAGCCACGCTTCTAGCTCACAGGAAGGTGCGAGAGAATTAGAGTATAAAAATCCAGTTGTTGTGCAAGCGCCCCTCGTAACAACAAAAGGGAAAAGAGTACAGGACACATGGGAGGTTAGACAAAACAGAGTTTTCTGAAAAGCATGATTTTGATTTTCAAAAAATGCCATGAGGTGGCATTTGTGGAATGAGGTGCCCTGCTTTTGGCTTTAAGACAACAGCTGGATCTCTCTACTCATGCATAACTGGGACAAGATACAATCTGTCTCTCAGTACCATGAATCTCTTCACCCACTGACTAATCTGAATGACACCAGTGGAAATCAGCCATCCAGTGTGGCTGCCAAAATTATGAGAGGTTTACTGGCAGCCAGTTATTGAGGGATGGATAAATTATTTGGTTAGAAACTAATTACATACAGCCTGAGGGGCTGTGTGGTTCATATTCTGCACAACAATAAAGAAAAACGGGGCTTGGCTGCACTGAAATCAGAAATCTGAAGTGCTGGCTTGACCATGGAGTCAAGCCTCTCCTCATCGAGGAAGAAACACTTTTGGGGGTACAAGAGTGGCCCACCTCAGCATCTCATCAGTCAGCAGACAGAACTACTACAGAATTAAATCCTGGCCCACCTAAAGGCTATGCAAAGTCCAGAATATAGACCAAACTATCACATATCTTTTACATCAGACAAGATTAGAAATAAATAAGCAAGTAAGCACTTGAGAAGGTTTTGACAGACAGATACAAAACCAAAAGCATTTTGAGCCTTCCTGCTTACACAGATTTAGCTGAGTCACTTAAAAGATTCACCAGAGCCACTCTTCTTATTTTACTCTGATACTGGTCTGTTGCAAGATTTTTTTTATTTTATTTTTTTTTCTTGCTTTCAATAGTCTATCTTCTCTAGAAAGTCAGTAGAATTTTAATATTAGAAATTTATATTTAAATATACCCTGCTTCCTATGGAGGAAGGGAAGCTAAGGAACCAAAATTTTTTCAAATACACATTTGGTATTAAAAATAGAAACTAGCTTTAACTTGGCCTATCAGCAAACAAGCTCCACCATCTCACATAAAAATAAAACCCCTCTTTCCTCCAAGTACAAAGCTTGCATCTGTTACTAAATGCATCTGCTTCTCTGGTTTATTTTCCTTCATTACAGCTTACCACTACAAGTCCTGTTGTCGGAGTTCAAGGAATAGTGAGCTGGGCAGCCACAGACAAAACCACCAACAGGGACTGCTAAACACAGGTGAGAGCAGTGGCCATTGCTGGAGGCACACTCGTTCCAGCCTGCCTGCCTGGAGGAATGGAAGACCAAGATATCCATAACGTAATCCAAATGCCCTTGGATGATAGTCCGGTTCTGGCCACTGGTCTTGTTGGCTCGTTCGATGCTACGCCGACTCCAGTCTGTCCAGTAAATGTAATCCTGGTACTGAGTCAAGCCGAATGGGTGAGGCAAGTCATCAGCTATAATCTCACGGTCAAGGCCTGTTTCAAAAAACGAAGGGAAAGAAAAAGCAGAATTATATGAGGACAAACCATATGCTGTTTAATGCTGTTGGACATGTCCCCTGCACAAAGTTTAACACATAATTATAAGTTACTGTTTCATTATTACAGAAGAAAATTACAAAGTAATGTACAATATTCAAAAGACCATCCTGAAGTCTCAGAGCCTATCACAGAAATGTGCTAATGCTGCTTGTGATTCACAGAAGACAATGTATTTTACTAAAGAAAAGAGTCTCAGCTTTGAAAACGATCGTGGTTCTCAGAAAGATTCGGTCCTTTCCCTCCTCCCCAAAACAAACACGTTCCCTCTGAAGGAGATGCAGGATTCTGACACTGTATTCCCAGTTCAGCATCTCTCATGCCACATTTGGGTCTCTGCCCGCTGCTTACAGAGAGAGAATTGTTATGAACTTAATAAAATTCTACACTGTATTATGAGAAAAATTAAATGCACAGGGTTAAACTAACCTATCTCTGGACTGCTGTAACAGAAATGAGCAGTCAGACACTCAAAGTAGGAAACAGATAGTTGTGTATACTGTGGAAATGTTAGGAGACCTTAAGGAGCAGGGAGGAGGGAGGGAGGGGAAATGATTTCAACCATGTTATTTCAACCACTTCATTACCATGGGATGTCCTACTGCCTTGTCACAGAAAATGAACAGGAGATTACGAAGAGAAGTCTTTGCACAGAGAAGACAAGTATGCACAGCCCTGCATTCTGATGTCTCTAGCTACCGGCACAGGGAACACGAAATTCTAATGCTGTGCCCAGTTCCACAGTACACAAGGGAACGCTGAGCCAGTCTCAACAGCACACCAAAATACAGGAGAAGCTGAAGAAAAGCTTTTATAATACATATAATTCCTATAATGCATTTTCTTGTTTTGATCTTTTTCTAGCTTTGTTCCACTACTGCAAATGTACTGTTTAAAGTAGACTAACCCCTTTAGCCTTAAATGATGGCTAGTGATAATGCTAATATGAATAATTTGGCACAAAACAAGGCAGTCCACTCCTGCGGGTACCAAAAAGTTAAAAAAAAGATACCGTGCAAAACTGAGAGGCCTTGGGTCCTCAGTACACTACCCTGGGCAGTGAAAGAATAAAATATTCCACCTTCACTTAGTTGTAATGACCAATTTATAAAACAATGACACAGACCCCAGCGTGAGAGCAAGCCCCCTGGTGACCAGTACTAGCCAGGAAAAGCTCTTTAGTGTGCAGGATACTGGCAAAAAAAAATGCCTGAACCCTGAGGATACTAACAAAAATTAAAAACCAAACCGTATTAAATTACATTGTGAAAAATGTCCAATACACTGTTGTTATCTTGGCTTTCTCTCTACCCTTCCACAGATGATGAAGTGTTTGTTATGTATCTGCCAGTGCTCTTCAGAGCAGCAAAAGAAGGCTCTCCAAAACACTGAAAGTTGACAGCTTTGTCCTACATATAACTGAAACATGTACAGCTTGTATAATTTTAACTTTGTGAGCAACTGTATCACCTAGAAGAAAATCGAGGCCTCGCTAAATGCTGTGCTGCATAAACATCAATTATGGAAGCAAATGTTAGAGGCGTGTGAGTTAGGAAAAAAAATCTATTTTTGTCTTAAGACTTGCACCTTTGCATTATTTAAAGAATAATTTGCTGCAGGGAACTGTGAAAAAGCAGCAGCATCCCAACGACCCAGCCTGAGGCTCCGGGACTCACCTAGCATGTTGGATGATTCTATCAGGTTGGTATCAAGGTCAGTCCAGTACAGTCGTCTTTTAGCGTAATCAATAGTTAGGCCGTTAGCCCGTCCCACATTCGGTACTAAAGTAGTCCGCTCAGTGCCGTCCATAGCAGCTCTATCAATCTTTGGCTTACCCCCCCATTCAGTCCAGTACATAAACCTGATTGAAAGAACAAAAGAAAAAAAAATAATAAAAATCACATTTAATCCAAAAGAGAACTCAAGGGGAGGAACAAAACAAAAATCCTTAGAAGAAATGAAAGAAAATTAAGAGCTGTAAGTTCAAGCATTTATTAAGCCCCATCACACAAAATGTTTTTCAAAATACAAGCAAGAAAATGAGTCAAGTTTCCTCAAAATACTTCCAACTTTATTTTTTTCCACTTGGAGCTAGATTTTCACTGGCAAATTCCATATGAAAGCACTGCAATCTTTACTAATCCATCACGTCAGCTAAGACACAAAAGGTTGGCAGTTAGGCAGATTCATTTATACCTGTCTATTTAGCAAGATATTTCCCATGGCACTTAGCTTCTGTTTCTATTCAGTTGCCCATCAAAAGGAGGAATACAAAAAGGTAGGTATGCAGGGTACTTTTGTTGATACATGCCACCACTCATCTCCACACGACTAAGTCAATGAGCTGCATAACAGTGCGTTACATTTCAGCCAAGCGCAGAACAACACAAAACTGTAGGGCATTTCCACTGGAGCAAAAGTAGAAACTATTACATACTCACATGCCAGTTTATGCCTCATTTGGCAGAAGCACAGACTTGTACATGCTTACATTTTCTTTAGGCACTGTACAGTAGAGAGGGTTGTATATTTGACATTTGGTGGCTAGTTAGTCACTTCTTCCAAACTGTAAAGCCAATATCATTTTAAAAACAAGTGAGACATAGCTAGACAATGTTTATATCTTTCTGCTTTAATCCCTCTAGAAACAAACACCTGTGAAATGCTTTTAATTTCAACCAACGACACAGTGGGAAAGGTTGCTTCAGAAACTGATGATCAAGGGGGAGCTATTCTTTAGACACCTGGAATACTTGCAAATTTTTCTTAAAAATTTTGCAAGTATTTTGTCCATAAATTTTGGAAGTAATTTGTACACAGCATGGACATAAGTGTTAGAAATGCCCCCATGGTAGCAATGCCATGAAAACTTCCATATGAAGTACGACAGCTCAGCTATAAGGTAAAAGGAAAAACAGACGTTCGGGCTCAAAATGAAAGTAAATTTTTTTCTGGTCTGTTGTGAAGAGACAAAGCATTGAATCAGAATAATCCTGGGAAAAAACTATTGCCAGTGTAAAACTAGAATAATCTGTAGCATCCTTTTGTTACAACTGAGTAACTGGATCTAACAATCTGGCCTTGGATGCCATCTGATTTACTTGCCTAGGCCACCCCTGGCACATCAGGGCTGAACTCCATCTACATGTCCCGCTTGGGGCAGTGCAGAACTTTTGACTAAGCACTGCCACAATTGCCACCACCTTTTTGAAATGAAGGAGGACTGTGTTGGAGTGGTGCTGAGTCCTCTACATTGCTGTAACTCTTGCAGTGTCACTGGAAACGTGATAATTCCTTAACACTTGAAAATTAAGTTCCCTCATTTGTAAAATAAGACTAATACAATGCTGGTACAACCTCAAAAAGGTTTTGCAGTCATTAGTTAATGTCAAATGAGCATTTAATAGAATCATAGAATCGTTAGGGTTGGAAGGGACCTTAAAGACCATCTAGTTCCAACCCCCTGCCATGGGCAGGGACACCTCCCACTAGACCAGGTTGCTCAGAGCCCCATCCAGCCTGGCCTTGAACACTTCCAGGGATGGGGCTTCCACCACCTCTCTGGGCAACCTGTTCCAGTGTCTCACCACCCTCACGGTGAAGAACTGCTTCCTAACGTCCAGTCTGAATCATCCCATCTCTAGTTTTAATCCATTCCCTCTAGTCCTACCATTACCTGACATCCTAAAAAGTCCCTCACCAGCTTTCTTGTAGGCCCCCTTAAGATACTGGTAGGCCACTAGAAGGTCTCCTCGGAGCCTTCTTTTCTCCAGACTAAACCACCCCAACTCTCTCAGTCTGTCCTCATAGGAGAGGTGCTCCAGCCCTCTAATCATCCACGTGGCCCTTCTCTGGACACGTTCCAGCACGTCCGTATCTCTCTTGTAGTAGGGGCTCCAGAATTGGACGCAGTACTCCAGGTGGGGTCTAACAAGAGTGGAGTAGAGGGGGAGAATCACCTCCCTCGACCTGCTGGCCACGCTTCTCCTGATGCAGCCCAGGGTACGATTGGCTTTCTGGGCTGCTAGTGCACACTGACGGCTCATGTTGAGCCTCTCGTCCACCAGCACCCCCAAGTCCTTTTCTTCAGGGCTGCTCTCAAGCCAGACACTGCCCAGCCTATATCGGTGCTTGGGATTGCCCCGACCCAGATGGTGGACCTTGCGCTTGGTCTTGTTGAACTTCATGAGATTGGCGTGGGCCCACCTCTCCAGCCTGTCAAGGTCCCTCTGGATGGCATCCCTTCCCTCCAGTGTGTCAGCCGCCCCACACAGCTTGGTGTCGTCGGCAAACTTGCTGAGGGTGCACTCTATGCCACTGTCCATGTCGCTGATGAAAATGTTAAACAAGACCGGTCCCCAGTACTCATCCTTGAGGGACTCCACTTGTCATGGTAGAAGAGCTATTTCAGAAGCTAAATAGTTTTACCTTGCTTTGCCCTGCTCCTTCCTCCCTCCCCCTGCTTACTGCCCTACTTTTTGCTGTTATATTTGAATCCAACTGAGAAGTTTCTTCTCAGGAAATCTTTCATTTTGGGGATAGGTGGGTATAATCGTTTCCACTCTTTCTCTGTCCTTAGTTCCCTTGCCCATACCAACTAAAAAGGCTCCCTTATCTGAAGAAACAAACACTTTCCTTATTCTCAGACAATAAGCTTCATTCCCCCACTCTCAAGCTAAATCATTTAATAACTTTATTGGACCCTAACTTGTGATAAAAAGGATCCTCATTTTTAAAAGGACAAATATTTTCTTTTCAGTGCTAGTCCTTTTCTAATTAATGAATTCCATAAACCTAAAACTACTTTGATTCTGTGGTTAATTAAAAAACGAAATATAAATCCCTTTTTAATGAGCTGCTCTGATTTTTTTTTTTGTAGTATTCTTAATGATTATTCAGGACATTAAGAGTATTCCTCCAGCCCTCATACTCTAAATTACCAGGTTGTATTCCCCAGCTCAGTACTCTCAGGATTTACATGCAGTGCCTAACAAACATGCCCTAGAGGAAACATCACAATGTTGTTTTTCACTGTTCACAAACATAAAATTAAATCAGCAAGTTACCCCTCAGCAGGGTCCAATGCCAGTGCCCGGGGACTGTCAAGATCTTTCCACACCAGCACTTGGCGATGCTGTCCATCCAGCTTTGACACTTCTATACGATTTGTTCCAGTATCAGCCCAATACAAGTTCTTCCCCAGCCAATCTACGGCCATGCCTTCTGGGTAATCCAAACCAAACTCCACAACGTGTTCCAGTGCGCTGCCATTCATAAACGCTCTGCTGATTGTCTGCAGGGATACAAAGATACACAGGCAAATTAGAAATTTTACCAGTCTGTCATTGGGCTGGTTGTTTTCTTTGTTGCATTTTAAACACTTTCAGATTTTAGGCATCTCATAGGAAAGAGGATCTTACAATACGCTACTTATTTGCAAGGCGAACAATGCTGCTATTCAGAAGTAATGATTTACTGTACCGTATGAATGTATTCTGTGTCAATTACAATAGCGTTTCACTGGGGAAATAAATGGGATAACTAGTCTGGTCCAATTAAGCAGTCTACATGCCAAAGTGACCTTAGTAACACAGTGCTAAGTTCAAGGGGGAAATATTTTGGCTCTCCTGGGACTACACAAAAGCATCGATGTTATAGCACAGGACAATATTTAAAGCAGCCTAATGAAAAAGTTCAGGACAGAACAGCAAATAGAAGAAAACAACCTAACGGCCAATTAGCTACTTAATAGTGCAAGTGCTTCGGTACTGATGGTTTAACTTAATTTCACGAAGCATAATTTCTTCTTGGTCTTTTATTCAAAAGACTTCTTTTAACTCTTGCCATCGTGGATAAGCCTGTGATAGCAGATACAGCCAGAATTATATTTTAATAATATATCAGAGTTTAGGCATTCCCTGATTTACTATGATCACTTACAAGCCTGAAAGTAAAGGAATAATCTTAGGAAGGTACCAAGCTCTTTTTGACAACCGTGGGCTTCCTTTTGCTGTCTGCAACATGCTTCCGCATGCTTCTCATGCTCTTAACCCACAGAAGTTAACACAAAGGTTGATTTTTTGGTTACTTCCCAGTGGGGATGCTACCTGCTAATTATGCCAGTTTGTGACACAACACAGCAGGGAAATTTGTATCTCGGTCTTCATCCGTATCACCCTTAAAAACTGATCAGATCTTTGCTTTATTTTTATTTCAAACACAGCTTAAATGAATACCATAGCTAAAGAGTTCAGCCAAGTCACCTCTCTCAAACTCACTGAAACGCTGTGGCTTTAACTTTTATGGTTCTTCAGTTGCAAAGGTCCGTGAGTTATCGTTGGCACAGCTCTCAACCCAACTGCAGAAAACTATCTTTTATTAAAAACTAGGTTTTGGTGCTCACTATTCTGATTACATCTACAACCTATGAAAAACAAATGGAATAACAGCTAGACTCACAGATGATAGAGATGACAGACAGACAATACACATATTTCCGTCACTCCATTAGCCACCACATTTAAACACCTATCCTCAACCTTTTCCGATTTGTCAATCTAGATCCTAGACCTGTTTTACAAAGCCTGTGATTCATAGTATGTCTCGTGCAGTAGCTATATAAGTTAATTAATAGGTAAGACCTATTTTCACTTCTGGACCCAAGACAAGGCTTTCCCCCAATAAACATATCTGGCAAAACATCTGATCCATGAAACCTCCTACCATATGGCATTCTTCTCAGCTTTCTGCCAAAAAACCTTTTATTTTTGCAAACTTATCATTTATGTGAAAATGTATATATTAGATTTAAATGATATATAGGAGAGAATGCTGCTAGTATAACAAAAATGTATGCCATTCTTAGGTAGAACAAATTCTTTTACCTGTCCCTTGAATCTTGTAAATTGCATTTCTCAATCCATTCTTAAGTATCTCAAGAACCTTGTAACTTAATAGCCAATACAGAATAAACCTCTACCTTCAGTGAAATGTCAGTCCAGTAAATCCGATTGTCTGTCACATCAAAATCCAGAGCAGAAGCTTCCTTGACTCCAGTGAGTGGAATCGCAACGTTGTTATTGTTCGTTTCTAAAGAGATTCGTCTGATATCTGCTCTCCGAGAAAAGAGCAGGAAAGCTTCTGGGACGATGCAGGTCTTCATGTCATTGATGAGCTCCAAGCCTATGGGGCAAGCGCAGCGAAGGCCTTGCGGTCTGTACAGACACAGATGGCTGCAGCCGCCATTGTCCTCTGCACAAGGGTTTGTACCTAAGCACGCAACAAAAGCAAAAGCAGTCATTGCATACTCACTTCAGTTGGAAGATGAAGCCAGTCCTCACAGGCATCGACGACACTATGGGTACTTTAAGAAATGCATATAGTTTTTCATATTTTATTCTCCAAATGAATTAATTTTTGTTCATTTCCTGTAATCCTTTGGACAGATGTTACTCGGCTGGAAAGCCAGTGCTTGTTTTCCTGACCCCGTGAAACAAACCCCGCATTAGGGAAAGGGATGTGGACTCCAACAGCTACTGATGTTCCAGATTCACATCACAAGCGCTGAATGGACAGTAAGTACGTAAGCAAGCAAGCATATGTTCTGCTGCCTTTTACAGTACACTGGTCCAGTTACATACCCCAATTGTATTCCTAGAGATGAAAAGTTTGTGGATCTATTTTCACATCCATTCAATGGTCTCTTCTCTCCAGGATGACAGTAAAGCAGCTCTTTGCAATACTAACTTGTGTACCTGCACATGCTGGAAATCCACCCACTATAAGAGAGGCCCAGCATTACCAAGCTCAATTAGCCAAACAGTTGGAAAGAGGGCTGCATTTAAAGTAGATGTACCTTAGGGCATCTTGTTAATGTGGTGGCAGCAACAGAAAGATACACCTCAACCTAATTGACTAATTTCCTGGGGTACAATCCATACACAGCAGCAACAAGCTGTAAGCCCTATCCACACATGGCAGGATATTCAGGGAACGTGATTAGTTCTGGGATGCTACAGTTACACTGCCACCAGTGTTTCGATAGCTAATGATAGTCAATTTAAAGCTAGATCCTGCTTTTTTACACCACAGACACTATAGGGCAGAAAGTATTTCTAGTTATTTTTAAAGATGATTTCACAGTACTAATGTGAAAAGCACTCAACAGACTAGAACTGGCTCATTCTTAGCTTTTGCATACCGGGAGCACATGTTCAGATTCAAGATGAAAAGCTGCTACAGCTGCAGTTTCATAAACAGCTGGGCTAATCTAATAGGTGGCTGTTACAAAGAGAAGTTCTCATTTTCCATGATCCTTCTTCTCCCCTTACCGGATCCAGGACTGTTCAGACCCATGAGCTGCTCCAACTCCCTAAGAAGCAGAAAAGTACCCATTTTGGGGGGTGCCTGGTTGTTTTCCAACTTGATATTCTTCCAAGTTAGAGAGCTGAAGCACCTCACAAAAGACCTACCCCATCCCATCAAACTGCAGCCTGCAGTTATAATGAAATAGAACCGGATTCCGACCATTTCTAAAAATCTGACCTGGTATAAAGTGATATCTACAGAAGAGCACTGCTGAAATTTTCTATTTCATTTCACTTGCCTGATTAGCAGTCTCACTCACCAATTATCTGGTGGACGTTCGTAGCTTTCAGGCCCATGAGATCAGGCAGTTGATCTATGATGATCTCTCTTTCTGCTGTGCGCTTATGCACACGTTCAATACTGCGTCTTTGCCAGTCTGTCCAATAAACGTAGTCTCCCAACAACGTGAATCCAAAGATATGAGGCAGCTTGTCCTCCACCAGAACTCTTCTCCCAGTTCCATCAGCATTCATGACCTAAGGATATACACAAACACAAAATTATTACGTATACAGAGTAATTCTGTCACTATTTATCACAGATTGATTAACTAGCCGCTCCACACTTTGACTTCAAACTAAAAAATAATCTCCTAGCCATTAAAATGCTATGAATGTTACACAGCAGTCTAATAAAAAAAGACTGTATTTCAACAGGTACTCATTCTAAAAGCCATAATGTGAAATTATGACACAATATTCCTTATATTTGTTTTAGGAACTAATATTACGTGTGCCTGTTAGACATTGCCTGTCTCCCTCATTTCTGACTTGGGTCTCTTGGTTCACTTGTAAATGGGAGACACTCTGTTTTACACGAATGAAGACAAGCTTACAATGTCAACGAGTCCTGGCTCAGCACCTTGTAATCCACAGTCCCTCCCAAGTGAGCTGTACCCAGGTTATAGATAGCAGTAAGAGGAGGCCACACATAAATTCTGGGAGGCACACAGTCAAGAAGATCTACAGAATATGTTTATATTCTGAAGTTTGAATAAAGAACCAGTTTTCTGTTCTTCAAAATTAAGTTCCATATTTTTTGTACTAGAAGGAACACTAATAGTCTGTAAATAATTGCATGCCTTTGATCAAGACACTTGAATTTACTGTGTCATTCTCCTCTACTGCTAAAAAGAAGTAATACCTAACTTCCTCAAAGGGGCACTGAAAGGATTAATTAAACGTATGTATGCATGTTCAAGTGATCAAGTACCTTATGAATGCCAAATATTTTTATAAAAAGTATCATACTGACAGAAGTGAAGTCCTGTGTTTTAAGAGAAACTTAAGTGATTCGGCACTGCAATTTCATAGAAAAGTTCCTTCTGAAATATTTCGGCTTGTTTTTAAGTTTACAGTTTAAGTTTGTAGCATGTATACCATCCTTCCAAAAAAAAGAAAAAACCCAAAACTTTAATGTAAAAACTCCAACAAAACCTTTCTCAGCATACAGTATAATGTGCATGTTAATAAAATATTTTTAAGTTCACTAAAAAAGTGGAAGAAAATGCCATAATCGTCACAATAATTCAATTTCTCCTTCAGACTATTCCCTGTCACAAACTTCCTGCATTACTGCACTTACTCTCAATATGTTAGAATAGGAATTGAATCTTTGTGTGCACATTTCCTATGGAAAAATGAAAGGGGGTCTACACACTTGCTGGTTTGTAGGAATAATCTCTACATTTACATTTTTTTAAAAAAGCTCATAATTACTCTGTGGAATTGGCTTACCAAAAAATCTTCAGTCTAGTAGCATACATGGCACACTTCTACAAATGCACTAATGCACACGCATCACAAAAATAAGATAAGCATTACTTGGTGAAATGGGTTTTTTTCCCTGCATTCTCATTAATATGCCTTAGAAAGTCAAGCACAGTACTTGCAGCTTCACTTTGCATTATGGTGCATTTACCATCCTAAAGCTGTAACTTACGTCCTTTACACTGATAACCAAATCCAAACACAGCTTTTCCTATCACAGATTGTTTCGCTGGGCTCAGAGCCCAGCATAATTGCCTAATTTCTGGACTTCCTTTTGAAAACAAGCTCTGCTATTCCATTTAATCTACTTCAGAAAGTTTCAGCATCTGCTGGATTTCTCAATTCCTAGCAGCATGCCTCCTACACTCTGTTTTGACAAATGAGGTTGCTAAACAACAGATTAATGGTTAACTTTAGAACCAGGGACACAGATTTAACATCTGTAAAATAAACTGTGAGTTATAGTCTTTAAGCCCACCATCCCTTCAAGAAACCATCAGCACTACCAAGCAAAACTGGTCATTCCCTTTCCCCACCACCCCTTTCTACCCATAACACAGTCATCTTACATTTCTGCAATGACTTGTTTCCCTCTCCCCCTCAAACTACAGAGATGAGCCATTTGCTTGCAACTAATTAATATATGGCAATTAGTGCTTGCTAAGCAGACCAAACAGATATACAGAATGGATGGACGTTGCAAAACGAACTGACTAAAACCACACAGTACTAACCACTAAAACACCACTATCACAAACCAGTATCTTTAGATGCTACACTTTTTGCCTTGTACTTATGGACCAAAGAAGCTTCTATGTTTAAGGGGGTACTTAACTACTGACAAAGACAGTTACTTGGAAGGTGTATGCTGTGAGGTGAGCTTTCTTTAGCAAACTTTAAATGGGCAATTGCTAAAATAAGCCTCCTCTTATCTGAAAGAAAGTCAAGAAAAGAGAAGAGAAGACTTCCATATTAAGGATCTGCTTTTTATTATTTTTTGTTTTGCCACATACGGGTTATTTTGAAAGACAGCTTTATGCCACGTAGACAAAACAGATGCCTATCTAAAAGTACTTACACATACCTGCCACCCTGATCCCACTGCAACCCTACCTGAGCCCATCTGTTAATATAAACACCAACCCATTAGAAGCTGGCTATCACCATATGAATAGTTCCATGGCACCATGGTGTCTGCACTCATTTTAATTGCATTTTAGGAGATTTGAACAGAATTTCATCAATAAGCTACAGAACCAGTCTGGTATAAGGCACAAGGAAAGAGGCAAGTGATATAGGCATGATACATATAATAAGCACGAGGAAAGACACAATCGCTAACCAACCAAATCCAACGGATTTCAGTATCATTTTTTCATGTACTGAAATCCAGGTGACAACTAAGCCCCAGCTGATACTGCTTTATGCATTCATTCCCCTTCTCCAGCCCCAGACAGATCAGCTCATGACAGCCAAGCTCACCCCCGCAGAATCCCCCATACGAGAAACCCACCTTCTGCTGCTATGAGGCAGTGTCTCCAGCGGTTTATGCTGCTTTAACCACAATGCGGTGTGGGTTTCACATTTTGAGGCCATTCTGAATACTGCAAACCACAGTGAGAATATAGACTACAACAGGAAACAGATGTGGTGCAACCACAAACACTACCTTTACTGAAAGAGCGAGTAGTTCCACAAAAAAAAGTAAAACAAAGTAGAAAAATTAAATGGCCTCAGAAAAAATACCAGATATCCTGCCTGTAGGATAAGGGCTTTGCTTATCCTAGACCAATAATGAATGCAAACCTATAGCTTCATGAAAATACAGCTTATTCAAAATATATGAATTAATGCTGAAAATGTGGTTGTATTTTAAGATGCTGTACTTAATGGTCAGCAGGAACAATAAAATAACAGCTTTGCACATTACTTCTATTTTAAAGTTACAGACTGGATTGCACAGTGATATATTCTAAGGGTCCTTCTTGCTGTCAGATACCCTGGAATCAATTCACTCTTGAATACCAGTAGTAAGTGTGATAAATAGGCTAATGTAGTGAATTTACCTTTTTGATAACCTGAGATTTGAATGTACGGTAGTTTACACTGGTCATTTGATTGGTTTAAGTCTAGAGCTCAATCGATATACCTATGCCGTTTGTGAAAATAGCGTTCAGCTCCTGTTAGAGCTCATGCTGGAACCCTGCAAAAGCTATGCAGACTAGCATTCCACTCAGGTCTAGCGGACCAAGGCCAGTGGCAATAAAGACTAGGCAGAGGTACAGTAGCTCGTATCCACAGCACTGAGGATATGCTAATAATAGAAACTGTCTGTTCCTATCGGGGTATACTTAGATCAATATCAAACACAAGAGCCCAGCTCTACAAGATGCCAGACAGCCTTAGTACTGACGACTTCCAGAGAAGACAGAATGCAGGCTCTGGAAAGGACACACTTTCCAATGTAAATCTGTGAGACTGTCAGACAAACCCGATATGATTTACTTGTAATTAACCTAGTGCCGTAAGCAGGGCAACAGTGTGCAACTGTTACCTTTCACCTTAACTCATGAGCACAGTTTAATTTTCTATGTGGAGCCACAGAATCATATAGCAGCCCAGGTCAGAAGGGACCTCGAAAGACCATCTGGTCCAACCTTTTGTGGGAAAGGGAGCCTAGATGAGATTATCTAGCATCCTGTCCAGTCACATCTTGAAAACTTCCAGTGATGGAGACTTCACCGCATCCCTCAGGAGGTTATTCCAGTGAATGATTGCTCTCACTGCAAAATATTTCTTTCTTATATTATGATAAAACCTCTCTCAGTGCAACTTGTACCAGTTGCCCCTGTCCTCTTCATGTGTCTCCTTGTGAAGGGAGAGCCTCTATCCTCCTTATAGCTGCCCTTTAAGTACCGGAAAACACTGATGATGTCCCCCCAAGCCTTCTCTCCTCCAGGTAGAAAAGACCTAAATCCTTCAGGCTTTCCTCAAAGGGCAGGTTCTCCAGCCATTTGATCATCTTTGTGACCCTCCTTTGAACCCTCTCCAGTCTGTCTGCACCTCTTTTGAATTTAGGGGTACCAGAGCAGGGCACAGTACTCTATCTGCTGCCTGACAAGTGCTGAGTAGAGTGGGATGATCATGTCTCTATCTCTGCAAGCAACACCCCTGTGGATGCAGCCCAGGCTCCAACTTGCCTTCGCTGCTGCAGCTGACTCATATTCAGCTTGTTGTCCACCAGGACCCCCAGGTCCCTTTCAGGAGGCTGCTCCCCAGCCACACAGATGCTAGCCTGTACTGGGCTCTTGGGTTACGACACCCAATGCGCAGGACCTTGCACTTGTCTTTGTTAAAATTCACATAGTTGTTGCTAGCCCACTCTCCCAGCCTATCCAGGTCTCTCTGTAAGGTGGCTCTTCCCTTCTGACATGTCCACCTCACCACCCAGCTTAGTGTTATCAGCAAACCTGATGAGGGTGCTTTCATCATCCAGATAATTTTTGAAGATGTTGAACAGCATGGGGCCCAGTATCGATCCCTGGGGAACCCAACTTGTGACAGGCTGCCAGAATTAGTAAAAAACACTGATCACCACGCTCTGAGGTGCTGCCTCTGAGCCAGTTTCCTACCCATCTCACAGACCACTCTTCCAGTCTGTATCTTGCCAGTTTGTCTAGGAGTAGGCTGTGGGAAACAGTGTCAAACGCTTTGCTGAAGTCCAGGTAAATAACATCCACTGCTCTCCACAGGTCAACAGAAAATGTTATTTTGTTGTAGGAGGTGATCAGGTTACTCTGGCAGGCATGATTTGCCCTTGGTAAATCCACGTTGGCTTTTCCCAATCACCTGCTTTTCACTCAGCTTGCAAGTTTCTAGAACTCTATCCAGGGACTGAAGTACGACTAATGGGCCTGTAGTTTCCTGGGTCTTCTCTTGTGCCTCCCTCTTTTGCATGTAGTTACAAATAATCAGGGAGAAGGCAAGTATCATGCATGCTAAGCTCTCTCTCAGGATGACTGGCACAGAGGAAGTCAATAGTCAATGAAAATTTATAAACAACAGCTGGTAACTCCGTATCTTCAAAAAATTAAAGATTACTTACAAGAATGGAATAGGCCTCTGTGATGGACTGAAAACCCCCAGCTACACTACAAGATGTTGCCAGAACTTTATTTCACAGACACACACATCAGCAAACAAAACAAAAAACCCGAACCAAACAACTTCCTCTGGTAAAATCCTTAAACTGCTAATTTCTGATACAAACACCTCAGAATTGAACCTAAGCCCTCATTTTTAAAATTGACAGCCAATTTTTGGACAAATGACAGAAACCTTAGCTTTCTATTGGTTCCTGTACTTCAGCACCTTTGCCAGTACTAGCTTACTAATCCTCAGAGAGGCCAGGAGACCCCACTTAATATACAGGATCTCAGCTGCCCTGCTCAAGTACTACGGCCATCACTGTGTCAGATCTACAAAATTTCTAGCACGGACTACAGCTGGAAACCCATCTCTCCCTACTGACTCAAAGGAAGGATGCAATTATAACATTTATCTTCCTTCTGAAAGGATAAGGAATGAGAGAGTGTTCTGACTTGGTGGCAATGCTTTGCATGTCATGTGTCCCATAAATGCAGAACACACTAGCTTGTTGTTTCCTTGGTGCATGTTGAAATATACTCTCCAATGTATAGTTATGGTTTACCTTACAGCATGAGAAAACCCCAGCCATTTGGCACTGACATGAAGGAAACGTCAAGGAAAAAAATGTAAACTCTTCCAGAGCAGACCTTAAAGTCTTGAGTCATTCTAACAAGAAGTTTGGTTTATTGCATTAATTTGAAAGACAGCAGAAAGCATTACCGCCTTCACAATTTACACATGGGTCATGCTATTACACTCTAGAAATAGATTGAACTAAAAAACAATGAGTTGAAACAGTGGATTTCTCATGAGTTTGATCGTTAGCACAGATCTGCATGAGATGATTGCAAACAAGTATTACTGTGAGACAGCTGTGAAATACTTAGTTCAATACATATATCCCAGATATTTCAACATACTGTGGAAAAAGATCTTTAACAAGGCCTGCATTACACCTGGAATAGTTTAGGAATATTCAAGGCTTAGGCTTAGTTACTTCAGCCCTGATTATCCAATGATAAATACTTACATGTGCTGTTTGTTTGATGCAACACATACCCAGTTCATGACACTGCTAATCAAGGATATAACTGTTCATCTTCCACCTAAATGTACACGAATCTTACTATATTAGAGAAGTGAAAGACAACACTAACTCATTAAATTTGTTTGGTTAAGGAAAAAAGAAAACTGGGGCAACACCTCTCAAAAATAACTCTAGGAGAGAGACAGAATGCCTTCTGAACATTACATTAGCATATTTTCAGACTGGGTTTGAGAACTATGTATTTTCAACTTGCTTCTTTAAGCAACATAAATGAAACAGACCACAATGATTTACTGTTATGGCTGCAGTAATATCATTTAATTAACACATGTATCTAATATAAAACAGCAGCTCTGAGAGAGAAAAAAGGGACATCTTGTCTAAATTTCCAGTTTCATTAGTCTTCCCCTCTTGGAAAAAAATAAATGTCCTGATCAACTATACCCTCTTTGACTGAGCCATCAAAACTTTAAACTCAACTTGAGACAATTATTCTGTCAGTGTCATTAACTTACTGTCATTGACTAACAGTCAATTCCAAAATTGCATTGAAATCCTGAGAATTCAGCAGAGGGGTACCTGGAACCCTTTTTATTTGCTTCAGAAACCAAATGCCTCCAGCCAACTCTACAATTTCTTACTGTTAATTGTTTTATAATAGCCATTACCAATTTCTAATTTAACAGTTCCCCAGTACCCTCAATTTCCTTTTGAGCTCTAATCATTTTTCCAAAGTATTCAAAATATATTTTTCCTGAGCATGGATAATATTCCTAATAGGGCTGCAGTGAAGATAAATATGTAAAAACAGAATAGAGATTAACTTCATAAATAGCCCTTTCTATCATGCTACAGACACTGTTATAAGCTCATTTCTCTCACAATAGGACAACTTTCCTAGCTTGCTGATCAATCAATGCCAACAACCGAATTGTCTTCTCAGCGATGGAATTTAATTTTAGAAACAATTGGTTGGGTTTTCACTGAAACGTCTCAAGTAAGGTGAAGTGACAAGCAGGCAGGGAAAGGAGGTTATAACCGTTGTCACAATCAAATATGACATCTCCTAGGCAATCTCATGCAATACAAAAAAAACCCTGCATTTGTAAAGAACAGGCTAAGAAAAAAATTGAGATGAAATGATGAACAGGATGAGAAAAGAGGTTTTCATAGGAAAAAAAGAGGATCCTCTGAAAAGATTCAGTGGTAAAACAGGTGAATAAAGATGCCTGGCTATGGGAAAACATTTTGGTACATTAATACATAAGGTACAGTGGCAACAGTCAGAGGGTGCTGTGTTATGTGGACATAAGCTATAGGGGTACAGACAGAGAAAGTTAATTACTGTGATTTTGGAACTTATCGTTTGTCAACTAAGTCCCATCAGCAACCGTACACATGCTTCGCAGAAAGCAAAGACGACTACCCAAGACCACACTGTTTTGGGATCAGTGATTTGGAGGACAGTTTTACAAGTTCAGCAACACAACTTCTAATGCTCTTGCACATGGGCAAAAGCCTCTCTTCTCTCCTCTTCCTTCCCAAGGTACTTTCTTTCAGTACCCTGCCCTAGGAACTTCTTATTTTTAATTTGTTCTCTACCCAACTCGGTGCTTTCCGGACTCCTCCATAACCAACTATAACTGTTTTTTTGTTTTAGAGGGAAAAAACGTGGAAAGTTTTCTGCTGTTTTGGCAAGTCCAAGTGGTTCAGCAGTAAGTCCAATGAATGAAACTCAGCCAGCGCAAAGCTGGGGGCAGGGGGGAGAGGGGTGGTGGCTCTGGGATATCTTCCACTTCTGGTGGCAGTAAGCTATTAAGTTGATTCAACTGCTCCCTTCACACAGTCACTTCAATTCCAAGGGTCTCTGTATGTCCAAAACCTTGGTTTTCCACCATATGTGTTTACCTGCCTAATAAAAGGCATTAAACTTTTCTCACAGACCTTTGCGAAGTTACAACAATGGTATCAGAAAAAAAGTTTAGGTTAGGAATACAAAATCTCAGAGAGAAATAATCAGCTTGTGTGAAGAAAGCTGCATAATTATTGAGAGGGATCACAAGGTCACATAAATGCTTCTGAAGAAGCTCAGGTCCAAGATCAGTGCAATCTTTTGTGTATGACAATACAACTAAGCTTGAGAGAAGAAAAAGACCAGCCAGAATATTGGAGAGTAAGGGATAATGGCAGACTTACAAACACCACTCAGCTGAATTAGAAATGCAAAGATAGCTCGATATCTTGTCACATCACTCCCCAGCTTGCCTTCAAATATTATTTTAAGTATGTCAGACTCAGGGAGGTCCGATGATGGCTCTAGTTATTTCAGTTTGAGGAATATTTTTGATTTCCCTTAGGTAACCGACTGCCAGTAGAGGCTTGTAACTTGCTAGTAAAGAGAACAGCGTAAACTAAAGTGCAATTTCCTAACTCCAATGGAAAAAATCTAGGACACATTAGCGGAATCCAAAGGTTGTACTTCAGTCAGCTCCATGCTAGCCCATTGGGAGCCATGAGGTTTACAGAGCTGTCATTAGCAAAACGGGACTTCTCATCTGTAAGCAAAGCTTGTAAGAAACATCTCTAAACTTCCCACATGGAAAGTCTCAGTTGAGCTGCACAGATATAAGCCACAGTCAAGGCTGAGAAAGGTACACTTTTACTATTAACAATAATGTGAAAAAGGCTGTAGAAGCCAGCTCAAATGTGTCTTGAGTGTGGGCATCTGCCTCTGACATGGCCGCTCCAGGCTCTCCTTAGACTTAACAGAAAAGAATAGGTGCTTTTAGAGTAGGACTCATCCAATCTATTCTAAACACTTACTTTAGGATAAAGCAAGCCACATAGCAGAAGTGCTGATTTCTGACATTTTCTATAAGGTATCTTACAGAGCTGAAGATCTCTACATCTCATTAGATGAAAACCACCCACAGAGAGAAATGCAGATCTATAACACAAGAACCATTTTAAAACTAAATGTCCAACTCTTCTGTAATATCATGTAATTTTTAGGGCAGTAATTTCATCTCTTGGAAAAATACCATACTTGGTACTCAGATGACACAGTCAGGTTAGTCTTGGACAAGAGTTCTGGCTTTATCTACCCAAAGCCTTCCCTCACGATCCTCCTCCTGTTGCGAGGTGCTGGGAACCTCTCCCTGTTCCATTAAGGATGACAGCCTGTTGATAGCACATCCCTCAGGACTTCTCTGAGAATTCGTCAGCACAAGCGGTTTGTAACAGGTGTCTCAATAATCAAACTTGTCACATTTTAGTGACAAGGAAATTTAACTTTTTATTATGACCTTTTTAATAGTTACAAGCTTACAATGCCAGGAGGTCCTGGCCCAATGTTTGGGGTCCACACATAAGAGGCCACTCAAATTCTTGCATCCGGCTCTTCGACAGTCAGGAGACTTTACTAATATGTTATGGCTGTCATTTGTTTGCTTTGTAATGTAGCTTTTCTATTTTGGTCTGCATCGCAAAATTTAATTCTTCCCTAAGTTCATTCAGAAGTTCAAAAGAAACCTCCCAAATGGAAACTATACAAAGTATAAACTATTTTTAAGAAAAAAAAAAAAAAAGCCCTTACTCTACTACTAATTTCAAAAAATCTGTAGGTCTTCTTAATGCAGGTCTAGAAGGTGACAAGAAATAGCTGGAAATTCTCTGACAAAGTAAGCTTTAAATTTCTGAAACTGGGATGGAGGAAATGGATCTGCCCCTACATCTCTCACTGTAGCACATACTTGTTCTTTGCTGAATGAAGTTCCCAAGAGACACAAGTATCCAAACAAGGGGGATAATGAATTGTGGCCAAAATTAAGCAGTAAAACAACTTCAAATATTTGTTTCAACTACTTCATACTTTCTCATACCTGCAAAAGCTTACTGGAAGTACACAAAAGCAGCTGTGTTCAACAGCTAGGAAATTCAATGGTTTCTGCTTCTCAATTTTCAAACCTCTGCTTCACACTAAAGGTGGAGGAGGTAGGATCAGTAATCAGGCATGCAAGTCATTAGCATTTCACAATACAAAGACTAATGCTATGAGACAAAATTTCTCAGTCAGAAAATAAACGGTGAATGCTTAGAAAACAAAATTTCCTTATTAGGGTGGCAGTAAAATTGAGGGAGTTGTCATCGGAGGAAAATGTAGCCCTGCAATTTCAGGATTAGAATATGAATTAGAGCATTCTCTAGATGCCAAACTATTAGCTCCTGGGTCAAACACAAAAAGGTCCTCTCTGTTCAAGATTTTTGTGCTCAAAAAAGTCTTAGCAGCATCTGCTTTCTGTTGCCCGACAAGGCTGTGTTCTGGAGACTTGTGTGTACTTATGCTGAAAAACAGCAGGATATAAGACTTTCCATATTAATCATGAGGATTAGAGACAGTAATGCCAGGCACGGCTAATAGATTTGGGAATGCAGAAACACTTCAAGTTAGAGCTGCACTCAAAAAAATCACTAGATAATGGTTGGAAGTGTAGAGGAGGCAGAGAGTCCTTTCTTTAAACTCACCACTAGTAGGTGTAAGTGGGTGTCATCTCTGCCTCTGAGAATGGAGAACAGGAAGGAAGATGAATAAAGAAAAATGAAGCAAAAACTGAAAAATTGTGAAAAATCAGCCATATCATCACTATTTCCTCTTAACACACACACACATCCACACGTGCATGCAGCCATTTATAATTGCTTTATCAATACGAGCTTTGCTGACCATTTTAAATCCAACCTATGCCTTAAAACAGGTAGCGTACGTGCTCAGAAGACAAATATTCACTTGTGCAGGAAAACATAAGACCAATTCAACAGAGCAGATCATACATTTTTAACCTCATAGCACGGCAGGAAAATGCTTTAAACCTGTAGCAAGTCAATGAGAAATCTTCCCTACTGGTAAGCACAATAGCAGCCATCCATTTCAATAGAAGTTTATCAGCAGTGAAACCTGACCGAGATAAATGACGAAGCTGTTGAGCCACAGCCTGCTTCTGCCTGCTGCAGGCTGCCAGATAAAATGGGAACAAAAGCTCCCTGCTGTACCCCCTACCAGTCTCCATTAACCCCTGCTGATGCTTTATTATCGTCTGGGGGCTCCAGAACAGCATAGCGTGAATCAGTGTGTAAAAAATAAATAATAAAAGCTCACATGTGGCACAAACAAACCAGAAACACAGCTTGCAAGAAATATTCATTTTGGTAGCGCTGCAATTAAATAATGGTTCTGAGGAATTCCACGTACTAGGGGAAAAAAAAAGCGCACAACGTATGTAAAATCATGTATGAAAAACTACTTAAAGACAACAGAATGCAAGTACACAAACGTGTTTCTCCTGCTTTTAACCCCCCCTCCCAAATATATACAAACACATACAAGCAAAGCAGGGACCAGGCATATAATTTTGATGTCTTCATGTCCAGTTCCAAGTTTCACCTTTTGATCCTGTCACAAATATCCTTTTTGTTGCACCTCCTCCAATGTCCCTTCTCCAAACCTAAGTTTAAAACATTTACTGAAGGTCAAAGCATCTTCTACTAAACTGATATAAAAAAAATGGATGGGAAGGGCAGGGAAAGTGTTACAAATCTCCTCAGGATTCATGGTTGCCATAGGAGAGAAAGGCAGTGGGAGGAAAAAGGAAGACTTGAAATGTTAGTAACATTTTAGCTATCTTAGATTTAGATAGTGTCATTGCAGCCTGAGATTTCTGTAGCCTACTATAACAAAGTCAATGTCTCATAAAACATTACAGAGAGGCCACACAAGATCCTGGGGAAAATTCACTAAGATTCATCAGTAAAGAAACTCACCACTATATTTGCATTACCTAACACATTGAGGGGGAGGGAATTTACTTTAGACTGAACCATTCTCTTAGATGAACACCCCCTTCTTCATCCTATAGAGCCTTTCCATGCTTTACTAATTACAGAAGCTGTACTGAACACGAACGCTTATCTATCACTATCAGAGGCCATCGGTTTTCAACCCATTTCTGCCCCTCTCAAGTGCAGTTAGCATGCAGCAATATTACATCTCAGGAAGAACATGAAGTTTTTCCTACAGCTAATGCAACAAGCTAACAGAATAAAGACTCCCCAAACCTTCAAGGAATAGAATGGCCTCAACACAGGAAAAGAGAGAGGCTGTATGGGTTCAATCCAAAGGTCCACCCATCCCAGTAACCAGTCTCAGAGAATTTTCAAAACTTACACAACAGCATAATAAAGCAAATACATACTGAAGCTTTTCAAGAAACCTTTTTCATTCTGCAGCAATTTACAGTTCAGTGATTTGTGGTTCAGAAGGCAATTTTGTTTTCTAGTAAACTGCAGTGGAATTCCCTTCACAGACTTACCCAGTCTTCCCAGTAACACATGTAAGCTTTTAACATCCACAGCCATTTCCACAACTTATCACCTGCCAGTATTATTTACGAATGCCAATTTCTTGTATCAAAAAGGTAGTGGGGGGGAAGCCCTGGTCAATTATACATAATTTTATTGATTTTATAGATCTCTGTCACATAGCCCTAAATGAACACCATCTGCAGTTAAAAAAACACCACCACCCAAATCCTCTAACAAAAGTAAAATCCAAAAACACCAAAGAAAAACTGTCAGAGAATTTCTTCTCTGTTGCTTTAAAGGTTTTACCCAGGCTCTTTCAAGATTGTCTGCACATTAGTAACGAATTAACAAATGTTAACTTTTTATAAAAAAGCAGCAGCAGTAAAATCATAACTCTAACACTTGGAGCCTCATAGGAAAAAGTTAACTAGTGATTCTGAAACCTTAAGATGATAAATCTACTCTGATACTCTGCATAGATGTTACATGACAGCCTGGAACAAACTCATTCTGCTGGCTCACATTGGTTTAAAAACAATGAAATGGAAATTGTCCCAGCAGATTTTGTGCCAGATCAGATATCTTCTGTCCTGCCACAGACACTGTAATGTTGGCATAAACATTGTATCATGTGTTCTAGCCAGTTTGACAGAATTGCAGCAGTGAGTTCATGCCTGATCTAGATGAAAATTTCTATCACAAACTGATCCAGCACTGAAAAGAATCATTATTAATGAATACGGAACTGCGGTCTGAGTAAGACCGCAGCACATGAAAAAATATCAGTGTTTTGGCAAGCATGAGAGTGAAGAATGCCTAACTTTCCTTTTGCAAAATACATTCAAGTCCAAGACACTTTCAGGGCTGAAGTGCTCAATCTGTTATAAATAAATCTCTAAGCACAGCTAAGACTCTTTCCCCTCTTTTCTCAGAGCTGGCAAAATGTTAGGTGAATTATAGACTGTAAATCTTGTTTTCAGGACAAAGAAAACCGTGCTCCCTGAGGCTCTCCCAAGGAGTGCTTCAAAGCAACTCACCTTGCAGGACTTGAGTTACTTTGACTCTGAAGGAGAACAAACAGTTATGTGACCTTCCAGCACAAGACTACGACTTCACATTGACTTATTTGAAGTTACAAATAAAAAAACCCAATTTCTTAAGGCTAGAGAAGGTATTGTGCCTAATGTGATAAGTCCCGAAAATTATTCACAATGGTAAGGATTCACTAAGGAAAGCTATAATTCATCAAAAGAATGGTAAGTCTACCAGGATATAGCAAATGTAGATACTGCTACTGTGCACCGGTAGTAGCCAAGTCTCCTGCTTCCAGGCAAACTTCTGCCTTTTGATAGTAAACTGAACAAATACTTAACCACCCTATTTTCTCAACGACTGTCAAAGGGATAAAAAACGTCAAATTTCCTCCATAAATGTTATATAACAACATAAACACAAGATTTTTTCAATGTGGGAGAGAAAAAAAGTGCCATTTTTGTTTTCAATTAAACGTTTCAGGAGAACATACCATAAAGAAAGGAAAATCTATTCCTTTGCTGGAACGCCAATAAAACAAGCCTAATGAAAATATAGAGGATTATCGGGAGTACAAATAGTTACATATGAAATGAGATTTACTTCTTTAAAATATATTCTACCTGCATCTAAGCTGAGCAGCACAAAGAATAGAAGATTACTTTTTTTCACCTACAAACATTACTCCCAATAAAAATCTTTTTTTTCCTGATGACTTAAGAATTGACTTATTTAACAAATCCTTATTATACATTCTTAAAAAGAGGGATCTACTACATGGGTATCATTTCCATTTTACACACAGATAAATGAAGGAAGAATAGTGAGTAACTCGCCCAAATACAGAGAAGAAACTGAATTGTTTCTTAAAGCACAAATCAACCATTATCCCATTGCCCTTTTGAGCTGTATCAGAATTTAAACACCTAGAAAAACAGAGTAACTACATTCTATAACTCCATGGAATTAAAAATTCAGATGCAATTACAAACCTCTATTTTGTCCGTTTTGGCATCTCCCCAGTATATTTTGTTTTCTGCATAATCCAAGGCCAGTCCATTTGGCCAGCCAAGCGAGGTATTCACCAGCACAATTCTGTCTGAGCCATCTAATGCTGCCCTCTCAATCTTTGGGATTTCTCCCCAGTCAGTCCAGTACATATACCTGCAATGGAAGCAAAATATTAATAACTTTTATTAAATCAAACTTTCAATATTGACATAGCTTGTTCTGGAGTACCATGCCCTGAAACCACTGCATTTCTAAGACAAATATATTTCCTTACCCAGGATGCCCAACTCACTCAAAAAGCACTGACATGCAAACACACTGACCCTTTACACAAAACTCATATATCAGCCAGCTGAGCAAAACTACTATTCTCTAGAATAAACGAACAGTTCCACACAGTTCCCAAAAATATTTTTAAACAGGAGAATAAACCATAAAGGCATATAAGGATGACTACCGAGGTAGTCAAAATAGAGCAGCAGACCCTGTGCCTCAGAGGGCACAGGAATTTCAAGGAATCCCAGTATTTTCGTTTTGAAGGCTCAGAAGTTTTTCACTGCATCCCATTATCTACATACAGGTAGGCAGAGGTATCTTCTTTACATGACTAATATTTAAAAATATGCTCACAAACAGCTCCTCACCCAACCATGGGATCCAGCACAATAGCTCTGGGTTCTTCCAGGTCTTCTGATATCAAGATTTTTCTCATGGTCCCATTAAGCCTTGTAACTTCAATACGGTCTGTGCCAGTGTCAGTCCAATACAGATTTCGGGCAACCCAGTCCACAGCAATGCCATCAGGATGTGCGATCTGTGCTGTGACAACAAACTGACTACCTGACCCATCAATGAACGAGCGGCGGATGGCCCTAACTTCATCATCAGTCCAATAGATGTACCCTTCCAGAGGATCAAAGTCAATAGCGATGGCATGACGGATGTCCTCCAGTGGCAAAACGATGTCTGTAAAATCTGGGGTGTCTAAGGAAATTCGCCTCAAATCTGTTCGGCGGGCTAGAAGCAGCAGTTCAGTGGCACCTACATGAACAAGATAAAAACACAACCGTCTTACAAACACTGTGCAGTAAGCCTATAAGTAGTGAACCTGATTCTGCACCATTTGGTACAAGCTAGTCTAGCTACCTTGACTTCACAGGACCTAACAAAACTGATGGGCACCAGTAGGGAATTCCACTCAAAGGCTTCAAATGTGAGGTTATTCTTCTGCAGAAAAAGTCAGATGTGTTTATAGAGAAAATTCAGTGGTCATTTCCTTGTCCAAAATGTACTATGGTGGACACTTTTTCTATCCATATCATTCCCTTCAAAGGTACTGAAATAGATATGCAGTGATTATGCTCCTATTTTATGCAAATCAACAGATGGCCTGCAGCCTCTTAGATGAAAAATTAATTTTATAAATAATTTACTGACTATTTGCTGTTGTTGGTATAGGCGACAACCATGACAAACAAGCAACACCCTTCGAAGGGGAAAAATGTAAAACAGAATGCCACAAGTAACTCTCCTTTGAGAAACTCCTATCGGAGGAATCGGATTTGGGAAATGACAACTGTCCAGTGACCATGGGAAGCAGGAAGGCTGTCAGCTTCTCCCATATTTGTTGAGAACAAGCTTATTGAAGACATGAAAATAAATAACAGTGTGTCTTACAAAGTCATTTTGAGCTGAAGCATACAAAAGCCTTGCTGGCTTTTAGGTCAAAAGTCAGAATCACAATAAATAACTAAGATCAGCTTGCACTGCAGAAGACGTTTTCACATAGGGCAACCCAAGATGTTTAATGGTCTACGTGCTGGGCATCTGATCAATGACAGATGTACTTATTGTCTATTCTAATTCATTCTCATTTCATTTTCTATTCTATGTTACTAAATTTCAGTGTAATGAAGGATAAACAGCCACCACACCCCATTCCAATTAAATTGCTTATCAGTTTGGAGTCTCAGGGAGATAAGAGCAGCTCAGGCCTCAGGGAAGCTTGAGCTAAGGTGAAAAATGCATGCAATCCTAAATGCACGGAAAGTGTGTTGCAATGGCTCTCCTCAAACAGTGAGGGGAAAGGGCTTGGCAAGGACTGATGTAGGTGTGAGGACAGAAGGCGGGGGGTGGGGGGAGGTTTAGGAAAATAAATGCATCAACACTGCACTGAAAGAGAGCCAACGCCAAGCCACGTTATGTCCATGTCTTGATCTTGATCTTAGAGGCATAAACAAGGACTAGAAAACTAAAAGAACAAAAATTAAAGCAAGTAGGTCACAGATGAAAAAAGAATTTTGATGTCTGATGCCAAATTTCTTTTTAAAAAAGTCAGTAATTGTTGTTGGTGCTAGCTGAAACCTCACCACATGCCAAACTTTGGAGAGATGCCAAAGCAGCCATTGCTTCATTTACAGTAACTAACACACTAAAAACATCTAAGATGCTTTCACAGTGCTGCAAGAAACAGCACCTTTCAACAACTGAGGCTGAGAATATTATTACAAACGTTTGCGATTGGTAGCCCAGAATGGATTAAGATCAGGTTTGGGATCCTCTGTCCTAAAACACCTTGTGTTCAGAAACACATGTACACACTAACTAGTCAATTGTTCTTCTAGTGAATAACTCTTATGCATTAATTAATATCAGGAAAGGGGAACCTGTAATTACACGCCTATGCATACTTCAAAATAATGTAAAGCATGTGACAGAGTAAATGGAAAACAGGCATGTTAATAAGATTTTTTTATAATTACAGAAGCAACTAATCTTGTCACAGCAATCTATATGTACATCTGTATTTCTTGCTACTAAGTATATCAAACAATTCAGCATTAAGATCCAAGCATTCAGAGGCATTATGGTCATATAAAGTACTAATACATAAGTAGTCACAACTATTTAGGTTCAAGTTAAGAAAGAAGTTCCTAGTACTTTCTTTCTTACCAGCTTCACAGTGATTTATCCAACCTACCTTTTAAACAAAACTATGAAAATCATATTAAAAAACCCAAACAATAATACCCTTTTTGCATTATCTAGTAAAACTAAGGTTGAGCAAATGCACTAACCTCAGATTTCTAAACAGTTAGAAAGCTATATATAGTCTACCATATCCAGAAAAAGGGTAAGGCATAATTTAAAAATAATATGTGTGCTCTAGCTGAAGTTGATAGTCATTTTGAAGAACCAATGCCGGGTCCCCAAAAAGACTCGTTTGAGTACAGTCATGCCCTTGCTGAAACTCACCCTTAAAATTGACCAATTGACCTTCCAATTCTTCCCAAAGATGACCCATTTCAATAGCTTCGGTATCCTGCTTTTGGGTTGCAACACTGTTGTTTACTCAAATAACCCAATATGTCTAAGCTTTAATTCAGCATCGGGAAATGACTGGCTTTCAGCTAACCCGTGCTGCACTCTGGATCCCTGAGCTAAGAATTTCATGGTCTTTATCTGGAAGCTTAGCTAACATTCCAGCCCTCACTAAAACACCACCCCCCACCTCCCCCATCAAGCAATAAAAAGTTTAAAGCTTACTTTAGAGCTATTACCCACCCATTTGCAAACAGACACCTCAGCTGCTTAGTTAGATCACCAGCCATTCTGTTTGGGGAAAAGGAAACTGAATAGAAAAGAAGCATCTCACCTCAAGATAGGTTGAGAGAAAGATCACTCAATGCCTTCAGGCTTGCCCTGACAATAGCAAAAATAGCAAATGCAAGAGCTGGGCACATTTATGGACTGATCCCATCATCACCTTGATAGCAGTGAAGAAAAAAAGGTCATCACACAACTAAACCAAATAATTTGCACCTGTGGCAAACACCAGCTGTACAAAGTTTACCTGGCTAGGCACGGACCACCGCTCAGTCAGAAGAGCTCAAGGTACTCAAGGTTGCCAGGACATAACAGAATCGATCAATTTTGTTCACTTCTATCCCAAAGGCCAGTTAGAATGAAAAAGCTAAAGTGTGACAGCAGGATCTCCAGACTTCTTCACTTTGCCTCTCCAAGAGAAAACCCGCCTCTAATGATGAGCAAGATAGAGAACATCATGGCTATGGAATTATCTTTCAAAAAAAGATGGAAAAGGCAGGAAAAGACAATGCAGGTTGCATGCCAGCATAACTTTTTTCTTTTCAATTTATCAGCACTTACTGGGAGACTGGAATGAGCCACAAACACATAAAACACCTCAAACCTCAACTGGCTCAAATGCTTTCCAAAGGTGCATCGAGGCTGCAACCAGAGCTCTAACCTCAGCATGAATATGCAGACCTGAGGCACTTTTTCCTGTAGACACCTTGGACTGCACATACAAGAAGGATGAAGTGGCCTAGATGAACAGTCAGGGGACTTAGAGCAGAGTTTACTGCCCATGCTGCTGTCTTCTCTCTAACTACTGATGGTGTCTACTGCAGCCAACACAAGCATGTCTGTAGACACAAGTACATTTTGAATACAGCGCTGGGTTTGAGGGCACAGACCACCAGGTATGATAGGGTGTGTGTTTCTAGACTTCAAACCACAATGCGCAGAGTTGCCATGCAAACACTTGCATGCAGGGTAGGCATAGACCTGTCCTATATTTAAAGTCAAGTCCTTCTGCTTACCCCTTCTTGCTGATCTCCCACACTATCCTCAGTCATCTTAGCAATCCATAACTTATTTTTAAAAGAAAACCTTCCCAAACTATTCAAATTGGGGACCAAGTTCAGAATTCTTTTTATCAGTGCCTCAAGTCATGGTGTATTCAGGATGGTTAGCAATTTTTTCTAAAATCAAGTCCCTTACTTAGGATGTCTAAATATGGACATAAAAGCTTTACTCCAGACTCTTATTTTTGAGAGCTTTAGCCTACTTTTATTAAGCACTTTGAAAGCTGGGATTACAAGCTCATGGATGGTGCATTACATTAGTCCTGGAACTAATACTTTCCTCAAAAAGTCACTATTAAAAATCAAAATAATTTAAATCTATGTGCTAGCTGAAGTGAAGGGAAGAGGGAGAAAAGGGAAAACAGAGCAAGCATGCAGATACATGCAATGGCGTAGCTTTAAAGTACAATGTCTAATGCCCTGCTAACCTTTACAATTAATTACATCTTCTCAATGATATACAGGCCTCAGTCATTTGTAAGTTACTGAACTTAAAACCCATCAGTGGTTGCTGAGGCTAGCACAGCTACACTGACACATGCTTGGGAATTCATACATATGAAGTGTATAATGCATTCTCTGTATCTGAGAAATCAAGATTATTAATACATTCTCAGCAGAATTACAACACATTTGACTAAAATATTTATTTCCTAAATGTCCTTCACCAGCTGTAACGTCACTATTGTCAGAGAGCCCATGACACCACAATACAGACAAGATTTTTTCATCTACGCAAGCTCAACCTTAAAACTACAGAGGCAAAAGGATATGTATCTGAAACTAATATTATATTTTTTTCTTTCCTTTAAAAGAAATGAAAGAATTAAGATGTTAAATTAACATCTTGATCTGTGCAGTCAAATCGGGATTCTGGCTATTCCCGACAAAGCAAATTTCCCACTGGGCAGACCTAAATTGCAAAAGAAAGTGCAAATTTCTGATTACCGCCTCCAGGCTTATGAGGGAAATAGGATGTGAGGGTCCGTGGGCAAAATAAAGACTCTTTTCCTGAAAGAGAATAGAATGGCCAAAGCAGAGGTGAAATGAAAGTCTGAAGCAGTGGTTTTTCTTCATGAGGAAACTCGCTTCTCCTTGCTCAGCTGAAGTCACCGTTGGTATTCCAAGTACAAACCACACATCCGTATTGATAGTAGCAAATAATAAGTAAAATGCACTACAGGCAAAGACAGAACCTGAGCACATGGACAGAGATCTCTGAGCACTAATAAGAAGGTAACTCCAATGACAAACCCGTAAGATAAACCTAAGTTTTCTTACAAAAACAACTATCAAACAGGTCATTTAAATGTAGCTCTGCCAAACTCAGAACACCAGTGCCTATAATACTGAAAAAGAGAAACCCCGGTATGTCCTGCAGAAGAGGACAATAAGTTACCAAGAATACGACAACCATAGGTAAAAGCTCCCTGGTAGAAATGCCTGGATGCTCAGACAGGGCTCTTTGCTTCGGATGTTACTGGAGTAACTGGAATAGCTGGCCATGAAAACTGCTTATTCTGCCTCTCTTTTCTTTGAGGGACAGGGACTTACAAACTTTAACCTAGGCAATGAGGGAGACAAGAGCTTGCTAAAAGCCCATATCCCAGTTAAATAACTGTTGTATTTTGGAAGAGGAATAGAAATTAAGACATGAACAACCAGACAGTATTATCAGCTATTAGAAAAATAGCTTATTTTATTCCAAGTTATCACCCTTTCCTGAAACACTATGGAGAAGTGTTTATAAACGGGGGGTGGGTGGTATTATAGCTCTCACAAAGAAACGGTAAAACTCCTCTAAGGTGTGATGAAAAAAAACCTACAAAAACCAGAGAAACTAACACTGGGAGAAAGGGGAGGGAGAAAAAGATTTCCTATAAACCAAGATTATTCAAAAACGCTAGGTTGTCATGGAAACTGCTCAGGGAGGGTCAGCCAGCCTCACCTTTGGCTGCAAGGATCATCTGTCAATGCCAAAGCACTGCAAACACCACAAACACACACTCAAAATTCACCCGTCAAAATCTTTCCAGTCCAGGCTGGTGCTCTCATCAGCGCAGCATGAAATGAAGTTCTCTCCTCAAAGAGGCTCCTTTCAGCATGAAAGAATTTGGTTTAGGAACCAGTCTGATTTTAGTCTACTGCTAGAAGACAAAACAGTCTCAAAGAAAAGAAACTCTCAGCCTCATTTTTCACCTTTCTTCACCTGCAAGTCACCCTCTCCTCCTTCCTTCCCCCAAAGTCATGTACATGTTCTAATTGCAAACAGAGATTTAATCACTCCGTGTTTCAATCTGTTGCAGCATAATAGATATATACTGAAATGATCCAAGGTAAAAATATTCGGTTCTCAGGGTTCAGCTCTACTTTCACAGCAGATCTAGTAAACAGGCAAGTACAAAGGGAAAAAAACAGCCCAAGAAACCAGAACCAATCCCCCCACCCCGCACACCTGAAAAAAGAGAAAATAAATTTACTTCTGCAGGGTCACTGAGCAGCCTAAGAAAGGAAGCCAACACACAAACATGTACAGATTTACATCTCAAAATCTGATCCGTGGCTAGTCTGGCTCTGTCTGACTGCCATGCTCTCCTCCCTCCCCCAAATCAACTGCAGCCTTTGCAACTATGAGAATAAATTCCAGTGAATCTCTGCCTTGAAGAGCTCTGGAAAGTTGTAGGTCACTTGTAGAAGCCCTGAGACCTGCACCTCTCTACAGTGAGAGGAGTGAAAAGCCAACCAAAAATATTTCATTATTTTGGGATAAGCTCAGCTCTAAATGCTGAACCTGAAGCTCCCTCACACTCCTCCCAGAAGTTAGCTCTGCACAGGATCATCAAAGTTAAGTGAGACCAGTGGATCTGATGCATAGTTTGTTGTTTCACTTGGGTTACGTGCTAGCTCATTTCTAAATCCAAGAAGTAGTAGTATGTAAGACTCACTGAGCTAAACAAACACAGACTCAGATTTTCTCCCCCCCTCACCACCCATTTTTCTTCTTGAAAAGGGAGGGTAAGAGTGTTTTGGAAAGACACATTAGAAGAATGGTGGTTAAAAATGCAACATTATACTGACAAGCACAAGATAAAGAAATGTTCTTATAGAAAGGTTTTTGCATACAGATGAACAACATGCTGTAGTAAATTGGTTAAAAAAGTTTCTGATAAAATGGGAGCTATATTTTGTGAGCCAAATATACTTCATGGCTGATTGGGAACATCCAATTTGGCTTCTCATGTGTTCAGGGAGCGGGAGAAAAGAGCAAATTATAAATTCTGAGACATAAGGAATGGCTGAAAAAGTGACCTGATGATTTTGAGTATCTCTGCCTTTTAATAAGGTTTTGGATTTTTTTTAATACCATTCCTCTACTCGCCTTTGGTAATTTAGTTTGATACATTAGAAGGGTGCCATTCAGCACAGGGCAGTTAAGCTGTGTGGTAGGTTGCCTCCATGAGGACATGGGACTGAACCCGAGCAGGGAAGCAGGAGCTTTTGTGGCACAATGACCCGTTCCTTGGAACGCAGCATGCAGGGAGCAAAAAGATACAGCCCCTCTTGCCTGAAGTCCATGGCCCTTTTCCTAACAACAGTAAGTCAAAGGGAAGCAAGCAACTCTCGATCTCTCCAGGGCTTGTTCCAACTGTCATCCTTAGTCCTTCAGCCTCTGCTGCCTTACCTTTCTACCTCTGCTTGGCAAGTGACCAAACCTTCACCGCTCCCTGTCCCTCACATGGACTTTTTGTGCAGCCCTGCTTTTGGAAACATGCCTGTATTGGGTAACAACCGTTTTACCTATCTGCTGCCACAAAGGAGTTTATCTGTGCTTACCAAGTATTTTTCAAAAAGCACATGAATTTGTGTCACATTCTGACCAAATATGACCAACCCATAGCAGTATTATTAAAGCTTGTTCGTTGTACTGACAGAAATGGAAGAAAAACATCTCGTGCATGTATTGTTAAATTCTTACAAACAATCCTGCAAGGCTAAACTGGGAGCTGCTTTTGAGTTTTTCACATAAAAGCAGCAATTTATTTTAACAAGGTTCACACAGTCACAAATAGCCACACAAAAATAATCAGCACAGAGCATGAAATAGCATGAAATTAAAGAAAATGCTGAACAGTAGCTGACAAGCCTGGAAGAATTTTTAAAATATAAAATGACAATTTAACAAAAATTCTTTCCGTATACATTTTATTTCACCTGTTTACAGTAAGTGCTACTGTATCTTTCTGTTTCTTCCTCCATTAACCTTTGTCATAGGAGATGATCTGCATAAAAGATGGTTGGTTATGAGCAAACTAATTATCTCCCAGTGTTTATTTTGATACTGCTAAAGTACTACAGCAACCACAGCACAATGTCACAAGACCTATACTTACAAAATGTAACAATTAAAAATCATACACGTTAGCCCACAATGAGATGCTAAAAGTAGTTTGGGTGAGCGCTTGCAGCCCTGTCTCGATCGTGTCTTGAGTTTTAAGGCTGAAACACTTTCAACACCTCTAAAAACATGCCATGTTTTCAGTTCTTCTATACAGATGTAGGTACCTAACTTTATGCATGTGAACTGAAAGAGATTCCAGGTGTATGCGTGTATAATAAACGGACATCAGATCTTAAAAAAAAGAAAAACAATTGTGTTTATTGTACAATCCTATTAGCCAAGTACTAATTCATGAACAATGTTAGAAACATTTTAGGGACAACAGAGGAGGTAGGTATCATTTTTTCTAAGAAAAGGGAACAACAGACCCCCCCAAAACCTAGTGACAGAGACAGAACTGCAATCTAAATTTTGTAACTGGAAGTAACCTGCTCTTCAGACATGAGACTCACACGTTTTTTGAAAAGTAGAAGGCGTTTTCCAATCACTTTTCTCTGTGCTGCAAAAGCATGCACGATTTCACTGTTTGCCACCCCTAATATGCATTATAGTGAAGCTGGAAGAACCCCTTTCCCTCCAAAAACTACTCTGTGCTTAATCTAAAAGGATTTTTAAAAACAAAGCCTACCATCTTTGCAGGTCTTTCCATTCTCAAGAAGTTTCACACCAGTGGGACATGCACACTGATAAGAGGGCTTGGTAGGAGACATCAAACACAAGTGGGAGCAGCCACCATTATTAATTCCACATGGGTTTGTAGCTGTTAAACATAAATCACACAGATTAATGCGTCTGATAACGAATGACCTCATCTCATGCGTTAAGACACATACAGCATTTGAGTGGTAGAATCGGTGGCAGCAACACAGATTAAAGAAGGAAATGATAAACACAGAACAAGGAAAAATTAATTCCAAGTGTTGAGTTGTGGGGTATTTATGGTACCAAAATGCACGGATGTTGAACGTTTCCTTTCTTGGGGAAGTAGCACTTAGCTCTAAACAAGAGCCTTGTTTCAGCTCTGCTCTTCTCATTTTGACAAACTATTCAGCATGTCAGTGCTGAATGTGTAGTAGGTTGTATATACAAAACCAAAATGCAAACAGTAAATTAACACAATGGTTAAGACACTGGTTATTACACAGAGCTAGTCTTGCTTAATATCATCTGCCAAATTAACACTACTTTCCATTCAGGAACTACTACTTGGAAAAAATAAAAATACTGTGTTGCCTAAAATTATGGCACATGAAACAGAAAAAAAAAAAAAATACAACAATAGGGTAAATCTGGCAGGCAGGAAAAAAAGCAAGAGATTTTTTTTTTTGCACTTAAAAAAAACACTGTAGAGAATATTTGATTTATCTTTGGGTCTTTTCCCAATCTCTGCATTGGAAAAATTGCATCATGACGCGAGTGAAGCCACCCACCGCCATACAGAAAGACTAATTAAGATTTTTGCAAATCAGTTCCAACTTGCAGTTAAAAAAAGAAAGCAAGACAGCTTACCATTTGGCTGCCTCTTTTGGCTGAAAGCATGGATATCCATGGGCGAGAAGATGTTGGAATGTATTTCACGCAGGTCCTCCCCGGAGTACTTGCTGCAGGCCAAGATTGAATGCGTGTTCCAGTCAGTCCAGTACAACGTGTCCCCAAACAGCGTCAAAGCAAAAGGATGTGGAAGGGAGCCTTTAACCACTGCTTGCCTAATAGAATACAGGGAAGAAAACGTATGCTCAAACACAATTCATGCTATGGTTTTGCTTGAACATAGCTTTTGTGAAAAGAATTTTACAGTGCAAGTACTGTTGATCAGAACTTTCTATTTATTTATGGAGAACAAGCATAGTGCACCCACTTCAGGGAATGATATGGGGGAACATCCAATTTCCAGGCTGCCTACTGATGCTGAGATGGCTAAGAGATACCAACTGAAATGCTTACTTAGGTTTGTGGCTATTTCTAGCACCCTTTCATCACTCAATACCTGTGAGGCTCTATGTCACCATGCGCAAGTGAGGAGAATGCCAGCTCATTTTATGCAAGTCTTACTGCTGCCTGCTGATATATGATGTCCATCATTTTCAGCCTCAGCAGATTTCAAACTGAGACAGCATTTGGTCAATTAGCAGTCCATCCATCTCTTCCAGTTTCGCTCTTTTGAACCATCAGAAAAAATACTCTAATAGCAAATAGCTTCACTATAAAGAAACCCGTAAAGTTACTTTTCATAATTCATTATTATGATAATTATTAAGCTATTGTTTTTATTATAAGCAATACCATTAAACAGAGTTCTACTGATCTTCTGCCATGGTAATGGTATCATTTCTGAGCAAACTGGGTCACTGCCTGTCTCCAGGTTCATAAACAAAATTAAAGAGTATACCCATATATTTTATGTATATATACACAAACACATGCTCATTAGCCATCACAAAAATGCAGCACAAACATTACTGAAGACAGTTTTTCCAGGTTCTTGTGATGTAGAAACTAATTATCTGTACCCAGGTTCCTCAGAACTGGAATTAAAGTACCTCATTTCTTACAGTTATTTTACTCAGAATCAGAGAAAAACTTAGGATGGAGAGGACCCTGGAGGTCATCTTGACCAACACCCTGCTCAAAGCAGGGCCATGCAAGTACCATTTACACAAGTGCTTGTTCCCACCTCCTTTCTTCTTAACTGTGTGGGTGCACAGGCGTTCCACGTACGCAAGCTCCCACTGAACAGTGGAGATCACCATCCCTCTCCCGGACTGAAAGCGTAAGGGATTGACACACAGCTCCACTACTCCTTCTATACAGGGTACACTATGAACACCAGTCTCCCAGTTTTCTTCTTGCAGGGAAGAGAGTCATTATCTGTATTTTGACTGAGAAACCCCCCCCACACTGTATGCATCACTTTTGCAAAGAAGTTGGTAACTGAAGTAGTTTAGTAGAGGACAAAATTACTCTTATTTTTCCAAGTATTTTCTGTTAAAATACAACAGAAGAGTATATTAAAGCAAGAAACTTGAAGGTGTCTTCTGCCAATGATTCTGAATAACAAGAGACTGCAGTCATTACTGCTTTTTCACCTTAGCTTCTGGAAAAAGATGCATTATCTTTAAAGCTTCTATTTTTTTCTGCTCCCAAGAAAAACACATACATTCCCTTACTTGTCAGTCTAGTGTTCCAATTCTACACCAAACAAAATTTTCTATTTCTTGATATTTTGCACTCGAAAGTAGGACATATTATCTTTTCTTTCTTATCTCTGTCTGGAGTCAGGTATATATTTGCTTCTAATTAAATGCACCAACTAAGCATCTTACAAGAGACTATTGTAATATAATTTACAGCTGAAACCTACCAGCCAAACAGTGAAGCCAGAATGACACAACATGCTCCTGTACCAAGAATAAAGGCATTCTAATTCTGTAAACATTTTTACCAACCCCACCCCCAAACCCTAAATGCCTTCAGATTTGAATAATTTTAGTTTATATCAGGCTTGGTGACTATCTAAGTCTTTATGACAAATTTATGACATTCGTCATATGGGACAGACACAATAAAAGTTCAAAGCTCTCACTATAACCAAACCTGCACCAAAGACAGCATTCCCATGCACAAGGGGAGATACATTTTTCTGAAGCATTCTGACTATCTTGCAATTCACTTAAAAGAACAACAAAAAAAACAAAAAAGAAGAAAAAAGAGGATTTTTAAATGCCATTATTACCCACCATTCCTGGTTGGAATAAATCTTCGAGTACAACAGGCACTGTTAAATGTGCCCAACTTTTGGACAACCATCTGTTCATATGACAATGCATAAGGTGAACTGTGACCCTTATTTAAACCAGCCCTTATCTGGAGAGGTTCAGGAGCACTTCATTTGACTGCACCATCAGCCATGGCCTTGAAGCAATTACTCTTAAACTTGTATAATTTTTCTCAGCGGATATGAGGTACCGTCACATAAAGATGGCTTTGGGCCCAAATACAACAGCATGTATTTCTTGCATCTCATTAAGGTGAGTATTACCAGTAACATGTACTCCATACCCCCTGTTTTCAACAACCATTACGAGGCAATAGCTCACTTCCAATCAGCAAAACCAGCAGAGCCTTTTTCCCCCATCTGGACATACTCCAAAGGCTGCAGCGTCAGCCTCATGGTGTGTGTCAGCACAGAAGCAGTGGCCAAGCTGCACTAAACGAGTCTCCATAGCCTAATGGGGGGGAGGGTGGGATGGAGAGCCAAGGTGCTAAAAAAAAGGAAAAGGAAGGGGTGAGGGAACAAGAAATGTCCTTCCGATGGCTGCCACGAAGCAGTTACACTTTAGCATGATCTGAGTTAGGAACTGCAGAGCTCTGGTTTTGGCAGGTGAGAAGAGGGGTCCTGACTTCTGCCTCTAGTAAATACACTCGGGTGAATAAAGGGGACCAGAAAGTCACCCGTAGCACTCAACTGCTGTGCACGGTTGACAGGAGTAGGTGCTTCCCACCTACAGGGTGTTTTACAAGTACTGATGCGGGGTCGGGGAGCAGTCAAGTCTCCACATTTCTGGCCTCTCTAATAAAGCCACCAACTTGGGTACCAGGTACGGTGCTGCAGGTTTAATTGGACTGACAAGACCCAACAGCAATTTGGCAGCAACTACCTTCAGTCTCTATATTATCAGCCCAGGCTTGATTGGAACACGCGATACGACAGCAAAAAGCACTACATCCTATTATCCTTCACTAAGCTCTTCAGTTCCGTCAAACTGCTGTACTCATTATCATTAGTTTCGTTAAAAAGAGACACTAGAGATGATGAGAAAGCGAGAGATGAGAATAAGGAGTAATGTTATTCGTTCAGCAGACTTCTCTAGGGCTTCAGCAACACGCAAATTGTCTACATATTAGACGGCTCTAACCACACTCTAACTATTAATCTTCCCCGTGCCAGGCAAATAATCACACAAATTTGGCTTAAAAATCTTGATGGCAATTGACATTTAAAACATCACCATCTCTGCTTTGTTTAATTGGTTGGGAAGGAAATGCAGAAGGGGAGAGTGGAGAAGGAAGGTGAGAAAAGAAAAAGAGGGAGAAAACAAGCAGTTTCCACAGAAATTAAGTTCCATCTGTGCTGTGTATCGTGATTTCCTAAATACAACTTTATAGTATCGTCATGGTAATCAGAGACACGATTACAGTAAAAACTTCTAATAGTAAAGAGCTTTCTACTGCCTGAAGAAAACATAGATCCAATTTAAATACATTTACCTGTGTTCTATTCTTATTCTGTTAAAGAGGCCTGTGAAATACTTTGTGAAGATAAAGAAAAAGGAAACAAATAACAAATAAAAGTTAAAGCAGGCATTACAAAAGGGGCTACTGAACTCTGAAATGGAATACATACATGAAAATTCATTGACAATCTATCCAGTTGTATACTAACAATGACAAAAAAAGCTCCTGCTTCAGGATAATATGCATTTCAGACAAAGACTAAACTTGCTTGACATAAAAAACAACAATAAAATAACCAAAAAAAGATCAACTTTGAATTCATATCCTTTATCACAACCAGGATTTCCTAAGTCTACCTTTATTTATTTCTTTTTCAACTAACACTAGCATTCAAATCCAAAGCTAGATTACAGCTATGAAATTTAGGAATTCCTCACACCAAAATAAAGCCACCCAAAATCAGGATAACACAAATTTAAAATATCATGAGAATTTTGATTTTTTTTTTTCCAGAAATTTAATAGATAATGCTTTACATTCAAGCATAATGGCATTTCTCCATAAAAAACACACAAGCACCTTCTATTCTCGCTGCATTAACAGTTCCCTAATTTAAAAAATTGATGAAAACACCTGCAGAAAACGTGGGGTACTTGAGACATCCTGGCCTGTACATCTCTGAACCATTAACATTCCAGCTTCACAGTATCTAAACTCCTTTCAGGTGACCTCTGAGGCTGCCTGCATTCAATCTCCAGGGCAGGGTGTAAGAATTTTCACATTTATGTTTCAATCCATTTTTCCATGTCCCTCTGGAGGATCTTGTACCTATTACCATCTCCTATGCTATCAGACAGCGGGAAAGAAAAAAAAAAAAAAATCTACTGTTGTATCAGTCTTTGCAATCCCATTTCAATAGGACTGGGAAAAAGATGAAAGTAATTCATTTTAATACTATATTCTCAATGCTAGAGAGTGAATATAAGAGATAGAACCGTATTAAAGCGCTCTTCTCATGCCTCTAAACACCACTCACCCAAAATAAGAAGGGCAAGTAAAGACAAATGATGAAAATGAAGGATTAAATCAACCAGCCAGTGAGACACAGTGCACATGGGCAGCCTGAGGATATGGTAGGACCTGGACGAGAGACCATGCTGAGCAGCTATGGGCAGGCTCACGGCAGTGACCTTTTCCACCAGTGGGACAAGGAAGTAGGACGTACATCCATAGCCTGAGACAGGGAGGATTAACCACCATCCCAAACGGGCTGTTCAGAAAGCACGGAAGTGCCCGATGTTTGCTTGGTCATTTACACTGATCTGAGATGCCTTAATTTCACAAGGAAAATCTGATTCTCCAACAGTAAGGTACAGTGAGTGACACAATTACACAGAAAATGTAAGTGAACTTACATAAGTATACATACGTTCACTGTGTTTTTTACCCAAAGATCTCTGTTTCTGTAACTTGAAGAATGAATGTGAATACCTGCTTTTTAGAATATCATAGATCATTGATCCGGGTAAATAAAGAAGGGTCAAATATTTCTAGTGTAGGTATACTTCCACCTTACTTGATAAATCATTTGGAACAGACTGATTCTACCTGCAAAATGAAGAAATTCATTAATGAGATACACTATGCAATCTCCATAATTAGTGGCTAAGAAAACTCGAGTTTTAAGCAGTGAAAAACTAGGACAGAAGCATAAAATGGAGTGACATTTAAGTTTTCATTTGAAGCTCATACTGAATATGACATGGCGATGATACTAAAATGAGCAGGTGCAGTGTTTGTACTGTTTGTTTGGCGAAAGCGTACACTACCCTTTTCTGCTGCATTTTCTTATACCAGCTTCATTCAGGAGGGATACACATCCTTGCTAGCATCTGGATGTGTGTTGGACATTAAATTTCTAATAAGGAAAAATGAGAGCTAACATTTCTTTCCAAGGGAATATTTCCATGTGACAAGACTTGCACCTTTCTTGGGATCTCTCCTTGGTGTTTTTATTCCTATCATGAGAAAAACCCTGTTTGGATGTGACCAAAGCAATACTGACATTGTAGTTATCAACAAACATAAGCAGCAGGAACTTATTGCTTGTTTTTATACAGCAAGACACTGTGTGAAGCATGCCTTAGTAGGCAACTTCATATACTCTGCCAAAATTTACCATATTGGCATCCAATGACAATATTAAAAGCTGGAAATTCATACCATCTAGAGGTAAAAGCTTTCTGATTAGTCTACATGTTGTTGAAAAAGTCTTTACAGGATGCTCATATCTGCGTTTGCTGGATTTTTAATTATTTTCCTTCTTATGCTATACCATTTTCAGTTAAAAATACCTGGGGGCTATACTCTTATCAGGCTTTTTTTTTTTTCCCCTTGGTATAAGCAAAACAAAACAGAAAGTTGTTATGCTACAATTACCATCACATCTTCCTTCATGAAGGATTAAAAATGTAAAGACCCGTCTTCTGAGCCTTGCTTTTGGTGATCATCATGTTAAAGAAAGCATGTAACAGATAGGCTCGCATGAAGCAAATTACAATATTTTACACAAAATGTTTCTCTCCATCTACAGATTACTTAATGCCTGAGCATTCAGGAAATCACAAGAATTACACATTTTCAACTTGTGACAATTGGAAACATTAGCAGGTGGCCAAAGCGCTTAGAGCACAAATCCTGCACACCATCAGATGAAGAAGCATGAAAGACCAACAGACAACTGTATAACACCACACTGAGGATGCCACAAGGAGGACAGGTAGCTCTCGTTCCCTCAGAAGCTTACATTCCAAAACATTTGCAAAAAGCAAACTTGGAAAACTAAGCTGCATTTTTACCATGAATGCTTGTTCAAATATTCCTATCACAATACAAGTCTGTCTCTAATTACCTGAGAAAGTAAAGAGGAAACATGACTTGTGGGATACAAGACTATCTTTTAAAAACAAAATATTTCTTCTTTTGCCACTTCTTTAAGCCAAGATTGCCACATGTTTCCAGAAAGTATATGTAACAAATAACAGGTCTAGAAATGACATTTCAAATCCCACCTTCTATGCAAGTCTGAAAAAGTCAATCAGAAGTAAAACCACAGTTGAGAAATGAAGTCATTCTGCAGGTCATTTTTCAGGCAAACACCATCGTCACAAGCAGTGTAGATGTAAGGCTTCTGCCAAGAGGGGAGGAGACTGGGAAGCCAGCAGGAAGACATGAGGGGTTTTAGAAGGTAGGTGCACCAGTAGATCCACTGACTGCAGAGTGGCCTGTGGTGCTTCCTAACTGAAGCTGCTCTTCCTTTGCCTTTTAGCAGGGCTGTGATCCTGGACTAAGTCTGCATTTACCATCTCAGGTCTTTGAAGCAGTATTGCTCTGTTGATCCACCTGGGTTAATCACCCTGTACTAATTATTTTTATTTAAAGTCAGAAATATGCAGAGACCTGTGACCTAGCATCTCTATCTATATACACAGTGCACGTGTATCACACACAGTCAACTAAGATGTTTTAAAGCTCCACCTTTCCAGCATTTTATTTCAGAAGGACCTTGGGGAAAAAACAAGAAATTCACCCTAGCTCTGTGTCCAAATAATCTAATTAATTCTGCTTTTGCAGGCTTCTCTAGAAATTTTAATTAGGGCAGTATTCCTCTTCTGCACTGGCCTGTAATGTGTTGGTGAGGTATTGAAACAGGGTTTTCACCATAGACTGATTCCTCGTCACTGCTTGAGGGTATTAAGCATTTTTTATCCCACAGAAATATACACAAACAGATACACAGAACACAAAATTTTATACCTTGCACGTAATGTCATATATTGTACACATTATATGCAAATAATGAAAAAGAAACTCTTCTAAATGCAGGGACACGGTATTTTTAGTGTTTCATCAAATCTGCAACTAATCATCTGGCAGACAGACATGAGCTGATGCTTGAAAACAGAAACTAGAAAAATCAATGCTCAAGTGCAAACTTACGACATTCACCTCCTCACAAGAGCTTCCCAGCTTTCTGACAGTTGCTGAAAGTATGTTTTCTTACAGTGGCCTCAAAACCCATCTCATTAGCACAAACACTTCCTGGGGGACCTTGTAAGTGCATTTCCCTTCAGCCAGTAACGTGTTAACTTATTAATTAGAACTGCTGCTGCAGGGTAAAGGAAGCGAAAATTAATTCAAGAGCTGCCTTAGCAGGCCAACCTATCTCGGTACTCTACTCACAGGAGAGCTGTCTGCAATTCAGTTTTGTTTAATTAGTCCCACAAAAAGCAACTGTTCGCTCTGATAAGAGCGGGGCGAGAGCTGCAAAAAACAAAACCATCTCTTCTATGCACCAATTTAATTTTTTAATTATTACATTCTGACATGAAAAACTGTTCGTTCCTTTCTCTCACTGGCAAACCAAGGGCATTAGTCATCAACTTCTGGGCTCTTCCTCTTTATTCTAATGAGCCCATCACCAGAGTAGCTGGGGCTAATAAGTCCCAGGGCTAGCAGGTAACGAATGATACATCATCCCTGCAAAATTTGCTGTAGAGGTTTTCTCATGAATTCACGACTCTGCCACATATTTACTGAGTGCTACTGCCAGCACTGTCATGCTGCTTGCTGGTTTTGACACAGAGGCTCACCAACTCCTGAAGGAGCCTACGTAGGTCCTGTCCAAAGAGGTGACCGAAGAAAAAAAATCAAGGTCATCTTTGTTTCTGCCCCTGCCTATTCCTCCCACCTGCCTACCGTACTCTTCCACTATCCAAACCCCTGCAAGCAAGCAGCAACGCGTCCATGCATATCAATATCCTTCTCTGACACATAAATCTTTAAATTTTAATTCTTGTGTAGTGTCAGGTGTAGAGACTTGATAGTCAGACTACAGGAATAAAAAGACAAAAAAGTTATGGATTTCTTACAGATTTAGAAATATGCCAAGAACGTTTCCCTTTCACTCATTCCAGATTTTAGACCACTGAGGTCTGAGCCTCAATACTTTAATACTGTCAGTGACACTAATTAAAATCTTTTCCTATTTACGTTGTATTCTCTCTCATCATCCAAACCACAAAAGTGGTTTTCTTGGAACTGTTTGAAATTCTTTTTTGATATAAAGATGTTAGTTCCCGCTAACTGTTTCTCACTTCCCCCAAAGCAATTAAAACTCATCTTGCTTTACACGAAGCTTTTACAATGACATTTATCTGCTATAGACTCTTTCCCACCTCATGTTATGCAACACTACAAAAACTTGAGACAGATAAAAATCTTTATTCATCTGCTTCCTTTGCTAAAATTTACCAAAACTATTCAGATCTAGAACATCTTATCTTTATGAAGCTGTATGTCATTCAATAACTCAATTGTTTTTTGCATTTCTTCAATAGTTTCAGCTTCCAGACACATATTTTCCCAGACAGGTTGACAGTAGGTAAAGCACCAGAAAAACTAGTAATGCTTTGCAACAGTAAAAGGAAAAAATAAAATCCATTTTAATCAAAAGAAATTTAGACAGCAACAAAAAAATTAAACTTACTTTCTAAATATAAAGCAGCAGTTAGAAGAATGGTCCAAATATCAAGAACAAATCACTAAAACTAGCAGTTTCTAAATAAGCCAAAAAGTCTGTTTTAAGTTAGATTATGCATTCAGCCATAATGATCTTGTCCTCCCCCATTCTTAACTCCTAAGGAAAATTACTCTAAAAGGTAGCCTTCTTAAAAGGGGACTTGAAAAGGTGGCAGTTGAAAAAAAGCTGACCTAATCACACAATGTCATCTTTTCACAGGAAGCGAGGCCATTTGATCATTCTAGGTGAGTCTGTTCAGTAGCCATCTCCTCCAACTCCATACCCAATGCACCTTGTATCTCTTGGACAACCACTCAGGAAAGCAGGGATCACAAAAAAAGAAAAAAATATTTTTACTTTTTACAAGTTTTCCTTTACAAACTGATGGCCATGAAGATGCAAGCAACCCTAAACCCCCCACCCTGTATTTGAGCCACCTGACAAGAGGAGCAGCTGAAATAAGTTGCCTAGGAACACTCTGTCAAGCTGCCAGACCCAGCAAGAGTGCACAGGGGACACAGGCAGGAGGAAGGGATAATGCTGGGTGAAGGAATATAAGGAGCCATAGGTGCATTTGAGGGATGGCAAGAAGGAGGGAGAAAAAAGCAGGTTGTGTGTGTGCACAGGGCATAGGAACATACAGAGAGAAGCCAGAGGGACTGCTGCCAGGGTGGAGGGATAAGTAGAAACCCTTCTAACCCTAGATATTATTAGTTCTACTGTTCACAGGAAAACCTGGTTGCTTTTTCTTTTTTGGGGGGCATGGGGTTGACTACAAGAAAAATACTGACAGCTTTGTGGGTTTTGGGTTTGGTGGGTTTCCCCCCCCCACACACACACTTAAAAGGAAGATCTTGTTTTGTCTGCAGAATTAGAAATTGTCTTTTCTTTTTTAGTATTAGAAAAATCAGTTATTTAAAAAGATGAGTAAAATAATTAAGAGCCAAAATCCAGAATTACAGCTGCAAAATATCATATTGAGAAAGGTGAATTGCTGAATAACTGAAAGACAGTATTTAACAAAAAAGAATCACTTTAGACAGCCCCAGACGACCTTTTTTCTTAAAACAGGCAGAGGCTAAGAGGTCACAGCAGAGAAAAAAAAATACATAAAACCCCACTGTAGAACAGCTTAACTTCTGCAATTCTTTCCTCTTCCCCCACGCCCTCCCGATGATGTAATTGCAAAAGCAAAAAACAAAACAAAAATGCTTGAATGCAGATGTTGACTATTTTCTGAATCTTCAGAACTTTCTCACATGCCTTGGGAAAAACAGGTGCTGTTAGAAGCGCTGCGTGCTTCTGAGCACTTAAGGGAAGTCATATGTGCTTTCCTCTCTAGAGACAATTTCCCTTTCTCCCCCTCAAATGGTAACATATTAGCATAATACCATGAAATATTTCTGATACATTTCAGTACCAGTTTAAAAAATAAAACCAACAACTCTATTAGGCTGATTTTTTTTTTTGTTTTAATGAATATGTAAGAAAGAATTGGTAGATCTAAATTGCTTGTCTATACAGGTCTTTATTACAGGTTTCACCAATCCCAGAGAACCTATTCGGGAATGAGGTAACTGCTGGGACCCAGGTGACTTCACTTCTACGTCATGAAACAGCTGTTAGATTGCATCTCTGCAGACAGACAAGGTTGGTCTGCCCCTCACACCAAGAAAGATCAGCACCTTCGCAGCCTCATCTCTAGAATGAATCACTTCCAGTTTAGCCAAAGGCAGACCAGGGAATAAACACCATTAAAATAAAAACAGAATACCAAACCCAAGTATATTTGCAATGTTGTCCAACAGACCACCAGTAAGGGAAAAACTGCACAGAAGTCTGTATCAAAAGAAGATTGAAAATGCAGCAGTGACAGCACCAAACACCAAAGTAGCTCTGGAGCCAGAAAGACTGGGTAACACAGGGTGGCTTGTGCTCCGTGGAAAAAGCGTAATACAGATTTGGACAGTGGTGGTGTCGATTTTTGATCGGTGGACACTTTTCAAGCAATTAACATTTCAAAAATCATCTCTACATCCTGCCTCATTTTCCAGGGGATGCTATTGAAAGCAGTACCATTTAAGGCATCGGCAGATACATGCTCTCTTCCTAGAAGGGCGTCAGCCAGACTGCAGCAGTGTCTTGTTATACTAAGGCAGTCCTTTCCCTCTCATATAAATAGAGAAGCACAAAAAGGGGTGACTCAAGACTAAAACAAGCCACTAAATTATCCCATTGGACAAAGCCACCGAAGTGCATTTTAGGTGTGATCACAGTGGTAGTCATTTTGGAATGGTACTTTTCTTCTCACTGGCATTATTGTTTGGAGGGTGTGGTGGTTTTGGTTTTGCTTGTTTCTGTTACTCCTACAGCAACTGTGAGCATTTCATACTTGTGTGAGAAATCCACATTTGGACTGCAATTTTTCAGGTGGCAAGCTGTCACGTTGAGCCCCACGTGCGATTGCTTTCAGTCGAGACGACTCTTTTTGAAGTTCTGTTACACATCTGGTTTCATGATCTCTCTATTCTTATCACAGGAGATATACAACATTATAAATCATTTTTAACAGAGAAAAAGATTTTAGGGTATTCCAGTTAACCAGCACCAATTAAAAAAAAAAAAAAAAAAAAAAAAAAAGGACTCACGTTATTATTGTACATGACAATTCTTTTCCTTTTCTCTCCATTACCTGAAAACTTATGGAAGAGTCTTCCTTTTTTAAATAAAGTATCACTATGAAATATTTATCTCTTTTTTGGTAGTATTAAGTTTCCTTTCTTGTGAAATAACAGCAGATGAAGGACTACTTCAAAATAGATATCCATATCTCCATGCTTTGAATTAACAAAGCTAATTACAATATTATTATCACAATATTACAATATAAACCAAAGACACAAATATAAAACTGCATCCAAGTCTTGTTACCTTCTATAAACAAACACCATTACAAAAATACTGCATGAACTTTTGGTCACTTAACAAGCATAATTTAAGAAGAAAATGACATAACCTTTCAAACCAGTATTACACGAAACTATGAAATGCAAAATAATACCACAAGACAACACTGTTGTTGGTAATGAAACAGGATATGTTTCATGCATGCTGACTATGTTCCTACTCACAAGTCCACACAAAACACCAATCTTGTCAAGATGATTGATTTCTTGATGCCAGGTTAGCATTTGTGGTGAAAGAAGGGACAAGTCCCTAAGAGGTCAGAATGAAGGATATTTCATGTCTAGATAAACCAGCTAAAGCATCACAAAAATTTGCAAAGGATAATCTCAAAAAAAAAAATCCTATCTCTGTATGACACCTTGGGCACAAGCTGCAATTCATTTGTGTCTGCAAACAGCACTTGTCAAAGCTATCTCATTTAACAAAGAGGGTCATCACCCAAATTAGGGATAAACCCACATATACAAAGTACCAGTTATACCCTTAATTAAGAAGTAGCCATGACTGGATCAAAACTAATTACATCATCACTATAAAACTGTTGGAGGAGAACAGTAATTTTAGCATAGTTCTCTGTAAAGACTGTCTTCCACTAATTTCCCAACCCCTAGGGATCAATGCAACTGAAATGCTGGTATATGATGATCCATTTTTTTCAAATTATTTCCTGCATTTCAGAATATCACAGCAACAGAGCACAGAAGACCTATTGAAAAGGGACAATTTTGCTACACAGTCTTACACAATTAAGAATAGGATTCAAGTATTTCTTTATGGGACTGGTTTTGAGAAAAGACTTGAGTTACAGCATACCCCAGAGAAGCACACATTCGACTTCACTCTTGGAAAGGGGAGGATGGGAAAGGGTAAAAGTTTCTGATAGCATTAGTTTGCTTAAAATTTTGTGAGTGCCAACATAACAATTCCCTGCAACAGAGCTTATGATTCTATGTTGCTCAAGCAACATCTTCTAAGACAACCACTGCATTATATAGATCAAACAGAAACTTCTTACCTGTGACTTCCATCCAGATTTGATTTGTGGATGAAATTCAGTTTAGCATCTGCCCAATAAAGTTTCTGTTCCTCATAATCCAACGTCAGTCCATTTGGCCAATATATGTCTGTGTTGACTATAATGGAGCGGCTTGAACCATCCATCCCCGCACGTTCTATCTTTGGCACTTCTCCCCAGTCCGTCCAATACATGAACCTATAATTATTTTTAAAACAGAAAAGACAAAAAAAGAAAGCAATCACGTATAAATCTACAACTGGAACGTTGGATACAACTTTCAGTAAAGGCAAAGGTGCGCTCTGTTCTGCAGAGGCAGTGTCTGTGAAGCTCTGTTTATTGGGTAAGGCACACGTTCTATGAAAAACAACAGAACAAAGTTACTTTACAAAAAGCTAAAGAAAAACAACGCCAGACAACCCCACAGAACTGTGTCACCTTATACTTCCATATGTTCCTTTCTTTCCTGGGTCAAGTGAGAAAGTCGGGGATATCCAACTGATCTTGACAATAATCTCAGAATTCAACATTAAACAGCGAAGACATATTACAGACTATCATAAAAGTACAACAACCTCTTCAACATAGGCCAGAGCCCTGGAGGAAACAGAAAAAGAAGGTGTGTGTCCTTGTAGCGGACATGGCAGTTGCATGCAAGGCAGTGAAGTGGATTTGATGGAAGACCAATTCATGTCCTTTTTTGCAAGGGAAATTCAGAGACAGGCAGCTAAGTCAACATGTTTAGAAGCACGGTTTGCATGCAGTGACCAGGCAAGACACTCCATAAAGTCTTTTAAAACTGGGGAAGCAAGTAAATTCTGAGACATGTTAGCATATACTGGCACGTGTTTAAACATTATTTAGCAAGTTCTGGGGGGAGGGAAGCTACCTACTTAAGACTGAAGTGAAGGAAGGGAAACCACTTTATTATGGCTGGAGACTAGTGGGGGGTAAGAATATTTGTCCTTTCTCTGCAGGTGGTAAAAAATGTATTTACTTTTGTGGGTTGTTAACAGAATGCATAACTAAACAGTAGTAACATATAACATAAACAGATCAGACAAAGTGTATCCATGGTGCTTGCTCTGTTTTGTTGTTGCAGCTGGAACAGACAAGATGACTACTGTCCTAAATTGCTTCTCATAACCTCATGACATCTGCCAGCATACCTGCTCATATCTGTGCTCCCTAACCTGGCTCAGTCAAAACAATCCAGATTGGGAAAGATCTGAAGCCTTTAAACTAACCCAGATCATCACACAACCACAATATGTCACTGTATGGTGCCCACATGTGAAGAGGCCTGGCCACCCATCCTTTAAAGAAAAACAAATGTGCAACACATTTAAGAAACATTTGCAGATGAAGTTGTTCTTGGCAAAGAATTATTTTTTTTATTTTAAAAAGTCAGGAAATTCCATGTCATATTTTCCCCCTTAATTCATGTCTACAGCATGTTTGTTTTAATGCACAGCTATATCTGTGGACAGAAATGCAGCTGATTAACACAAATATTGCCCTATTCAGTCCCAAGTGAGTCATTCTTTACGGAGCAACGTGCCTGTCTTCAACATAGAGCACAAATATCTGAAAAGAACATGTGAGATTTCTGTAGGCATGAATGACTGCTAAACTGGTTTTCCATCAGGAAAAAGAAAAAAAAAATTCAGATAGGTAGCACAGTAGCAAGTCACCCGGTCAAGCTAAGCAATAAGAGAACTGTATACTCAAAAAAAAGAGAAGTTCAAAAAAGTCAGGCAGCATTTCACCAGCAAGCACATGTGAGAAAGAAGTGAGAAAAATAGAGATTCATGAAAACTTCTTTAAAAAGACCCTTCCTTGCCCCAGCTGTCAAGTCCTAGCCTTCCAAATAGCTCTTCAAGGTTAATAGGTTCCAAGGCCCTGGGCACCTTGCTAGACTGATTTTTCAGTCTGAAACAGCTCATTAGTTGGTGTACAGCCTCATCTTCTTCCCCATCTGCCTCTCACCTCTCATGCACGCTGCAATTACTCAAGCAAAAACAGGTAAGGGAAGTTTGGTAACAAAGAAAAGCCTTCCCGGACTTCACAAAACCAGCCCTATTTCATTTGTCAGACGAGCACGCATGCACACAGATCTGGCTTTAAGATTCAGTAACATTTCCAATCAGCTCCAATGACCTCTACTCAGCTTCTCCAATGTGTTTCAGGTTTTCTTCCCCGCTATCACCTGTTTGTTTTCCTCCACCTTGCTTGAAAGCCTTCGGGATTTAATGTCTCCATTAAAACTCTTTGGAACCAGCCATGCTCCAGCGGATGGCACCAAGGGCTGTGCTTCACTTGGGAAGCCAGGCTTTTCATCACTGCAGAAGAATGCAGGTTATAGCTTGATGACCATTGCTTCCAGTAACAGTAGCTTTTAAGCAACTTCTTGCAGATATTTTTGTTTCCAGTACAGGGCTTACACAGCCATAGAGGAAACTGGATTCAAGGAACAGGTCTGGGCTAAAAATCAACCATCAGTCTGAATGCATTCCAGTGCACAGCTCCATAAACACTTCCCACTTGCATGCAGGGTTCAGGTTCCTATAGCTGCCTCAACCAGCACAGGGGACAACAGCACTCACTTTCTTACTCAAAGTGCACTTAGGGCCTTTTCTGCAACAGCTGAGCAAGTACAGGGTATAAGCACTGATTATAAAAGCAGGAGGAGGTGGGAAGAACAGGGTAAAACAGCTGGAAGAAACACTCCCGTTGCAACCATACTTTAACTGTAACTGCTGCGGGGTGACAGAGACCTGGCTAGCAACGACGGTAGGCTGGGGGGGACAGACGGACACAGACACAACTATAAATTCCCATTACTGCAGAGAGATCTCTACAAATTTTTCTACAGAGATCTCAGATCCCTCTTCCAGGTAATAACAAGCTTTCACATATGTGTGCTGGCTCCTCCTTTCTGGAAGGCTTACAGATTCTTGTTTCATTATATAATGGCTGATAAGTAATCCATACGGAGACCATACAGAAAGGAAGACGTTACGACATACATACTTTTTGAACGATGATAAGCCAGTCATACAGACAAGGTAAGGGTCATTCTCCCTCCTCCCCAACGTCTTCAAACACGTTTAATTATTTCAATTTTACTTTTTAATAAATAACCAGCTATCACCAAAGCCCACAGGACAGAGCAAAATATTAACTGTAAAGTAATGTCTTGTGCTAAATTATGACATTCAGGTACCAACAGAAGACTACTGTTCCATTTGCCTCTCTTCTTACCTAGCTATATCTTGCAATAAAACATAAATCCAGGAAACAAGATTTTAATTCTAGCTCAGAAAAACAGAAAATAAAAATTTAAAATTAAAACCTATACTACCCTTTGAATTTTAAGGAAAAAAAAATTCCATATGCATGTAGCATGTTTACTGTACAGCCACAAAACTGGGCTCCATGCCGGGCAATCCCAGATCTATAAGATCCAAGAGGGCAATGAATATACAGACATGCGGCAACTGACTTCAGCAAGCCTGCTTGGGTCCAGAAATAGGAATGCTTTCTCATGCTTCTTAACTTTGGCTGATAGTACTGTTATTCCAGGCAGTTCCAGCACCAGGACAGGCTGGTACTAGAGCTCTGGACCCATACAGTTACTCCCTCCTTGCTGAAGGTCACCCCCACCACAGCCAGCAACGGGAGCTGTGAGCCCAGACCTCCCTGCTGTACTTTACATACTAGCTGCTTCATCCAAATTCAGCTTTTCAAGGAGTTTAAATCTAGTATGGACAAGCTATAGCGCAGCAACACAATCAAATGTAAAAACTGCAGAACTGAATAAAGGTACCCTATGCCTAGGGATTTTTAAACATACATGGTATACTTTCTTACGTAACAGGAGTACCAGACTTAGCAGGAAGACCTTTTATTTAGTATCAAATCAACCCACATAGAGTCAAATCTCATTTCAACCTAGTAAGAAATAATGCCACAGCTGATTGAAACTGATCCCATTAATCTAGTCTTCTTTTTCCTATTTAAATAATTAACCACAATATTTTTTAAAACTCTGGTTTTAATCAAATAACCTTAATATTTTGAACAGCTTCATTATTTTTCACCTGTTGTATTTTCTCCATACTGTTAAATGCCATGCTTGTCAGACTTTACTAGCAGACTCTGGAAATGGCTGTGAGCTGTTCAAAGTGTATTTCTATTTATCTAGGCTTGTAATTTTAATATTAAGTACCCATGTCAAGAAATGATACAGCACTTTCCCCCTTTAAGGAATTAAGGCTCACCAAGTATTTGAAATATACTTGTAGAAAAGAAGAAGGTTCTTAGATATCAGTACTTAGCTGGTATTTTGTTTGACCATGGCCCAGAATGTTGGTTTATCTTATAAGTTATACCATCTATAAAAATTATGAACACAGAGAGGAAGAGCTTTCGTGATTTTTTCCCTACAAATATTTTTCTATGCATCTTTAGAGTAAGTATTTTTTAATTTTTGCATCTTGCATAGGTAAGATGAACTGAGGCAATAAATCTTCCTCTTAAATGGCATGAGAAATCACTATGCATTGTACAGCTGTACCTCCACAGTTTTGATTTGTCCCAGATTAAAAGATTTTGCCATGGAAAAAGGAAAAAAAAAGGGAGGAAACAGTATTTCTTGGTTCCATTCTGTGCAATGAACAAATACAATAAATAACAGAGCTTCTTTTCTAAAAAGCTCATAAAGTCTGGGCACACTGATGGCAGAATATCCCACGTACATAGAAAAAAGCTTGCAGAGTACAAATGCGAAGATTAAATGCTATAATTTAGCAGTGGTTTCCAACAGTATGCACAGAGGGAGAGAAATTCATTGCCAGCACCCATCAGCTTTGCAACTTTCTGATCCGCACCGCTCCCCAACACTGATGCAGATTCTTTCAGCCCTACTATCCCGCACGACACTAGGCTCCTGCCAGGAGTGTCATTAAAACACCAGCCCCCATCGAGATGCATGCAACTGTTTCACTCATTGAACAGAGATACCCCACACGACACTTAGCTGATTTTAAGGCAGTTAATTGGGACATCTTACAGGGCAGGCAAACGTTTACCTTCCCGAACGTTATTCAGTGGGAAGAGCAGCTGCTTAATTCGGACAGCCAATTATTTGGTGAGGCCCTTCACAGTGAATGCTCCAACTTTGCAATTATGCTCATTTCAGCCCCCAAGAACCTCTGAGCTCTACAGGAACCCAAACAGCTGCCAAACTTCACAGCTTACAAAGGTTTCAGAAGTGCAGCAACCCCTGTGGAGCTCATCAGCTCTGCAAGTGGTCCTTGTGAAACGCAGCCTGCTCCAGCACTAGTAGGACTGGTACTCATCTAACAAAGAAATACAAAATTAAATGATAGGTGCTGAAGTAGTTCAGGAAAATTACACACAATAAATATGTGTTTGGATATCGAAAACAACTCTTGACTTAAGAAGAAGAAATGTTCGCAGCCGTTCAGGAGTTTAAAACAAGACATTCGAATCAAGTGAACCTTCAGGTATCCTTAGCAGAAACTTCCTGAGGCGGATTGACAGAGGGATGGAAACTGCAATCCAGAAGGACATAATAAATATCTAATGAAACAGAAAATGGATTTCCAAATAAGGGGACTAAAAGTACCACAGGAAGGTTTTAGTACAAAGTTTCTCAACTGATTGCAAAATTCAGGAAATATTTTCACTTCTCCAAGAGAAGCAAAAAATGCACATAGCAAATTAAGTATGGAGATAATACTTCATAAAAGAGAGGAAGAAAATATCCCTTTAGAATACAATCAAGACAAACGTGAGAGAAAAGATGTTCTTAGCTAGCTGAGAACTGTGCTCTTTTGCAATATCTTGTCTCTGTGAATAAGTAAGTGTGGACATCAGTTGAATATCATTTTCACAGTTGCTCTACAATAACTTATTTTGTTCAATGCACTCAAGACTATTTTTTGAGCAAATTAACTTACCCTATGCAGCTTTTCAGCTGCCTCTATAACATCACTTTTGCATGTACTAAGCGCAGCTATGTGGGGAATGGGTGTGAAGGAAGTAGTAAACTATTAACATCCTAACGCACTGAATTTCCTTGCCTCAAACTTACTGGTTTTAGGAGCCCAGGACTATCTGTCTTAAGCATTGCTAAATACACCGGACAAAGACAATCCAAGATTTTTTTCACTGAAAATCAAGCCTTTTTTATTATACTCTCCTCAAAAGCATCGGTGTGCCTAGCAAATGACTGAACAACCCAGATGCATTCAATAAGCAAGCACCAGTGGACCAAACGGCACTTTTTTAACTCGCCCCACCCCATCCCCTGAATCCTGGTGAAGACTGGAAGCCTGGCAGAACTCCACAGGTGCTTGCACCTCAGCTATTCCATTTCACAGCCCAGATTGGCAGCGTTCAAACCATCAAAACTAGACATGAGTCTCTCCAGTGCCTTTAACACAATGACCTGTAACAGAGACATCTCATACTGACACCCCTGCTAACAAAGCAGTAACCTTGTGCAGAAACAGAGGTTAGTAACGATGAACTGCTGCAGCCTCCATAGCCTATCTGTTAGGGATGCTAAAAGACTTCACTGACAAGAGGGAGAAATCAATGTGCAAAATTCCACATCTATGTAAGTCTACTATACACTAGAAAAAGGTCTACTGGAACACATATTTTATAAGGCACACAAATATTTTTCTCAGTGTACTCTATAGTCCCTCAAGACGAATAAGCTATCCTGGTGATAGTACTTTTATGCAAATGACTGCATTTATCCTAGGACATCAAGCAGTATACTAATTAGGCAAAGAACCACCTGTAACCAGCATGGCAATATAAGGATTTCCACTTTAGAGATGGCTTTAGTCTCCTATTCAGACCTTATCTAGCAGGAGAAAGAAGATTATCACCAGACCTTCCGTTTTCTTGGAATTAATTTCTAAAATAAAGGATAAATGTAAATATTCCAGTTTCGGAAAGAAGAAAACCTGCGATGAAGTGATGAGAAGCTGATGCTCTGTTTCTAGCTCAGTATCAACAACACAGTATAAAACTAGAATGAGATTCTGGAGATGTTTTTCACAAGACCTGAAAAAAGTACCTGAAGCAAAAACCCTGAAAGTCATTCATAACAAATCAACGTGGAAGCACAAACTTACACGATACTCTTAATTTCATAAACAGAAGCAAACAACTCAGTACACAAAAGCATCTCTCAGCTATCATGCCATATGTTTTCAGGTATTCTAGTTTAAAGAATATGCTGGGCAATCTGACAAGAAAAACACAGATAAGAGATTGTTTTTCATTTTTACCCAGAGGTTTCTGAGAGTCCATGGGAAGGAATATTTGACTTAACTATCAAACATACACTGATGCACTGCAGAGTCACATGCATACGGTTGTCCTTTCGGTCACAGATCCCAAGGAAAAAGAGAAGGAGGTTCATTAAAAAACAAGGAGCAGCTATTTTTGCTGAATACTCAACGAGGGCAGAATTTCAGTTGTTTGAGCAGGTGGAAAGGTCTGTTGCTCCTTGAACTTGTAAATTAACCTTTCCTATCTCCAGGCACAAGAGGTCTAACATGCCTTCCACTGTTACAAAACAGAAGCCATTTTCTGGTTCCTCCTAGAGCACACAGGAAATATCAAGCTTGTCAGAACTCAGCAGCATTTAAAAACAATATTTCAACAATTTTCCCAGTTTAATCCAAATAAATATAGAAAGAAACAATTTCCCCTCTCTGTTACCTGTTTAACACCATCCCTAGACCCTAGCTGACTGCAAGATGGAAGCAAGATGCAGATGTGCTTTGGAAGGCCTTGGCCAGCCCTTTGCAAAGGAATCACTCCCAGTGCAATACACCAGACCCTGCGAAGTTCAGACAGCCTTTTAGCAGCAGGTAAACCAACAGAAAACTAAAGGATAAGTTAACGTAACAGAAGATGCACAAATTAACAAAAGGAAAATTCTTGCCTTCCAACCTACCGTGTTTCCTCAATTACAACACGAAAATAGCAGAGGAAAGCAAATCAGCTGACAGCTTTGACAGACTTTCAAAAAATCAAACACATAAACAAAAAAACCCCAACAACTGTGCCAAAGTCTCTTGAGAGGCCAGGAAAGAAGCCGAGCCAGGACTGTGTGTTGCCACTGGGTAGCTCTTCAGGGCTGAGGAGTCTCAGGGAGGTCTGCCCTGGCAGTGCCTGGAACTGTAGTTCCTCAGCATAGCCCCAGAGGAGCCCGTGCACACAGATACACCCATTTCAATCCTATTAAAAGAAAATGCTGAAAACAACTATAAAAGACTATTTAGCTACATTAAAACTACAAACGGTTGAGAGCAGTGGGAAAACAGTGGGATCACTGTTCACCATCTTTCCCAGATAAAATTTAAGGGGTTTTGTGCAATGAAAAAGAATGTTTCTTTACAGGGACTTGCACTAAAAATACAAACATTTGCACTGTAAATATTTAGTTCATAAATAAGAATTTAGAATTTGGTAATTTCAAAGAGCCTTGGGCTGCAACTAGACAAGTCAGCTGCTACCATGAATTTTTCAATCCCTGCTTTGACACACAAGAATCTTTTCAGTAGAGTCATAATCAAACTTGTTTCTTATCTTTCAATAAAAAACTGTGAGAATTCTTCTCCTTATCTCCCTATACATCCTGAATACAGGAAGCAGAGAAAGATTTTCCCTATACTTGTATCTTAAATTGAAGCCCTAGGAACACCCCCACTCCTCCATGGCAGGAAAGCATGGTCATACATCCCCACCGCATCACCCAGTGCACGAGGGAGAAATCTGCCATTTGGCATTCTGGGCTGTTTCTTTACAAGCAAAAATCTAGTCATCCCATTGTACATCACTGTGCAAAATTCTCTGTTATAAACTGCACACGGGGTACTACAGAGATATACCAACTATACTTACATTAAACAGAATTTGCTGGTATAACTATACTAGCAATCCTTAATGCAGATACAGCTTACAACAGTAAAATTTTTTATCCAAGACCTACTCACTTAACTTTGTCCTCTGTTTTACTGGATTAAGTTGGGGCCCAATCAATTCCCTGAAGCAGCTCATGATACTATCAAGTGAGTACCTGTGCTAAAACATGAGCAGGCAAGCCACCACTGCCGGGAACAAGAGGAGAAAAGGGACTAGATTAGCTGGAAGAAATATCAGGGAGATGCCCTGTCTTCCATCAGTTGAAACTGTGGAACAGCATGTTCAGTATCATGAGATCCTTCTGCAATTTTTCCACAGTGAGATTTTCTTTTTTTTATATCATTCCAAGTAAGTCTTTCATCAGTAAAACATCCCTTTGTTATTCAGCCCTCTCTCAGTACACTATTACCAACTGGATCATTTTTATGTTCTTGATTCCTGACTCCTACAAGAGCGAACTCCTAATGAACTTTAATGCTCTAGCAAACCAAGCTGGCTCTTACCCTTCATATCACATTTCAAGCATTCTGCTAATTCTTTTTTCATAGTTTCCACCCTATTGTTTGGTATGTAAAACAGGCTTACTTATATGTAACGATCATTCCTTAGGATTATTTTTTTTTAATTAAATGAATTCATAATGTCATTTAGGACTTCAGTACTTTTTTAGTTCAGTTCCTGTCCTTCTGATTTGTTTACCAGTTTGTTGATATGGAAACCAACCTGATGCCTTCAGTAAGGAACATGCAGGCAAGCAATTCATTAATTTCAGTTTTTCTGAAATGGCTTCATTTGCCTTGACTGTTGGTTGGTGGTTTGGTTTTTTCCTTCTATACTTTGATCATCCACTAGACTCACTAAATCGCTTACTCTCCTGTAAGAAAGCAGCATGCACCAATTAGTCTTTTCATACTAGAAAATTACCAAAACTAAGGCCTTATTTTTAACCCATCGAAAGATACATGATGTTCACTACAAAATAAACCAAAAAAAAAAGGGGGGGGGAGAGACAAGAAATTGCTCTATGGAGGGTAAAAGAGTAGAAATAAAGGGGCACAGCGTAATTAATGCATAACAAGACAGACTGCATTACACTGGAGATTTGGTTAGAGCTGTAATTCTGGAGATACAAACCTAGGTGGGCTTCGCTTTTACTGAGGAGGAATGTTTTCACAGAGAATTTAGAAAGGCCCACTAAATGCAAACTGAATACCGGCCAAAGGCTTCACACTCAGATGAAACAAATATCCCTTCATTTTTATATTGAAAATATTATTGTCAAATAACTGAGATGCCTGAGACTTCACTCAATCTTTTTCTAGGTTAGAATCTGCAGTAAAGGAAGTAAGACCGCTTTTACTTTTCTACTCTTAGTTTAAACAGCTCGATATCAAGTACTCAAATTCAATTTTTATGGAAAAAGTGGCTATGCATTCTATAGCAACTACACTTTTAGTATTTATGCACCTGGAATTCTAAAGTTAAAAATCAATTAAAACAGCTTTAAATCCAAGTCGTCAGCATTTCTTCCTACAAGCTTCTTGCAGGTCATTCACCTGCTCTTCTGGTCAGAGCCAACATTAACCATGCACACTGCATACAAATCACTTCTGGCACAGAGATGCATCAAAAGGGGGGAAAAAACCTCCCAAATCCTCTCCCGAGGACAGGCTTCACTCACAAGACACTTTCTAACAAGGCACAAAGAAAATGCCCACCAAACTATTACACTACTTGGGGGAAACCCAACTATGCTTCCAATCACTCGAAAGTGTAAATTTAAAACCGGCTCAACCCTGAATTGCTCAGAAGCAAAAAAAGAAAAAAAAAAAAAAACAAAAACCACCACGTGCTGATCATTTGCCACCAGCTCACGGAATTTAAAATAATTATACTAAATGTCATTAAAAAAAATAGAGGCTGTTTACAAAAAAGTAGCTCCTCCCTGTTTTCACTACAGCATCCAGAAGAAGATAAACAGAATAAAAAAATAAAAATAAAAAAAAGAAGAAAGCATCACATTTTGAACAATTTACCTAGATAAAACCACAGGTTTTGAAACTCAGCTGGTCAGCTGGTGCTCGGGAAAGGGAGAGGGAAATAGGTACTGCAGAAATGATACAAGGATATACTGATAAACATCTTGGGCAAGGGAAAGCTACATTTATTTAGCAACGATGTGGGGAACTACTACACATACAAACAGCCTCTAGAAATTTGTACACCTTATTTAAAAAACAAAGATTTTGAAAATCAGCAAAAAACCAGTTTGCTTAATGTGAAACTCTGATGTTCACAGAAGCAGAAAATATGATTCCAGCAATATTTTGCTTATTTAAATAATACTGCTTTCCTGCCCAATAAACACTGTACTGATAAAACTGATCCATCTTTTTTCAGGTGCTTTTGCCAGAGACCCAAACGTCAGGGCTGCCACTTTGCTGCCTCTCCTGCATCAATGCAGAAGGCGGAGAGTTGAGCCACTAATGCAGCAGGGACCAACAACTCCCCTCCTTACACCTCCTGGCTGACTACCTTCCTCTGCACTAATAAATGTACTTCAGGCCCTCTCCAAAGAATACGTGTGTCTCTCTTCCCTTATATCTCACACACACAGAGTCTACAAGTATCTCAAGCAAGCCAGCTATTGCCAGCCCAGGCAGAAAATTAGCCCCCTTCAGTCCAGAGGACATATCACATGGCCCAGGTTTTGTGAAGCATGTAGGATCATCTTGTGCTGTGACAATCCAAGGGGGTGAAGGTAGCGCGAGCAGGGCCCATTTGCTCTTTTTCCATTCAAAAATCCGCCAGAGGGGTGACAAAGGGGTGTCAGTGACAAGATAACAGGAGAAAAACGTAGATACATGCAGAAGTCTCAAGTATAGTGCTGATACTGAAGGAGCCCACCTAGCCAAATCCTATTAGCTTCTGTTTTTAAAATTAGGCGTTTTACTTAGGGTTTACCTCTGATTCAAAAAAACTAGCCAAAGCCAATGTTACATGGCACGGTTCAGAAGGATGCAACACTAGAGGGTATTAAGCAGCGAGAAGCTTTTCCTTACCGAAAAACTCATACAACTATTTTCGAGTATTTTAACAATGAAATTATTCTTTGCATTTAACTTGCAAAATCAGCTGTCACGGTAAACAAAACACTAACCACATATAAAGTAAATTATATGCTAATAAATGTAAAACAAGCATAAGAACCTCAGACACAAATAGACATCTCTTCTAAATACGTTGTGAATTTACAGTCCAGTACTTTACAGACTCATGTTAGGTATGAGAGATCTTTCCAGCATACAACTGCGTTATATTAGAAAGCTGGCAGTCTCTCTTACCCAGCTATAAAACACTCCCCAATCTTCCACGCAGGAATAGAAAATGGCAACTTTAAACATGCAATTTAATCTGATATTATATTTGTTGCTGTGTTTTCACTCACTACAGTTCATCTGTTAAAAAGCTGCAGATAAAAAAAAAAAGCACAGAGAAAATAAAGAGTTGGGAACATTAAACTTGGGCATAGGAAAAGCCAACATGCATAGGTAGGGAGATTTCATGTTGCTATGAACCAGCAGGAAAAGTCTGCTTATTGAACCCAGGAGCACAGAAGGAGCTCAGGCACTAACCCTGCTTGAACAGGCTGCAAGAGAGAAAGGAAGTTTTAGAAGTGCCTTTTTTTACTCTACTCCTTCCCTACCCTATGCTTTAACACTTTTACAGGAAGAAAAAAAAAAAAAAAAAAAAAAAAAAGAGAAAAAACCACCAAAAAACCCCCAACCAAACAAACACAAAACCCCCACCAAGTTAGTTTGTTCAAAAAAAATCAGTGCCTCCTACATTTATGATTTTAGTAATTTTGTGGATACTCAGCACAATGATGGTTAATTCATTTTACATGCATAATACATACAGACCATCATTTACCCTTTAGAACAGCCAGTTAGAGACACAACCGTTATCAGTCATTATCAAAGGGGAAGGGGAATGGTCAGCCTCCCACATTCAGCAGGATTTAAGCCAGCTGAACACATGAAAAGGCATTTCTGCTTGTACATAGACACTTAACCATTGTTGCAAATTGATTTTTAATTTGATTTTGCTCTAGGGCCAAACTTACTTTTTCATTTAAAAGCAATCTAACATATCCAAGCTAACTCGAGAATATTTGGAAGAATAATTTAAAATGTGAGAACATCCAGAGGGAAAACTGAGAAGTTCAGGCCTGGAATGCTTAAAACGCACAATGCCACAAAAGAACAAGTGATGCATGTGTTGATATATAGCCAGAAACTCCACTTCTATTACACCCTGAAGCTGACAGCAGTTTTCTGTCTTTTAAACTTGGTGTTGCGACGTTCCCTTACCTTTATGTTCCTTTCATAATTCTTTGTTACCAGATTTGTTTTCATAGGGAGAAGCCCACAGTCCTTTGTGCCATTCTGCCCCCAAAAATGCAGGAAAGGGCGACCGAATTTGTAAGTGAAGATCTAACAGATTGGATACTGAGCAAGCTAAGTGGTGAGCATGTTCTGCTCTGAGTTATAAATGTGCCACTGAAAACCTAACATACAGATTTTAAACAATACAAAACAAAGTTAGACAGCAGACAATACCTGAGTTTTTATAAGAACTACTACATACATCTTGCAAGTGGAAACCATTGTACTAGAGGGGACACAAATACATGGTATGGATGAAGGACCTGTTCCCCCAACAGGTAATTTTCTAATTTCTCATCCATGGCCAACAAGTGAGTGAAAGCAAAAGTTGAGGCCACAGGAGAGAAAAAAAAATAAAAATATACAAGGTAACAAGGGAAGGGAGCGTGAATACACAAGAAGTTTAGCTCCTTCCTCATGGTGGTGCCAGCCTTGGATAAGCTTCACTCAGAACTGAACACAACTATGGTAGCAGTTACTGACACTTTGGAAGAAGTTTGCTAGATACAAAAGCCTTAGGGGAGCAAAAGCGCAGAGGAGTTCATGGGAATATGGAAACATTACGTGTAGCAAAGCACACGTGAAGAAAGGCTGGTGGCTGCTGATGATCTTGTCTTAGACCTAAGCCCAACATGATGAAGAAACATTACCAGCTGGGAATCGAGATATGGAGGAGGATGAGACAAAGAGATAGTGCAGAATAACACTCAATATTGCCAAAATTACCTGAATAATTTATATGAAAGAAGTCAGGAACAATGAACAGAAATCTGTAGATTCGGTAGCAAATTCAAAAAGTTAAAAGTATTTTGACACAACCCCGCCCAGCACAACTGGGCTTCAACAGTAAGCTACACATAAGCAGAAGCAGCACCAACTTGATGATCAGCAATTCTAAATTAGTAATTAAATTCACACAAAAATTGCATTTATACTAAATTACTGACTAGTAGGTAAACTCCGGTCACATTTCGACCTGCAGTCTGTACACTAGGCAAGATCAATTATTCTCCAGTGTACAACTGTTAATTCCTAGGGATAAGAATGCAACACATGAGAGAGACCAGTGTTTTCAGCTGCCACTCTACTCTGTTCTTTCTGACCACTGACATGCAACACGGTGGGTTTAAGTCCTTTTTCTACTACAGGAATTACTCTAGTGGGAAGACTGAAAGGATACAAATTGTCTGTCAAATTTCTTGCCTCTCAAACTACACTTTAATTATTAGTGCTCTCCCACTGTTCTCACTATATCCCTGTTACACCCAAAACCAGAGGTTTGAGTTCTCGGTATTACACTGTTCTAGTATTACACTATTCCTGTCCACTGTTACTTAACTATATCTTCAGATAGGAGTTTCTCAAGCTGACTGAATACTGCATCTGCCCACCACCAACTCAAGTCTGCCAAGCAACTGTGCATCACTAAAAACCTCTGAAGCAGGACAGCTTTAGTATCCTTTTTTTAAGAGGGCAAAGCATTTCTACTCCAAAACTCTTCTAAGAGTCACAATTACAATCTCAAGGGTGAAAAAGATTGGGGCTGAAAGATAGCTTCATTAATAGAGGCAGCACTGAACACAACTGCTGACAGCTTGAGACTTGTGTCCAAACCATGCATAATTTACAGGTTTTGCTGCATATGATTTCTGTCCCAAGGCAAAGTACGATTAATTCATCTAGGTTCTGGGTTTTCCTCTAAGCTTACATTTTCCATGGAAATGCAGTAACATGCTCATACAACCCGACCCCTCCAAGTTTCGCATCAGCCAGCACTCATAACAAAATATAAGAAAGTAAAATCCCAGATTATGTATGCGGACACATGGATAATCTTTTCCCCAAGAGCTAAGTTTATGTACATCAGGGATGCACTCAAATCTCAAGTGCAATAATTTCTGAAAACTATCCGACTGTGTGCACTTCCAAAAAATTGTATTTTGCTCTAAATTTAATTTATTCCTTTCATATCAGGTCCAATTTAGCCTGTCCATTCTGTGGTCTGCTTCAGATAACAGTACTTTCTTTTGTTATAAATCACGAACAGTAATCCCTTCATGCTTGTTATCCAATTTTACCAAAGGCTTTTATCTACTTTATTGACAATTACTGTTTAACTACTCTTCTCTGAACTGAATTTAACTGTAATAGAATGAATCTCCAGCTCTGTAAATTATACTAAAAAAAAGTAGTTTGGGATTACCACTGAGGACAAAAATATGTTTGGAAAAGATGAAGAAATTAGAAGAAGACAGAGTTATTCTAATAATACACAGAAGTAGTGGGAATAGTAACACCTTCTTCCCAAGTGCATAAGAAACACAGACAGTGAATTTACTCAGGGGAGACTTAACTCTTCATAACCTTGCTCCTGTGGTTTTTCATGGACTGCACTGTGAGCTGCCAGAATAGGTTGGTTTTGCAAACCATTAATAGTGAGGAGGCAGAGGACCCAGACATACCAGGGAAGACTGATTCAATGGCACCTGACACTGACAGTTTGACAGAAACAGGCCAATTGTACAAAAGGAATAGCTAGACCAGAAGGATACATCTCTAGCTCTGGAGCCCACAACATAAGAACATGGACCTGTTGGAGGAAGTCCAGAAGAGGGCCACGAAGATGATCAGAGGGCTGGAGCACCTCTCCTATGAGGACAGGCTGAGACAGTTGGGGTTGTTCAGCCTGGAGAAGAGGAGGCTCCAGGGAGACCTTATAGCGGCCTTCCAGTACCTAAAGGGGGCCTACAGGAAAGATGGGGAGGGACTCTTTATCAGGGGGTGTAGTGACAGGATGAGGGGTAACGGTTTAAAACTGAAAAAGGGTAGAATTAGATTAGATATTAGGAAGAAATTCTTTACTGTGAGGGTGGTGAGACACTGGAACAGGTTGCCCAGGGAGGTTGTGGATGTCCCGTCCCTGGAAGTGTTCAAGGCCAGGCTGGATGGGGCTCTAAGCAGCCTGGTCCAGTGGGAGGTGTCCCTGGCCATGGCAGGGGTGTGGGAACCAGATGATCTTCAAGGTCCCTCCAACTCCACCCATTTTATGGATATACTCTGTTACTTGAGACGGGAAAGAAATGCTTATTTACCTTAACCTAATTAAAAATCCAAGAAAATAGGCACTGCAGCTTTTTCACTGCATGGGGAAAGAAAATGGACTTATCGACAGCAGTAGGGCTAGCCTTAGCTGCCGAAAGCTTCTTCTAACCAACTCCCTTCCTACATCAATAACAATGCCAATCCCTAAGTCGCAACTCATAAATTCATAAACTCAAAAACTCATAAAGGGAGTAGGGGCCTTGAGATATTTTTTCCACCTCAAGTCTAATTGCCTAGTGTCTTCAGTATCAACTGAATGAGCTGACATAACGACTTGAGAAAGGGATTTTCCAGGCCAGCAAGAATTCATTCCGTAAGCAAGTCTTTTTCTAGGATAGGAACTTGAGCCATATTCAATACCATGCTCTGTACTCAGGGAAGCAAAGACGCTGAAGTTCCAAGTAATACATAAAATTACAGGGTTATACATATTGATGGCTTTATTATCGCCTTAAGATTTTCAGTATGAAAATCTTCTCTACTCAGAACTCTTCAGTGTTTCTAGATGGTGGGCTGTGACGCCTAATAGAAGATTTCCTGAATTTGCTTTGGAAACGAATGCTATAACAACCACAAGGACTTCTATTAAAAGGAAAAAAAAAACGAAGCAGCAGAAAAAAACAAAACAAAAAAAAGAGAGTATAAGGCTTCAATTTGCTTCATAGATAAAACAGTTATTTTAATGGAGATGAAATACAAAGACATTTGCCTTCATCACAGTTTTATGAGGCACAGTGCTTTAATGACTGCAAGAGTCCAAAATATGTGCAGGTCAGTCTAATGTTACTGAATCAAGGTCAATGTCCACTAAGGAGCCTCCAGTGCAGGAATTCCTACAAAGCTCTAGTTTCTTGAAATGGAATAAGAGAGTGAGATGACCCTTTTGCTCAGTCTTTTATACCACATTAAGAAATTATCCAATAAACTCACATTTACGGCGTTTTATTTTAGGGGGCATTTTTGTTTTTAAAATCAATTGTTAAACTATAGTCATTTTTCCAAACAAGAATGTACGTTTTTGCCTCCTTCCTTTTTACGGTCCATAAAAGCAATTGTGCTCACCAACTTTGGCACTGAAACAAATCATTATTATTTCCAAATAATCAGAGTCCTCTGAAGGGAAGCAGCATTAAACAGAAGGCCCAATTTCAGAACCCAATTCCAAAGGGTGAGCTCACCAGCTCGGCTCCTCAAACAAGAGAGGTGGAGAGAAGCAGCCTCCTGCAGAGGTTACAGTACTGCTTTGACTCAGCCCAAGGAGAAAGGCACCCTTCTCCAGTGACTGTAAAGGGAGTTGAGCTGGCTAGCTCAACTCAGGCACTTGGGGAGTTATGTATGGCATAGGAGTATCTCCCCCTCAAAGACTGTTTTCTGGCTACACTTTCAAACAAAAAGGCACAAACTCACTTTCTTTTTTGGGGTCCAGGTTAGTGCAAGAAACAAAGCTTGCTCAGCTTGGCAAGAACTCAACTTTCACTGAAGACCTAACAAGAGAGGTTACCATGTGGGATTTTGTTCTTTTCAGAGGCAAACAGTCACCTATCCAAACTGATGTCAATGAGGCAGTTATACCTAGAACTAAGCGAAGGCACCAACTTCTGCTATTTAAGCAGGGACATCATCTCCTCCTCTGTAGGTAGCTCCTCCTAAAGAGATATGAAACTTCTGCCAAAGCAGAGACTGTGGGTTTTTTTCAGCACAAAGAACAAGCAAGCTTTTTCTAGGTCATTCAAATAAACTTTACACACATGGACTATCTGTTACCAAAAAAAACACCAAAACAGTACCAGCAATCTATGTGCTGCTTTTTGTGTTGTGCATTCCCTGCAATGAACTGGCATCTGCCTGGGCCCTCTCCATTAGTCATACTTCTGTGACAAAACACCACCACTGTAATGTTAACTAATGGGCAAAACCTCTGGAGAAAAACAAAACCAAAACAAAACAAAACACAAACAACAGACAAACAAAAAAACCACCCAAAACCTACAAGTTTCTCTCTGAACACTGGAATTTAGAAAACTTGGTGTTTCAGAGAGAGGCATGCTATGGCTGGATTCCTTGAGGTCTTATGAGAAGAGGCGCTGAATGAAACACATCCAGTGGCTACAACATTTGGAATGGGTCTGTCCCATATGGGTGCCCTGTTATAGACCTGCACGGGGCCACCAGGCTCCCACAGGAAGGTGAAGCTGGGGCCCAACTTGATTGAAACTGAGCAACAAACTGCAAAGACCAAATTGGGATTTATTTTCTGACTCAGGCTCAGATATGTACAGTATTCACATACACATCTTACACATGAGCTACAAATGCTGCTTGTCCCTATTTTTAGGCTATTGTCACCTCCCAGGTTCATCAACTTTGTGTGCGTGTGCTCATTGCTAGCTTAACATAACCCAGTCTCATATGCTGTGTGTAAACAGCTGTGAACGTGGCTCTTCTCAGCTACACAAACCTCAGATGCATAAACTTGAACCTCAGAAGAGCTAGTTAAGAGTACAGCAAAATTCTGCAGCAATCCTTTTCCTCAGCACTTGAACATGGGACCCAAGGTCAGGAGTGGAACATGCCACCCATCACCACTCTCCCTCACTTTCTGACTTCTAATCACATTGGCAGAGGTAGCAAGAGACACCAAACATCCATGAAATATGTGGAAAGCTAAACAACCAACAGAATCTCGTACAGAAAAAATTAGGTCTCATAGAACCACTGAAGGGAATGGCTTACTGATCATTTGGTTAAACCCTCCACTGGAAGCACTAATCTATACCAGGACTGTTTTTCAACTGTGCCTATTTAAGCCAAAATTATCAGAGAAAACAGGTATCAGTTTGCAGCACAACCTGTCACTAATTATGCCGCCCCACCAAAATAGTATCCAATCCCCACACCATTAAGGGGGTCAAACGTTTGGTTAACAGCTGTCTTGACAAGATTGGAGTGGTCAATGAGGCCCACAAATTATTTATTTCGGCAGTGTAATGCTGCTACTTCTGTTCTATACTCCCAGTCCCACCTGTAGAAGCAAGAATGCACCCCGTTCCAGAAGATGATGGAGCAAGAATATCTACCAAATGATAACACAGGTCTATTTAGCAACTGTGTATATTTCCTCTTTTGCATCTGCTTATGTATTTAAAGATAACACGACTTTCACAAAGTAAGCTGCTTAGTATTCAGACAAAAGATGAACAAATCACAGGGTGAATTAGGAGGCTGCTGGTTGCAATTTAATGGCATTGCTTTTGACAAGTAATAAAGAAAAATGCTTTTGCATTTCGTGGTGTGGACTTCAATGTGTCACCATGAAAATCATACATTTAATAGGGGTAACACACAACTTGAAAAGTGTCTTAAATTTTGTAATAACTTTAGAGAGCAAACACCAGTCAGCAAAAATTAGAAAACTGATAAACAGCTTAGTAACTCTTAAAAAAAAAAAAAAAAGATTGCCTCTGGCAAGAGTTAACAGATAATTAGCTTTCCTATAAGATAACCAAAATCTACAGGTCAACCAGCACAGGAACATCTGACAAGGGGAAGAGACCCCATCTCTCCTAAGCTGCTCTGTTCCTGTCTCCTAAAAAAGTCTTTTTAATCTTTTTTTTTTTTCCCTCCTTTTCCTCCTCTATATTCTTATCACCCTTTTGCCTTCTAGGGTCTGCAAGACAGGTATTAAAATTCTGGTGACCCAGACAAGCATTACTCCTACCTTCCATGTAGGCAATACCCAGTGTAGCACAAACCATAGTGCCAGGATGAAGAAGAGCTGTCAAAAGAATGAGAACTGGGGATGTGGAAAGAGCAGTACTGTGTTTTTCAGTAAGTGACTTGCTCTCATCTAAGTCTTGCTGTAATCAATGAAACAAAACCAATGTTTACAAGTTATCAGTGAAGTGGAATAACACTTGACAGTAACATTTGAAACTGAAAGATCTACCTGGATAGAAACGCCTAAGAACGGTGAGATCACACCACTATCTACAGCTGAAAATGCTCAACCATTTTACCAGCGTACAGCTAGCTACTGTGGGATGACGGCTACAGAGATGGAAGCTCACGGGTCCAACTATGCGAACCAGGATAACAGCCTAATGAAAAGTCAAAACATATGTTTCCACAAAACATTTCAATTTTGATGAATCAGCATTTTCTACAAAAATAAACTGTCAGATAATTCCACACCAACTTCAACTAACTGAAAACCCGTTAATGAAAGCGTTAGCTCTTACTTCACCATTTAATGCAGTTTATATAATTCATCTCCACAAATTAAGGCAGCAGGTCAGCACCTCTGTTTCTTTATAAACAGTTCAGCAGCACATTAGCACAATGGTTTTTGCACTTGGGGATTCTGCAATGGAAAGGAGTGCTTTTATCACAAACATTCCCTGAGTCTGTCCCAGCATCCCCCAAAGTGTTCCCAAAAGTGTTTATACTTGTTCTCGGGTTTGAAACACATTTTTGCCTTTTCCCTTCTAATTTGTCTAAATTGTTTGACAAGCAGTGCTGTTATAATGAACATGCAACAGCGCAGCTGCTGCTTCATATGTTTTAAAACACAATTACAAAAGGCTGGCACAGCATTGGCCCAGACCTACACCATTCAGGCAGACAGAATTTCAGTATCTCTTCCAGCAGACATCTGCAGGAATGGGAGGAGCAAAAAAGAAAAGCAGAGAACAATGCTGTGCTCACAAACCAGATAAATAACATCAAATGTCTTGAAAAAGAAAGTTATGGCAGGAATAGTGATTTGCCCAAGACTTCTCATCAAAACAAACAAACAAAAGCCAAAACCACAACACAACACACAAAGAAGAATCAGGAACAAAATCCTCAGTCATCCATCCCCTGAAAAACACTGCAGTAAGCAGTGGATTTCCTCAGTGATACACAAATCATTCATTCCATCCAAGTCTAGTGATAAGGCAGACTGAACCACTACCAAAATTCTTGTCTTTTTAGACACATCACACCACTGAATGTGTGATGCTGTTGTGAAGTTACATGCTTGTAACTATTGCCATTTCATGGCATAAAATCTTCAACTAAATCTGTACATAAACATTCCTTACCTGAAGAAGTAAGGTCTGCAAGCTTGGATGATGCAACCCAACCATACTATTTCCTACACACTGACTTGACTTGTGTAAAATATCTGTTGACATTTTAAAGAAGAATGACCACACTGTCTGGATGCCTGTTACTTGATATCATAGCCTGATTTACTTCTAAACACAGGAGTTAAGCTTTCATTATATCAAGAGTTACACACAGAAACCTTCCCTGTTTATCTATGCAAGTGGTTTGACAGCTTTTAACTTTAAATTAAATGGCAACCGACCCTCAACTAAAATATCCAGTTGCTAGGCTTCCTGACTCCATACAACCACCATTCCCCAAGCTACATTTAGACCTTTACTATACTGAAAACTCACAGCTCATGCCCTTACAGATGACAAAGCAGCAATTAAACACCCTCCCCTAAGCGATTGCCTACGTTAGGCTTTGTGTAGTGTTGTGATCTTTAAACTATCTTTTACATGCTTAAAGACAGAGGATAATATTTCCCTTATAAACAAGGGCACTCATATTCCACAACCACCTTTATGTTCTACAACATTAATAGCCTTCTGCAGAGTAAATACCTTCTTACCACACAGCTCTCACTATGGTCTCCTGCGGAAAACATCCACAGCTACGTAACACAACCCAGCCGTATGACTTGCAGCACTGCCATGCCACCACAGACCCTGTGTGACCTGCACTTGCTTGCTGAACTGCAGTGCCTGGGGAATTTTCTTAGCACTACGAGGTGACAAGACCAAAACACCAGCCGCTGGGCTGCAACAGTTCTTGCCATCTCCAAGAATCACAACACACAAGACCCAGATGATAAGTGAGACCCTTCGCATTTCTTAAAGTCACCCTCTTCAAACCGCCCTGGCTTTGACCTGAGCCTGTGGACATGGGCTCCCTCCAGCCTACACAGACCAGATCTGGCCATCTCCTACGTGAAGCTGTTGAGGCAGTTCTACTCAACTAGAAAGAGTGAGTTAAGCAGCTCGGTGCCACAGGCACACACACAACCTCTACCCACCAACCAAGTGCACAAGACAACAGATGCCTCCAAGCAGACTTTGGTTCCAACCTAGCAGCTACCATTTCCCTGTGTTTGTGCACACATTATTCGCACAATCATTCCACAAATCACACAGTATTCTACTTAAGTGTTTCTATGCAAAAAGAAGCTAATTATATATAAAAAAGGCACCCACCTAAATCTTTATCTAGGAACAAACATCCCAGTACATTTACCCCACTCACAGTCACCTTGGAAACTGTCACAGACTGGGGAAGGCAATTTCATAACTGAATACACAGAGTCTTACCATTAAAATGTCAATTCAATTGAACGGTATTTTTATTCTGGCAGCAACAAGAGTTTGTCTGTGGGATCATTCAGCTTACTTCTGCTGACACATTTTGCCCACTCTTATGCTTCTGAAGAGACACAAAGGAAAATAAAATAACTGCTTCTCTAAACAAATTCATCCAATGCGCTCTGAAACACGTCAAGAGTGACACAGACACAACACTACAATGCAGATTAAAGGCTGAAAAAGCAGAGGAACTCTTAAAAAAAGTGATTGTCAAAACAAAAAAAAGTTTGCTTCCTTTTATGATATGTGAAACCAACTCTGCTTTGGAGAAGAGGAATAATAGTAAAACATTTTGGTTGCAAAGAAGTGGTAGAAAGGAGAAAAAACAGAGCCTGGTGTTCATGTGTTTTTGTGGGAGACACTTTATCAAGCCACATAGTCCTCAGTACCAGTCATTTTTATTTAAGTTAGAACCTCCTATCTTTCTACTCCACTGTCACACCTTCCCAGTTCAGCAGTTAGCATAGTGCTAGGCAAACTTAAAATTCTATCAAACCTGTGAAAAAGAGACAAATACTAAACCAAAACTGAATTCTGAAAGAACCCACTTCTGAAAGAACTCTTCCACTATTAAACCACAGTTACCCTTGCTGAAGGGCAACTCTATGCCCCAAATCAGAATGCTATCCATGCCCACTACTGTCTCTGAATTCCCTGGCTGACCACAGAGAATTTAGGGTTTTGAGAAGAACTTCAAGCACCCTGAATCCTAAAAAGGGTAACAAATCTATGCATGAAAAGAGGTCTTGGATAAATAAGACACTTCAGCTCTGAAATAAAATTGGGCACGGCCATTCTCGTCAACAGTTCTTATTGCTGAAATGCTGAATAAGGTGTTGTAATCAAATTAACTATATAACAGGGCATGTGACTTGCATAACTCAGCCTACAAATGTCTAGTGGAGATTGCACCAGGCCATAAACTACCACTTTATTAACTTAGATGATTTCTTGTTGTACATAGAAACAGAACTACCTTAAAACAGTGTTGTCTTCAGTTATGCAAAACAGGGTAATTCTAGGTGAAATAACATTATTTAAGGCTAAAAGCTTTATTCTGTACATAGTTTGCCTACGACTTTTTTGTTGAGTCCCTGGATACAGCAATTGTTCATGCCATTTTATGATTTTGGAGCATTAAAATTATATTTTTTTTAAAGACTGACAACTATACAGTTAGCCACACAAAGAGAACAACAAACTATCTCTGTGACGATTAATACACAGCTCTCGACAGTATTGAGAAAATAGATGCCAGAACTTAGTGAGTTCATAATTCCAGAGGGACAGGCTGAAATGAAGAAACAAGTCATGTAACGTCTTCAAAGTCAGTCATAAAAAGGCTAACTGTTCCCATAGATTTTTCTTATTGTTTCTAAAAAAAGGAGCCAGAACTTTTCCATCAGAAAAACATTAGTCAAGCACTCACTTGAACATATGTTTGACAAGCTGTGTCTTACGTTCATGTGAACTTTTTGACCGTGGTCACACTAAAGGAAACTTATCTGGGAGCAACAGAGAACAATAAAAAAGGCAAGTTTGATGCTTCACCAGAACAATACATTTGCTAGGAAGATGCACAGGCAAGAGCAAAACGCAGCCATTCTTTTCACTAAAAATAACAAAAACTATCAAGTATAAAATGGATCTCATACTTGTTCTCACGACCTAGTTTGTGCATTTCTTAAATTATCATGAAAACTCCGTTTTATTAACCAGATTTGGCGTATACTTACATAGGGGAGAGCAGTCATCCTTTACACTGTTTTAAACGTGATTTTAGTCTTTCCTTATTTAACAGAAAAAAAATACATACAGTAAGCTTACTCATATCCTTTACCATCTCAAGGGAAAACATTTGAAATTAATATTCAGCAGCTCCTGAAAAGAAGTTTTATATAGCATCTAGGTCCTGCACTAAGAAAACAATCGATCCAAGTCTGGACACTGGAATGCCACAAACTCTCTGTGCAAAAACACTGTTCTCTACGTAAGCAGCATACTCAACACTGCTATGGCAAAATAACAATTAACGCTGTGATTTTATCTGTCCAAGCTTCACGGTCGACCACAACAAGCCAGCCTGAAAAACCAGGCAGTTCACAAGACAGATTCTAAGAACCATCTTTAAGACACTTCGGAAAACAGAACTTCAGAAAGAAAAACACTTAAAAGCCACAGGCCCAGAGGATATGCTTAATGTTTACATTATATACATTCCCTCGAAAAGTTGAATGTAAAGCATACTTGGAAAATTGAAAGTTGGAAGAGTGCACGGCGTACATGGTGGGGGGAAATCTTGTGAAGAGGGAGAGAGAGAGAGAGAAGAAAAAAGGCACAATTAGATAATCTTGATAAATACATGTTTTTTTAAAAGTCTCATCTTCCTCCAAAATGCAAATACTTGCTTTTAACTATAATTTTTAATGCAGAAATGTCACTGAGTACAACTATTTTCAGAATGCTACTGACTTTTCCATTAGTACAAAAAGGAATTTTTTTTTTTTTTTTTTTAATAGATTCACTTCATAAATTTACTTTATAGCTAACTGGCTCTGCAGATTCTTTCATTGGCACAAAAGAAAATTTTTTTCTTACTTGAGCAGGCAATTGTGAATTCAGGAATGACAATCCCTAAACAAACTCAGTCTTGGAAATCAACAATAGAAGAGTCTTATGCCAAACAGTTCATGAGCAGGAGCCTAAGATTAGACTTCTTAATCTGTAATACGACAGGCAGCACTCAAGTCAAGGTTTAAGTAACAAGTAACTACCATAGATGACCTTCTACTTGATTTCAGGAGTGTACTCTTTAGACCTATTTAATTTTCAGGATCGCTTTCTTTCCTTTTGTCTAGTTTTAAATATAGGACTTCTGCTAGTCTATAAAAGAGCTGTCAGGTAGCTTTCTCCAATAGGACAAATTTTACTTCTCATTTTCATAAAGTTACTTTTAGAGAATCTTAAAGTTTCTCTCTCCTCCATATTCTCATCCAAAAAAAAAAATAATAAAATACTGGGACCTACTTCAATCTCTTAGCTCCAGGACCACGAACTGCTAAGTAAGTATTCAGCCAGGGTCCTACAAAATGTTCAGGAACGTTTTTAATTTTGAATGAGCAGTCCTGTCAAGATCAATAGAGTAGTCACAAGTAACACATGCTTATGAGGGTCACCAGATAAAAGTCTGAAGGCTTTAGCCACAGAAAGATCTACAGCCAAAATGAGTTTTTCTGTAACTCCATTCAGTTTTTAATGGGTCAACTTCTGTTACAGACTTCAGGCATTTCTTATTTGTAGATCATTTGGTTATACTGTTAATATTTACACTGGTGAACTCTACAGATAAAATATGCATACGCACACATATATGTCAACACCACATGCATGCACATGTGGATGAACATAATGTAGTCTACCATCTTTACAAAGTCACATCTCTTTATTCAAAGTTTTGGCTGAGGTTATGTATTTCTAGGGTGCCACATGTCAAATTCTCTAAGGAAGCTTTTAATATGTCATTTATAAAGAGGATGAAGGGAACGGGCAAGATGCTTTGGGAGATTTTACAAACCATTCAGGTGGGTGGGGGGAAGAGTCCCAAACTATGCAAATCCACAGTCTGTCTCATGTTGTGTGTTTTGGAGAATCACAGAAGACAACTAATACTTTCACAGCCACATGAGAAATTCAGCTCTTAAGATTTCAACTTCAGATTACTAGCAGTTGTTTGCAGAGGGCCAGGCTTCAAAAGGAGAAGAGTGACAGAGACAAAGAACTTAAATAGGAACCAGAACTCAAAAATCCTAATCTTCCCACCCTGTTGCACGGGTGGCCCTTTGGCATCTGTAATCCTATTCTCACTGAAGAAAATGGGAAGACTTCTGTCTCTGTACAGCCTCCAGATGACCATAAAGCCTATCAAAACTCAAAAATCACTGAGCCTTTCTTACAGTCATTGCTTGGCTCCATTTCAGGTACGTCCTGCTGGACATTCAAAAGCTGATGCATAGAAATCCTCTATGTTCTGACATGGATTTTCCTTTTTTAACCTTCATTAGCTAATTAGCTGTGTGAGATCAGCTCGTAGCATCCGTTTTATATGAAGGGGGATACAGAGAAGACTGAACATGCAACAACAGGGCCATGGGCAGTTCACAGGGAATCTGCTCCAGGCTGGGGAACTTAGGACTGGGAGCAAAGAGCCCCTCTCTATGTCTCACAGTTATCAACAAGACTGCCCTTCAGCTACTTACTAAACAGTGGGCAAAGTGCTCTGGTTACATAAACCGATGACATTTCACCAGTTTTAGCAAGGCCAAAACAAATATATTAATATATAGATGAGAGGGTTGGAACTAGAACTCTGCATTAATATATAGATGAGGGGGTTGGAACTCTTTAAGGTCCCTTCCAACTCGAGCCATTCTATGATTCTATAAAGAAGTCTGGTTAGGAACTCACAGTTTTCTGAGTCTCATTTATGCTTTGAAATAGAACAACATTTTTATGCAAAGAGACAATTCTTCTCTAGTTAAGTAACAAATTTCTGACAAACCTCAAGAACACATTGTACTTTCATGCTTTCGTAGTATCCATCTCTTTAAATCCAAATTTGGTTTGTAGCTATAAAATGTTGATTAGGACTATATAATTTATTTAATGCTAAAGCTTTTAGTGGTTATGAGCAGCGATCAGACCTTTACTAAAACAAATCTCTGGTTTCACTATTGACTGCTTAGCCAAGTCGTTCTGCGCCTGCCAGCTCAACGCTGAGTGCTGGCTTGAACACCACATCCAGCAATCCTTATCCCCAGTCAAGCAACTACTTTTATGCATGTCTGGGGGCCAACAGAAATTTGCAGTCAGAACCTCCAGCCATTACTTCTGGCCACAATAAGCACATCATTAAACTCTGTTTAAAATAGCATGTCAGGCTATCGCAATAAAACGACAAATTATTTAATCAGGAAAGCACAGTAAAATCAACACACAACCTGTACTTAATACAGTTAACAGAACATTTGTGTGAGATCTCATGATCAGGTGAAGCAACAGTTTACCAACATAACACAGGCACAATAAAACCGGACAACTCTGGATTGTTACCAACTACTCAAGCACCATCATATTTATTTCAAGTGTTTACTGTAAGAAACAGGCAAGTTTTGTTTTACACATCTGAAAGCTTTCTTCCAAGATCTTCACGCAGTTTCAGACCTACAGGAGCCCGCTAGTTTATAAACAGCGTGTACCTCTTGAGCAATCCCCCCCCTTAATTTTTACCTCAGACTAACCATGCTTATATCTAGATCTAAACATGTACTTAACAGAAAGATTTTTTTAACGTACACAAGAAAAATGCATGCTGAAAATAAAACAGAAATATCAAAATATCACCTTTTATTTCAGCTTACTCAGAAGTTTGCCAGAGTTTAACCTAAAAGTTAGACAATGATATAAGATACACTTTTATTCTACAACAAATAAATGCATTTTTAGTAAAAGAACCTTCTACTTGAGAATTGAAGATATTTCTATGCATCACTACAATACACAGCAAAAGAATCATGCAAGCTTTATTTGCAAGACAGCTTTCTTTAATTTTAGGATAATTTTAAACAACCTGCCACAGCAGAGATAATACTTATCCTTTAAATAAGAAAAATAAATTTCACACTTACATAGATTTATTTAGAAAAAAAGCTCTCCGATTTAACAGTGCTCTTAGTTGCATAATCTCCTATCTTTACCACTTCTAGCTTGAAGTGACAGAGAAAACTTAATACAAGTAATACTTTATGCTGAAACATGGAATTAAGATGTAAAAGTGAGAAATGACAAGGTTCCCATGAGAAATGAAAATGTAAAGTATGTGTTAAACAACCCTGGGGAAAGAAAGGAGGCAGGGGGAAGACAGAGACCCAGAACGGATGCTGCCTTTTTTTTTTTTTTCCAAAAAAATAAAAAAAGAGTGATATTATGAAGGATTCTAATTAAAGCATTAAGGTCCAGAAAATGTGTTACTATTATTTATATTTCTACTCATCAGTCCAAGGAAAAAACGGTTTCCACATTTATGGGGGTTTGGGTTTTTGGGGTTTTTTTAATGAGGTGGGGAGGATGGTTTGGGCGTTGGTTGGTTAGTCTTTTTAGGTTTTACGGTACAACACAATTAGCATGTTTCAAGTATATGATACAACTAACTAGACACAGACACCACAAATACATATTACATATACATCCTCACCCACACATATGCATTTAAAGCACACAATTTAAAATCTAGAGTATTACTGTGGAACGGCATCACTGGCCCATCTGAAGTGACTCTGCTCCCACAGACAAGGCTCAGGTTTTTCTATTGCTTTCTTTTATTATGAAACACCCACAACTGGGCCTGATGTTTTAAAAACCGCCTGTAAGACAGACCAGAAACTCGACAGAGAGGCTACAATAATACAACGAAGAGTTAAAAGGAATAAATCTCCAAGCATCGAGCAGAAATCCAAGGCATTAACTTCTGCTTTGCTCAGCTCATTTTCAGGTCCTTCATACACAGATCCTGAAACAGTAGAATTATACCGCCTCAGATACAGGCCCAACTAACAATCCTGGCATGCTGACTGTAATGTGAACCACCTCCCGTCCTGGGGTCACTGCACAAATTCTAGAAATGCTTATTTAGGTATTTTATTAGACTGCCTCACAATTTATGTCCCTGGTATGTCCTCCTTTCTTACTAGCTGCACTGTAAAAACCGCATATGCTTGACATCCTCTGTACAATGTATTATCCCGTGACATTTTATCTGACAACTCTACAGAGAAGACAGTACTGAAATACACTCATTCTCCACAGGGATAGTCTTATTTTTTCCAGGAACACAGCCAAATAAAGATGGTTCTTCTATAGACTTTTTTCTTTGTTAATCATGCTGAACCTTCATCCAGTTGAGTGCTATGATTTTCATTTTTAAAACAAACTTAATCCATAGTTTATTTAAAAAATATTATCGGTCTGTTTCAAATCATGCTAGCAAGTGGATTTATCAGCTTTCTTCAAGAAGCGAGCCATAAATCAATCTTTTTTGTCAACATAAATCCAACAATCAACTTCTTCCACAGGAACAAAGGCACTTTTCTGCTCCATTTTCTACAATGCCTAGATCAAAAACTTTGGTCTAAAGTTCGGACCAAACTTTAAACTCTAAAATGGACACATTTCAGCCACTACCCAAAACACTGGGGTGGAAACCCAACCCACAACCAACTAACCCTGTCTTGATTTTAAATGAAGAAAACCATAAGACTTTTCCCTCCGTTCATTCCTCCTTCCATCTGCACGCTCCACAAGCCCATGAACAAGGAGACTCGTTAACGATAAGGCCAGACACTACCATGATCCTCTTATCAACTACAACTCGGGCTGAGTCTACATTATACATTTCTGCTGCAAATGCACTTGTGGGCTGTACAATGGGTTGGCCAATACATCGCAGCAAGAACCGAGAGTATAATCTCAGTTTATGGCAGAAAGTGTGTTTTTGACAGTGGAGCTTATTTAGAAAGGGAAGAAGATGGTCGCAGGATGAATGAAGAAACTTTAAACCACACTGCAGTGAGCTGTATTTGCTAAAGGCTGATTTTGCCAACTAATTTCTTCTGGTGCAGATCTGCTTTAACACACACTGTCTGTAAGGCTCATCGTCATTTCTGAGAAAGTCCCCACTAAAATATCCTGCCTTGAAATAGTAAAGAGATTACAAACAAAACTTTTCCCTATGATGAAGTAAAAAAATAATTTATTGTGGCAATTTGCAATTAATAAGCTGACTCAGTTTTAGTAAGCAATCGAAAGCTCTCTCCTACAAGTCTTACTAGATGTCATGGACTCAGAAGCAAGGATTTCCTGACAATCACCGCCAAGTTATGCAAATTGTATCTGGGGGGAGAGGAGGATTATTTGTTTGGTCCCTTCCCCAGTAATAGCGCAGATGTTCCTTTAAAGGCATTCTGCTTCCTTAACAGCAATGCTACTTTGAACTTCTCAAGCAAGAATGCAGAACTAACAATATATCAGGTTATAACTCTCTGCTGTGAATTAATATGACTCCTTTGTGTTCCTGTTAATAGTTATTAAAAGTTGTCTTAGGATTATTTTAATTTTTAAAGGTGTGTGAACAAACATTTTTAATTAACATATAGCTAGTAATGCTTACCAGAAGTCTAAAATCATGATTTTAAAAATCATTTTCCTTCTGTTCACTCAGCCTAAAGCCTCATTCAAAATGTTGTTAGTGAAAACTTGTTTGTTCACAATTTATTTCTTTAAATACAACAGGTTTTCATAGTCTAGACTTAGATGCTAAGTTATAATTGCAGGGACTGAAAATGCAGATAGACAGAAGCATGCCCAAAGACTCATCACCAGAGGTTATTCACACAGACCAGAAATTACTATCTCGGTTTAAATACTTAGGTCTAACTTATTAAACAAACACTGCATGCAAATATCTGAAGTATACATTAATACTTAACAACAAGTGGCATAAAGTTTATTAATTCTTATCACCCTCATCACTGCAGCACTGAGGTATGCGTTAGGGGACAGGCCAGATCATCCTCTTAGATGTTACCTTAAGTTGTCATCAGACTACCATTTAACATACCATATTCACACGCCTCACCAGAACAAGTCCAAAACTGAAGACACAAAGTGAAAAAAAGCCAATGAATTTAGTGTTTTGACAAACTCTGTGGTGTTTCAAGATGCTACTAGCTTATTCACAGGAAAGCAGGCAGAAGGGAAAGCACAGCCCTCCACTGATCCAGTCCACAGTCTTGTTTTCTAGCCCAAGCACTGAACGAAGGAGGTAGGGATGAAAGGCTATTTTCAAACTTGCCTACAGCTAAAAGTATCTACAACTTTAACACATCTGAGCCTATAAGAAAAATGTTTGTCCTGCACATATCAATTCTGTGCACTCTAATTTGATTTCTAGCAAGCCAAATCTCTCACATCTCTGTCCACAAAGAGAAAACTGTAAAATGCCTGAAAATTAAAGAAAATATATTAGTGAATACATTCCTCTGAGTTCCTGGCAACCTCTGGCAGTAGGGTGAGGATAGGCAGTCACTGGCAGTAACATCTAAAACCAGCACAGCAAGATTTACAAGAGAGGTCACCTCTGCAAGCCTTCACTCTGCTTTAAATATGTGGGTTTCTGGTTACCTTCATTCACCTCCTCCTTCAGATGAGGCAAAAAGAGAGGAGGAGAAAGAAATTAACATTTTGAGCTGTGCAATAAAATGACACCTTGACAATTCTGGCATCTAGACGGAAATATTCTAGCAGTGGACTGGAAACCAGCATCACATGAACCATATATGACAAATCTCAAACAACCTTGCAAAGTTTTTTGAAAGAACCTTTCAAAATGAACAGACGGTCAATGAGATTAAATTAAAACAAACCCAAATCCTTTGGGTTTGAATATTAACCAAAAGTTAATATTCAACGCCATTACAGTAAGTGAATAGTGTCTGATCTTGTTCCCAGAATCCATGAAGATCTTCAGAGGACCAAGAGCCAAACCCTGAACACCTTATACTTCAGAAGCAGTGGAAGTTATAGTAGGTCTGGTGCAGAAGACAGCAAGTACATTTCAAATGCCACGCTAGCCATCTCTTGCAGAATGAAGCGCTGTTTTGCATGCTGCTGGGTTTTGAATCATGCAGTATAATCCTGGCCTAGGCAATCTTCTCGGATTTGTAGTGTCCCATACGTAGTGATTCAGGTCACCCAACAGTCCCTGTGCTAGGATCATCCAGCTACTAGCGACACTGTTGCTGCATTTTAGATCTTCCAAGAGTTACATGCAGCTCAAGAGCCAAGGCAGGCCACTCCTGATGTCATCAGGACAACCTGTGCAATACTACTGCAATCTTTCGTGTTAGCTTCATTAAGTCACTGAAAAATACCTTTCAGTTTGTTTAATATACTAGCTGTTACCAGAATTCAGTGATGTATTTGCAACCAACATCATCTTCTGATGTTGTTCACCTTCTTAGGTGAAGAAAGATTAAATACACCTTATAAATCTATGTGCCAACACCACAGCAGTCTGCAGATTTCCTATCAGTGTAACACTTGCGTATAAGTCGCCTATAAAATCTCAAAATTAACTCCTTACTGCACAAGCCAGGGTACATAGCAAACAACAAGCTGAGTGCACTAATCTGCTGCCTGTGAAATATGTTTGTATCAGCAGAGGAGCAGCAGAAAGATTTTCAGCCAGAAGCAATCTGCTCAAGGGAAAGGTGGCATCAAGCAAGAGAAGCTATGAAGCAAAGCCTTCAGTTATTTACATTATTTTGGGAATTTACATCCAAGGTGCCATTTTATATAATACTGACTTGCATGCAAACAAAAACCCCTTCACTGAATGGGTGAATTTACAAAGAAATTCTGAATTTTTTCATTTTTAAAATGTTTTCCCCAAATCAAAAATACCGTAACTGTTATTAGAGCTGTCCATTTTCCTTTCCTTATATTGTTGTTTAACATCTACCAGTCAGCAACAAATACTACCAGTTCCCATGAATCTTGTGTTATAATGTGCAGATATAAGGCCTGTTACTACAATCACTTTTGTGCTTAACATGCTTAGATGCAATTTTCCAACTTTCAAAGACACAAAAGAAGTAGGTCCATAAAGAACGAAAATACATGTCTTCCCTGCAAAGGTTTTGCATGAAAAAAATAAGAGAAAAGTCTGCTGGGGGAGGGGGTATGCGTTAAATCTGAAGATCTTCCCGAACATGCAAAGTACTTCATCCAGAAATCAACTTCAGCTGTCATAAAAAGTGTTGTAGCTCTTTGTACTCTAATTCTATTCATTAACTAAAAACCTTTACAACTCAAAAGCTTTACAAGAGTTTAACAATTAAGGTAACTCTATAGAGTCACTTGATTTAAAACATGTCCTGAAAAGTAAGCAATTAGTCAGCATTTCTAGGCAGCACTTAAAATTCTCTTTGTGGTGAACAATACATCTAGAAGTGAGAAAAACAAGTTCACTTTGACAGTGCTTCTTACGAAGAAGATTGATCAAGTTGTCTAAAGGGTAACTTTTGGGGAACTGTAATAATGATAATGAAGTCTTTTCCCTAAGGACAAAAGGGCTGTACAAATTTAAAAAAAATAACAAGGAAACAGCAGTACAAATACACAATACTGCATTTTCAAGCAGTACTTGCTCAAGAATCTGAATAGATATGCCTTCCCCCCCCACCCCCCCCCATCTTGAGTGCTGAAGCAGAAAAACTACTTTTCCACTTGCTCAACTTTCATGTGACCAGTTCCTAAATCTGGTGCTCGCCTGCACTTGGTGGTCTAACACCTGGTCTTCCTCTGGCAAAAAGTCAACATTAAAGTGTCAGAGTATGTGATATTTCAAGATGCTGATCTTATTAAGAGGGTCTCATGTTAACACAAGTCAGGAATAAACAGTTTCAGAAACGATGGCTTGGACTGAGAAGCAAGCCTTCCTGAAACTGCTCTGAAACCTCTCAGCCTCACTTCAAAAGAAGGCTGAAGAAGCACCCTATTCCCTTTATCTAAGGTCCCTTCTCCTCTCACCTCATAGACACACAATATTTTATTGAGTATCGAGCCAACTAAAATAGAAAAAAGTAAAGTAAGTTGTAGTGCATGAATGCGAGAAATGAGAAACTCAAACCTAAAACGTACAAAAGAGATAACCAGTAAGAGAAGTCTAGACATTTTGGATTCTGATGGCTTCCTAGACAAAAATACCAGAGTAAAAATTAGACTTGGCTGCTGTGTCTCTGTTACCAACTGAGAAATATTTTCCATTAGTCAATGTATTGCATTTCTCATTACTGATAGCAGCCATGGGAACCAAGTCTAACTTCTACTCCAGTATTTCAGTTATACATATAACCTCACACACAGTTAACAGATGGTTTTGGCAGTGGTAGCAAAGGCTACCCAAACCAGTTATTCTTTCATTACCACTAGTGTTGCTACAACATGCTCTGAGAGAGTCCAATCACATCCCTCCGAACTATCACAACAGCAGTGAGTAGTGACCTTCAGATAACAACTGTTGAGTATCCTGCAACAGATAGGTTGCTAAAAAGACTAGAGTGTTGGTGAAATATTTAATTTTTTCTACATAGGACACTGCCAAGAAAATGCATTATTCACAACTACATATCTGTGCTAGCTTATGCTATTCTTTTGATTTAATTTCAACGTAGGCATTCTCATGTTTTCAGTAAGATAGATACATGTAAGAAATATTCATGTGCACACAAGCACAGATGAGTAGTTTGGTACTTAAATCAACTTAATCGTGAAATACGCGATGTATCCTACTTTATATCAACTACATTTAGCAGGAAAACTTACACGAAGGTCACTGTTACCGCAAGTGCAATTTTTCATGAATTGCACTTGCGGTAACAGTGACCTTCGTGTAAGTTTTCCTGCTAAATCATTTCTTTTAATGAATTGCAAAAGTTTATGAAACTGTATCTGGAATAACCATCAACTGAGCACAATAGGAGACTGATTAGACTGCAGGAAAATGAAAGGGGTTTTGCTTTTCCAAGTTTCAGATTTTATTAACTGTTCTTAGATCCTTTTATGGCTTATTCCTACCACTGTCTGCCAGGCAACAGTGTGAAACCAAAAGACATTTACCGGGCTAAAAAAATGTAAATATTAGTGAAAGAAACATGCATACAAGAACAGCTTGGGGACTTTTTAAAATTTTTTTAATTTATTTATATCCCTGTGCTGATTCCACCCTTCCACTTGTCTCAATCTTTGTAGGAAGTTCTGAAATGTAAACAGGTTTATTAAGAGCTGAGAGGTTTTGTCATAGAACTGCATAAGAGAACTGCAATTTTTGCGACTGCAATATGGTAACACAGAAAATTGATATATTACTGTATTACCTTCCTAAACACACCCTTCAGATAACAACTTAGTAAGTGACCTCTTCAGAGATTTAGAAGAAAAAAATATTTTGTCCTTCCATTACAGTTGTTGGAGGGGTTTTTTGTTTTGGTTGGGTTTTTGTGTTTGTTTTGATGAAGGGGGGGGGTTGATGTTTGGGTTTTTTGTTTGAGTTCTTTTGTTTTAAATCTAGGCATATTTAAGTGTTTACTTCTACTGCTTTAACAGATCATCAGTATGGAAAAAGTTATGAGTTCACTTTATGTTTGATCTGTTTCATTTTTCATCTTGTAGTTTCCTCTTCATGTAAAGTATTATGAAAGAGTGCAAGAGTACGCAATCATCTAGTTTTGATCACTGAGCATATTACTGTACATATTTGGAAAATACAAATACTCTTCTAAAAAAGACCAACTGGCTTGACAACAGTGCATTATTCCTAACTAATGAGAATCTCTGTGTATCTCTGGCTACAAGCCAAATCAAAACCACTTTGTGTTTTTCCTCCCTTTTCTCTCTCAGTTTTGGGATGGTGAGTGGAAGGGGCATGAGTGTTACATCTTTTCTTGCGTACTTAAATGGTTTTAGAATCTAATAAAATAAAACTAATGCTATCGTTGGCTCCAATTTGTAAGTTGTAAAGAGACAGGAAAGGCATAAATCCATCCTTTTATTATTTCCAAAGCTGGAAATGTAAGTAATGCAAAAGAAACATCTTCCCTATTTATATATTGTCAAAGGCCTATTGAAACTGTGGAAGAAAATATTCAAGATGTGGTATTTCTATGAAGCTCAGGAAAGAAGCCATGTTTTACAAAGACTTTCTCCTTTTCAAGGACAAGACCCAAACACGAAAGTTCAACAAATTATAATGTAAAGAAGCTAGAAGCAGCTAAAACAGCCCTCATCTTTGCAAAGAAACAATGTCTTGATTTCTCCCCCAAAAATTTGACTGAAAAAAAATGTGAAATGGCAATACAATAGATTCATTTTCTTGCTTGTTCAGGAGAAAAAGATAGTGTATCAAAAGATTACACAGCATCAAGGATATTCCATTACTTTTTTTACTTCGGGAGACCAGTCACTTTACAACAGTTGACTACCTCCAGGGTAGCCTCAAGCTAGCCATTTACGTAACATCACCAAAACCACCACTGAATTCAGCATTTCTGGCAACCACAGCTTTGTTCCAAGAACAGAACAGTAAGATTACACTGTAAGTCACATCCAGGGACTGAAATGAGAGCTGAGAAGAATTAGACCTGTTCTAGAATGGGCTAAGCCAAAACACAGGACTTTTCAAAACAAAAGTTCCCTGAAGGGTGAAGAGAACCCCCCTTCTGTAAATTTTCTGGTTAAGCGCTAAAAGACGTCTCAAATTGTTATTAATAAAGTGTATTGATTTCTCTCATTTCTTTTGCCGTTTCAATAAAGCATAAACGAACAAAAAAAATTCTGCTACTTGACACTGCAGGGAGGCACAGGCAGCTGACGGCCCTTCCCTTCAAATAGATTATATCGGATTTTACATTAGAACATCTCCATTTCTGTTTATTTTCTACACTATTGCCAAAATAATTCTCTAGCACTTTTTTAAAATAGTTGTTCACAAACCAATATGAAGGCAATTTCAGAAGTCCAAATTGTTTTCAAATCACGCTAATAGAAAGAGAAGCAAATAATGCAAAATGCTTAGGCTAACTTCAGTAACAGTACCATTGCTTATTTAAAAATCATTCAACAAACAAGAAGTAGCAGATCTGTAATTATTTTGTTTTCAAAAAAGACTTACCCTCTTGCAGGATCTAAGGCAATTGCTCTGGGTTGATCCAATTCTTGCCAAAACAAAACTTTCCTCAGTGATCCGTCTAAATTAGAAACTTCAATCCGGTTTGTTTCAGAATCTGTCCAGTATAATTTCTCTCCCAGCCAGTCACATGCCAGCCCATCAGGTGACAGAAGTCCAGAAATGACCACATTTTGTACACTCCCAGATTTATTGAATTCTGTTCGTTTAATGGCTTCTTCACTTACATCGCTCCAGTATATCAACCCCTTCACAAACACGAAGTCCACTGCTGCTGCGTCCTCTAAGCCACCCACAATCACCGTCGCATTCTCCTTCCCATTTGCAGCATCCACCAGTCGCAGATCACGTCGGTTCGCATACAGCAACAGTGGGGCAGCTTTAAATGGGAGAAAGAAGGGGTGGGGGGACAGACAGATGCATTAACACCACTCATGTTAAGTATAACTTGCACTATGATGGTGCATCAGGCCATAACTACTAATTTAAGAAATTTTTAAAAAATAAGAAAAAGGTAGGGGGACATTTTGAAGTTTGACTAAAAAGCACTGACTCGAAGCCTTTCAACAGTGCTACAACTAAAGATGGTAACTTCATAATGGGCAGCTCATTATTCTGGGCTGTGCATTATTAAAACAATATTAAAGAAGAAGGGAGAGAACAAAGAAAAAAGAGGTCTGAAGTGCCCAAATGACACTGTTCTGCAGAGAAGGATGCTTAAATAAAAATCTGAAAGACAAGTCTAAAGCAGTTTTCTAAGCACTCAGTGCTGGCCCACCTGAGCAAAGAATTTTTTTTTTTTTTTGCTACTATTTAGTAATATGCACCCCACTTCTATAAAAGCATAACTGATGTCAAGCTATCAAAACCACCTGTGTGTTGATACGCTCCACAATTATATATGCTGGACATTTTACATATAATACAAATACAAAATTCATTGCACAGCATGAGAGGAATGTTGTTTTAGCGTGTTGACATTGGTCTGAGGAGGTAGGGAGAAAAATAAATCTACAGGAATGGACAACACTGAGTTCTTTCAAACTCTGCTCTACCACTCCTGTTTAGTTGTCCAACACAAAGCCTTTACTTTATATGCTTTATTTGCTTAATCTATTGGTTTGTGCGGGCTGTATATTTTTCATACACAACACCCAAGATGACTAATGAAGAGTAGTAACCATGAAAATGGATAGTTTCTCAAATGTAATACGGCCATTTAATTGTCCTTAACCACAAGCAAGATAGAACATTATGAAAATTCCAGCCTTGTTCCTACTTCAACAAAATGTTAAGGAAAATACTACAATTGTATAAAGCTGACAATCACATCCTTTTAAACCCACTATCAGAAAACATTTCTACCTTTCCCTGTGTTTACTCAGGCACTGTAGCAACAGAGCTGTACAGCAGCACTTGGATACATACTATGATTGGCATACTAAATGCTCCTCCACCTGTCACCGCACAAATTTAACAAAATTCTTGCAGATTTATTCATCAGTATAGGTGGCACATTAAACTTTTAGCAGGCTATATGTCCTAACAGAAAGGCTTACATTTATAGAACCAAAAATGTGCATGGTTGAATAATGTCAAGGGCTACACTGCAGAAGAGATACAGTTCCTTGTATGAGAAACTCACACTGAAATTAGAAATACCACCACACTCTTCAGAACATTCAAAAGCCAAGATCAGACCACTCCCCTCATTACCACAAAACTGTTTATCAAAGACACTGCCACATGTGTATTGGGAGACGCTGAAGGAACTGAGTTCCTTAATCTACCTCCAAATAAACAAGTTCTGCTATGTATGGTTTTTTACTTTCTTTTTTTGTAAAAAACAAACTAAACTAACGAAATTGTTTAGGCTATCATCCTAATTTTAGAAACACTGAATATAAATTGATTTATAACAATCTTTAGGTAGAAAGTTACTGAAATGGGGGGAAAGGGGAAGCTTTGTTGTTTTTAATAATGCTAAATTCCACACTCCAGAAAGCAAGTTTTTAATTGTGCAGCAAAACATTTAGTTCAGAGATTATATTTCCATGGAGAAGAGGTAGACTTCTTTAAATTAGAAAGCAGAATCCTCATAAAGCGGTAAAAAATAGGCATGCAATAAAACCCTCTACTTTTTAAAGCCTGCATACAATTGTAACCTGAAAAATCTAGTTAATAGCCAGCTCAGTGTCATCTAGTGCACCATAGGAAAGCGTGCAGCCAACTGGCAGAGCTCTCTAATAAGACAGCATGCCCAGCATTTGAAAAAAGGTAAATCCATGCACAAATGAGTACAGGTTCCATTATTATGTGCAACACGGAGCAAGACTACCCATGCACACAGCATGCACTGAATTGGAACACCAGGCATGTCAAGTGTAATCACCGAAGCCTGAAGACACTGCCGAGCCTAATACAACCGCATTGCATAGGTTATTCACTCCTTGCTGGAGCTCAGAGCTGGCTGAGGAAGGACAGGAGAAAAACCTCCTTTTCATGAATGATACAAGTTATTTGAATGACAGGTCAGAAGAAACACAGCTACACTTAGGATGTGTAGTTTCATGCAGATTGATTCAAAACCACAACTTTTAATACATTCCGCAGGGCTAGCAGATGAGGATGTTAAGCTTTCCAATTTGTTGCGACATTCAGGAATGAAGCATGCATCACCAAAATAATAAAAACCAGGTTTGTTCCCCCACCCCCTCCAACCCTTCCCAGAAAACACGAAGGCTTCAATATCCTATAAAACCCGATTACTAAAGTTGGCAGCATTGGTACCTAGTATCATCTTTACCATTTACTTGACTCAGGCACCTGTGGTAAAAGGAAAATTGTGACAAAAGATGCCATCCTGCCCCATATAACTCACTTTAAGTAGTCAAAGCTGAACTCTTTACATAAAATGTTTCTATTTCCCTTTGTATAGACATCATAAAAATACGTTTTAACTGCAATGATCTATAATATATTGAAGAACACAGTTTTAAAAGTAAAAGAAAAAATATCCATCTTGGAAATCAACAATTGAAACAGTAGTGACTATTACCATGTCCTCCATCACCTAAGAGGTATACATGTAGTTTATTCTTCCAATTAAAGTACTCAACACAGAGTAAGAGTTATGCTTAGTTATAAAAATAAGCTTTTTTTTTTAATCCACCGGCAGGAATAAACACTTGCTCAGAGAACACAAAAGTTAAAAAAACGGAAGTTTAACACATTTGAACTGCAACAAAAATCTTAAGGAGCTCCTGGCAATAATAGGTCACTGAGCCTAACTGCTTCTTAACTCTGATCCTCACATAACACCTTCCCTAACCTTACCACATTCAATATTAAAATCCAGCCACTGCCTTTTTTGCCCTGCCTTTACAGCTAGAATTCTACATCAGCATCCTTCTCCTCACTTCAGTTCTTGTAGCAAATATTTCTCTTGGCTACAGCTCTTGTCTCTCTCTCTAGCATACTGAAAGTTGCTAATCCTCAAGATACTTAAGTCTGGTTTTCCTAACACTTGTTTACTTGAGTCTTGCTTTATACATCTGATTTTTGAGTGTCCAGTACTGGCTTAAAAATGCTGCAGCCTACGGGATGCAAAGTGATGAACGAACATAAGAAGATCACTTTTCCAGCTAAAAATGTTTTTCAGTTTTTTTTGTGTTTAAGTGGCTACTTTAAGCTGTCAGAATTTGTCCTGCTTTTCTTTAACTAGTCCAGAGGCCTTTTCCACAAGTTCCCACTTGCTCCTTTTCCACTTTTAATCATCCGTGACACCTCTGGGTGCCACGAGGTCAGTATTACCTTCAACATGCTCATTCTCTTTCAACAACGTGGAATTTAGCCTGGTTAAAGCAATTAGCGTCATCTCATTTTCCCCAAATCCTTTTTTCTCATTGCCAACCCCCAGAAATGCTGTTCTACCCCCTCACTTAGTTAAGGGCCCCTCCCCAAGCTGATTCAAGTCATTACATCAGTGAAAAAGTTTGACTAGGTTAGCGAGTTGAATTGACTCAAGAAGTGGTCCAACAAACTCCAAAACTAACATAAGGCAAGCAGCAGGGAGTTGGAAGGGGGAGCAGCTCTCCCTCCTTTCACTGGCAGCCTGCTAGATATGCTCAAGATGCAACAGCAGCCATATCCTTTCTCCTGGACTCCACTTTCAGCTGTGGGTTCCCAACCTCTCTTTTGTGTTGGCTCTAGCACTTGCGCCACGCCACAGCGAGACAATGCAGGGAGCTAAACCAGCAGAAGGCTACCGTGCTCTCCCCCCACCTGCCAAAAAGTAGGTTTTAGCCAGCCATCATCTAGAACCAGTTTAGAACAAAATCAGAGAAACATAAGTACTAGCACACCAGGGAAAGGGAGGGCTGCATCAGTTTTGACACATTAGTTGAACCAGTTGCTTGTGAACCTCCAATTTAGGAACAGGACCTGCCAGACTACAGGTGGCAACCCTAAGTTGGGACAACCTGCTCCAGAATCCCAGTGTGGCCCGGACAGTAATACTGGGAAGTCACTCACATTGTGGAAAGGAATATCCATGCAGGAGTACACTGGTAAGAAACTCAGATTGTGATATTGGAAGATGTCCGCGAGCTGGGAAGAGAAAACTGCCCGTCTTTTAAAAGTCTTGCTGAAAAGCTCTGAGCGTCTAAAGGTAAATTGATACTGTTAAGCACACTGCCACAAGGATGGCAAACGTGAGGACTGGAAAAGAGGAGATGCAGTGATGAGATATGCCAAGCAAATACACACTGTCCTGGATGAGGCACAGGAAGCAGGAAGGATTTGGCAGACACCTTGATGGAATGACATGCACCCACATTCAGCCCACAAGAGAAGAAAAGCAGATAAATTGGTATAGATAACCAGCAAAGAGCATTAATTGCAACCTCCTCAAAACCATTCTATACACAAAAGTCCTTGTATGAAAGACAATCGTCACCATTCCCAAGATGTCCCACAGAGAGCAAACACAAGAACATATGAAAAACACTCTGGATGGACACAAAGGTTCTGCCACAGTCAGTTTTAAGGACTCTCCCTGAACTCCCCATGTTTCAAATTTCTTCATCATTGCTTATGCTTATAAGGAATTATGTGTAGTTGTTATCTGTGAATGTTTTTGAATTTTGCTGCTCAGTTTGGAAGAGCAAGAAGGAAAAGGCTGAGGTAGCACTGGGAATAAAAGCCTGTGAGACTTGTATCAAACCAGCAGAGAGGCAAGTTACGAGTGAAAATAAACTTCCCCCAAAAGCAGGGACCTGGCCTCAAGAAACTTATACAGAGATGGTTCATATTTTCAAACAAACAAAAAAAATGACCAGGAAATACATAAGAGTTTCAGCACAGCAAGCGGCAGGCCAGGATTTTACATCAAGTGCTCCATCACAGTACCTTTCCTGATTTATTCCACACAATTCACAATTCCACACTTTTTTTTTCTTTTTAAGAAAACTAATGAACTGACTTACCAGTAGCCCCCATTCCACCTTTGCTGTGGACAGAGACCTCTCTTCTCTCTGAACCTCCTTTTTCTCACAAACATACTTGCAGGACACAGCAGGCAACCAGGACTTCAGTAAACAAGCATGAGGCAGCCCAAGTTTGTCAGAAAGGATCTTTTCTCCTCTTTTCAGCTAACCTAAAGCGTATTCCACATGTTAAAGCCATCCAAGGGCTGTTCAGATGGTAACTCAAAAGGTCACAGGAACAGTCAGGTTTGCCAGTGAATGAGATGAGTAACAACATCAGTCAAAAGCAAAGACACCAAGCAGCAACAACGGCACTTGGATGCTGCACCAAGGTTCTACTGTTAGCTTTGCAGGCCTTTGGCCAGATGGGAACTTTGGAGACCAAGACATCCTGCAAGACTAGCTGGTACAAAGACAGTAAGTCATCCTTTAGCCTGATGAATAACAGGAAAAAAACTTCTCTTACTGAAGAGCTAGACTGATGGAGGCAAAAGAGTGACAGGTAGAAAAAAAACGGAGAACAGGGAAGGATAGAAATACCAGGTCCAGGCATAAAAAGCCAACAGACTTGGCAGAATATAACAAAAGCACACATGACTGAAGAACACCAAATACTCCAGCATATCAAAAGCAAATAACTTTCTCAAGGGCAGGCATCGCCCATCAAATCATCCTGTTGGCAACAGAGCCATACAGCCAGCAGTTGATGATTTCCAAATTATCACAGCATGCCTCTTCTCAGTGCTAGGTAGCACACTCACACCGATCCGCTGCCTCAGCAAGGGAAAGGTGACTCGGCTCATCTTTCTGTAATATTGACTCTTCTACTCTGAAGTTCTTTCCATTGCACTCTCATGGGGATAAAACACACCACTTTGATTGGCAGTTGACATCTTTATAACTTCATATGCTGAATCTATCTTGCTGACAACAGTCTAGCACGAACAGAGAGCTACGCTCCCGCACCAGGCATCTGCTTGCAGCTGCATTGCCATATAACGCTACCACCTTCTTCCATTATCCTGCTACTGACAAGAGGGAGCCACAAAGTGGCAAGAAAATAAAGGTGAACTGGCAGCAGCATAGTACGCTTTCCTGGGCCAGCAGCAGAGTCTGGAAAGCAGAAAGGCTCAGAGGGATGCATGACCAAGTAGCACCATGATCTGTATTAATGTCTACAGAACCTCAGCATTACACTTCCTATTTCCTCAGGTGTCCTCATAACTTTCCTTCAACACTCTCCAAGTTTCTCAAACAGTTGTCAGAATAACACACAGTGCTGCAGAAGAAGTCATACCAGTTCCACACACATTGGCAATACTTCCCTAGTTCTACCGGAAACACCCATGCTTAAATCGACACAATCTGTTTAATGAAAAAGTTAGTATGCGTGTAGACTGCTGCAAAGCATCTCCTGTCTGCAAGGTATGTTTCTGACAGTTCTCCCGAGCATGCACCTTCACTCATGCAGAAAAAGAAATCTTGTTTTGCTATACTGCACCAATTAGAGTCCCACATGTGAATAGGGATGATATTTTGCAATCCAAACTTGAAGCCATAAGATGGCAGATAAGATGACCTGATCACACTGAAACAAAATACCACCCTTCACACCTTCTGGCGTCATCATTTCCCACAGAGCTTCTAACAGTAAGAAAACAAACCCAAAGTCTCTATCATATCCCTCATGAAGTTGTTGAAAGACCGTGCATTGCTTAAGTCCCTCCACTGAATTAGAGCACTGAGACACAACATTGTGATGCTGTGACAGAGGCAGCCCATTTCCCCAAAGCCTAGGATGGCTAAAGGCTGCAAGATACACCTTGTACATCCTGGCAAGCTGAGACAGGAATGCTTCAAAGTTTGTTGCTAGTCTGGAATGATCACAGTTTACGAGCCGCTCCAGCCTGGACAGCATGCGTGTTTGAGGGTGCACATCCAGTTGAGAGTGGCCTGGGAGCGTTTGCCCTCAATCGCCTCTGCTTGCAATCACCACTTGCCTACAAAGCTGGAGGACCCTAGTTATACTGGCAGATGCTGTGTGGGAATAACCCCAGCCATGAGGTCTCACCCAAATCGCCAATAGTTCCATGTGGACCAAAAAAGTCCACATCCTGAGCAGCAGCATACTGGTTTACCTTTAAACTAAAAAAGCCTTTTTCCACATTGACAAGAAGTTCATAGGCACTGAGCTACCCTTAGACGAGTTTCATCAATTTATCTGAGCTGGCATGCCTCGTACTTTAAAATTATTTCTTAAGTCTGTCGGTTTGTCCCACCAGGTGAAAAATAAACCAACTTTTTGACTTATTCTGTTTTGTGGTTAAGTTTTTTTGTTTGTTTAGATTTTTGAAGCACTATCAGGAAGTTGCTGTAAAGCATTAACACAGAATTTAGCACAAAAGACCCCAACTAGAGGGTAGAAAGACCCATAAAACAGAAGAAGTTGCCAGCACTGATGAGTACAGCACAAAAGTGACAGCCCTCAGCTGGGACCGATTTGGGACAGAGGCGGTGGAGGGAGCAGCAGTACTGCCTGGAAGGTTTATTGGATGTTCATCCCCACTTCTCTCCAATTCAACAGAGAACTTAACAGCTATCCAAAGATTTCTTCGTGACATACTTTTCCGGACCAAGTTGGGTGAATGACATCTTTGTCAGTTCATCCATCATAACTAATCTTGAGAATAAAATAAGCCACAGCTCCAAGTAGGGAAACAATTTCACAGATTTTGTTTCTCATGCAGGTAAAATACTTTCTACTAGACAAGACAGTATCAACAATTTTGAAAAAATATGAAGGATTCACACTGAATTAGAAAATAGTTTTATATGAAAATTTAAAGATAATACAGTGCAAGTTTAAAACAACTTTCTATCAGTCAAAAGAAAAAAGTTCTCAAGCAAAATTACACTTTAAACAGTCAAATTCTTAGGACTATTAAATTTACTGTGGATTAGTATAATCTAATCTAACTAACAATTCCAGTTCAAGTGAACAGTTAGGGACTGTTTTTAAAGGATAAGGAAAGATGTGCACAATCTTCAATAATTTTGAAAATTATTGCACATTTGATTTTTTTTGAAAACACAGTTGGACATACGTGAATTATTTTATTTGTTTAACTCTCAAAAACACTCACATCCCAGCACTATTAATGTCAAATCTTCAACAAGCCTACGTTAGATGTAGTGACACGTAATAAAAAAAAACCCCACACACAGACACAAATGCAGGTTCCCTTGAAAAAGGTGAATGATCTGGTCTTTTTTCGTATTGAATATGACTCATTCCTGGTAATCCAAAAGAAAAAAACCAAACTTAGCCAACTTGCAATTATTTTACTTATGCATTTTACTATTACCTACAGCATAAAGGCTAACTGTTGAGCCTCAGTTAAGTTTCTGAGTTACTAGAAGACCAGTGCATTTTCCAAATTGACATAATAAGTCCCTACAAGGTTTACAAATTCCTACTCTTCTATTATTCTTAATATTCCTACTCTATTAATCCATGTGTGGAAAAGAGGATTCTTGGATTTCCAAAGTGTTAACATTGTAATTAACACTAATACTATGAGTACAAGCAAGAGTTTTATTCATTGCTTTGACAGAACAACAGAGGAAAGAGTCTGAAATTCTATGACACCTTACATTTCTGTTGCCTTCCACATACCCCTAACTTCCAGAATTCAAGCAAACACATCAACCACCTTCTAGAAGCCTGAACAATTTGGCAATGGACAGAGGAGAATGCTTATTATTGAGGAGTTCTGGAGGCATAAACAGTTTTTTAATAAAAAAAAAAACCCACAAATGAAAAAAAACACCAGAACATACAAACTATATTTTTCCTCTGGGAACAGATCGAGGAGGAAAAAGTAAGAGGAAAAATATAAAGGAGAAAATGACATTTCAGTATTAAAGAGAAGGAAAAGAAATGATTTTTGATTAGGCAAAATTATATAGCTAGTTGGCTAAGATTTTCTGTCTCAAATATGATTACTTTTCAAATCTGACATCAAGAGCTCACACATGGCCCTCATAAACAGAATTAAAACTATAATCCCATTTCTGCCACATTGATTATATCACGAGGGAGTAATTCTATTTAGGTAATGTGATCCTGTAACAAGATACTAAAAAAAAATCTGTATGAATGTTGCCATTTTCCATGTCTGTTTATATTAAAAACATTTTCTTATTGTTCTCTCCGTATAAATAATGAAGCTCAGAAAGCATTCCATCTTTTAAACTGACATGCTTCTTTCTCCAAATAGTTTATAACATTTTGCAAAGGAAACAAAGTATTACTAGCTAAACCATCGCTTATTTTAACCTACGCTTGGAACAGTACATTCTTAACACTGTATTATAAATCAAATTGTAAAAGGTATTACAGTATTCCTATTCTATTATAGACTGTTAGGTTTGACTCAATTTCAAAATTGGTGGGGGACTGTGCCAATTATATTGAAATAGGAAGATTTATAGCAAAATCTCCTGTACCAGGAGACAAAAAGCCCACCCTATTTTTATAACAGTCTCAGAGGAGAACATAAGGAAAAGGAGAAACGACAGCAAGCTCAGTTCTACTTGGAAACACCATCACTGTGTTCAGACTAAGTTCTGTCCATGAGGAGCAAATATCGAGCCTGTTCACGCTGCAAATCTCTTGCCATAAATATTTATGAACTACAAGAATATCTAGAGAGCTTAATGAAGACTCTCTATGTCACCTTGCCTGCCAAATATATAAATGTTACTTAATATTTAGGGTGTCAATACCCAGCATTTATGTATAATCCATTAGAGATGCAATGTTTTCCCCTTCCAAGCCTTGGACAATTACCACAAAGGAATGACACAGCTTCTTTGTTTAGAACACTGCGTATTCTGTAACTCTGCAAGTGTTACAGAAACTACTCAGAAATACTCTGAAACTACACAAATGAGGTATAATTTGAAAAAGTAAAGGTTATTATCAGAGACTCTGTTTCTTTCACCTAACAGCAACTACCCTCTGGAAGAGCCATCACTACAAAGCACTTGGCACAGAAGTGGTGGAAGTACTCACGGCACGTTCATCCTAAACCATACACACCAACAGTCAGCCTTGGTGAGCCATAGCGTTTAGGTTTGAGGGCTTAACTTTTAAGTGAGCAATGCCAAGTGCTTTATGTGATGAACGTGAACGGTCCATCCCTGAAGTCTGCAAGGCAGTTGCATCCCCCTCATGTCTTTCTAAGCAATTTATATCACTGGTAAAAGTCCATCTGTAGGGAATTCCTTACCAATATAAATTCTGCTTCACTGGCAACAACTGCCTTCGAAGTACAAACAGTGCCCACGTGCCATCAAAGAAGTGGAAGGCAGCAAAGAATTTTACCAGCCATGTGTAGTTTACTAACCAAGACTCTCTCAGGTGAGCTGGCTGAAGCATGAGGGCTCCCCAGCAAGAGAACCAGGAGAGGAGCTGAGCACAGGCACAGCAGAGCCACCAGCTCAGCCAGAAGCAGGAGCATGCAACAAAGCTTTAGTAACAACTGCATTTCTGGTGCCACTCGATAATAACACATACCCCTCCCATAGTACAAGGAAGTGGACTCTTTTGAAGAAGCCACCAGCAAAGCAACCCAAGTATTTAGCATTTCATAGGAAGCTAATGAGGTTAAATATGCTGGGGACAAAGAATACAGTGTTTAAGTCTGCAGACTGGCTGCCAGAGGAGATGAATGGTGACAGATCAGAAATTGAGACCTGCTTCTCCCTGTTTTCTTCCCCTACCCCACTCCCTCATAAGGGAAAAAAAAAAATATATCTTTGGCTCTACTTGATTTGAACTAAAGAGTAAATCCCATATTACGTGCACTGCAGCAGATATTTTTGAAGCTGGCATTTTTGAGATGCGACATCATCATGAAGGTGGATTACAGATGTCCAAAGGAATCAGATTTCTCCAGCTCCCAAAGACAGAGTTTGAAAGGTTCCTATGCTCCAGACCCTAACCTATCTTCCTGCAAAAAAACCCCACCTCTACCCATTCTACAGCAGCTTATAGCCAAATTTCTTACCTAGAACTCAGGGAATGCAGATGTAATCCGTTCACCAGGGAAAAAGGAAACATGAATATGATTAATGCCCCTCTAACCAGTATTGGTGTGGAACATGAACAAGGCTTTTCACCTGAATATCTTTATATAACTCCCACTGAAGGATACAAGAAGCCCATCATCTGCAGACACCTCTGACCAGATATACACAGCTTCACCCATATCCCCAGAACTTCCCCATATCTTTAGTGCACCTTGCCAAAAACACTTCACCTTACCTCCAAGACATAGCACAAAAAAATTCCATCAAACTTTCTAAGCCCTAGTTTTTCAGTTTTAAAGAAAAGCTAAAGCAATCTGATGATAAGTGAACTATATCACAGAGATGCAATTGCAAAAACTATTAAAGTAATGGTGGATTTTGTAACACCTTAGATCACGCTAATTTTAGACCGTTCTGTGGAGAGATGAAAGAGGAAAATGCATTGGAAATCACAGCAGACAAAGGCGCACTGATTTCTGAGGAATCACACAATGAAAAAACATGACTAGAATACAGCTGATTCAAGTTTGGGTGAAGAAATAGACCATGATGATTACCAAAAAAAAAAAAAAAGGATATTTCCAAGTCTCATTGTCAAATTTAAGTATTGTACAGTCCTAGGTGAAGAGACCCTTTGCCTAAAGGCAAAAACACAGCTCCAGCTGGAAACACCAGAAGTAAAAAGCCTATTGCTTGTCCCCTTCTCTGATTTCTAATAGAAAAATACGTGCAAACACCTCCAGCCACAGCTTCGCAAGTCTTGAACATTAAGCTTTTCTAAACTACATGCAAACGAGTCTATCTAAAAAGATACAAAAAAGCAAAGATGATCTGTTTATCAAAAGCAAGTAACAACAGATTAAAACAAATTAAAACAGTAACAATATTAAAACAAGAACAACAGATTAAAACAAACCCTTTTCTGAATGTGCAAGAGGGAAACAGTAGTTTTAAAATGCCCATGACCAAACAGGCATTTTCATTTCTTCTCTAACTGACCTCAAGCACAGAGGTCTGCAACGTTCAGTATGTCTGTACAAACATCAGCTATAAAATTCCTATTCAAACAAGAGCTTTATGCACTGTCTGCATGATCGGGGTTTAAAACCAAAACAAAACAGCAATTGCATGCTGACTGGAGAGTTATTTCTGGAAGAAAAGCAAGCCATGAATTCTTGCAGAGGAAGAACTCTCTATCACTTATTAAAAAGTTGAAACCTCAGTTTCACACTTTATCTGTAGCTCCCTGACAGATGTGATGCCACTGCTATTGCCTCTTTGCAACTGTCAATTATCTAACAAGATCCTGATTGGTTTCAGAGCTGTCAAGAAGAATACAGCAAAGCTGCCATGAAGCAGCTCTAACTCGCTCCTCAATACGTACCCTCAGGGAAAGTCTTCAAGAGGCACCATTGATGGTCAGAGAGGAGGAAGCCCAATCCCTCAAATCAAACCAGGGTCTGAGAGCGGAGAACAGAGACCAGACTGTGACGAGGGTCAAGAGGTTCCAGGAAAGTGACTCCTTCCTTCCATCAGCCGGAATATATAAAAAAAAACAACACACCAACCACAGAACCTCCAGAGCAAGCTATCATGACAGTTACCTCCTGCCTCTTAGAAATCCAAATACCTGCCCTGAAAACGTCAGTAGGATCTGGCTTACTGCAGTCCTTGGATGACTTTGAAAGATAGGGGCCTTGCCCTGTGCATGCATTTCTGACTAGTAACGGCCTGATACTTCTTCAAGTCCTTATTAGTTTACAGGGCACTGCGCTTACAGGTTACCAGTTTTATTCCTTTCCAGATTGGTAAACGAGTCTACCATAGTTTCCTCAGAGTAACAGTCACAGTTCAGTTGTTGTAAACGTCTGTCCATTTGCTTTTTTTCAAGTCAACGAGAACAGGGAAACTAGTTCTGTAAGCAGAGAGGGTGCTGCAATATACAAATATACACTATTACACTTTCTGAGTTTCAGACTCCAGAGCTGTTGGCTTGGCATCCTTCACAGCATTGAATTCACAAACCAAATAGTGAACTTCATAACTTCACTTCTACTTTCATGTATAAACTTATTCATCCTCATGCTGGCACTGCCTCTGCCTCATTAAGGAACTGCTGACACCTCTTCTGAACTCAACACATCTTATTCAAACCAACTCTACTTGCATAGATGTTGTTTATTAGGAAGGATGCATGCATTAAAATTTGATTTTTATTTCTACAGAGTTCAGCTGTTCCTGCTGTTTATCTCTATCTAAGGCAACAATTAGCCAGTAGGAAAATTACTATTGTGTCACAAACAGAAGATTATGACTTCAGGTAGGTGATCAAACAGCAGGAGCACATGAACACTGAAGAAACAAAAATGCTGTTCAGATACAAATGTCCTTGGCAATAGACAAAGATGAGAGATGAGAAAAGAAAAGACAGTCCGGATGGTTTATAAACTGAATGTTTCGTCAAAGTGTCTTATTAAGCATCATCAAGTGTACAAAAATTTGCAAAAGGACACGTCACTATTTTGAGACTAATTTGAAGAAGTTACAGTGACAATATTATGTGACATTACATATGACAGTGATGTCTGTGCTGTCATTTGAACTAGGTTGAACAGCAAGCTAGAGCAAAACAAATGGTTTATTAACAATGGATACGATCATTCTTAGTAAAACGTACTAATCGGGAAACAGTTTCTCTCTATACTCCAGACCCAACTTAACTTTTGAAAATTGGGGTTTAATCGCCACAATAGGAGTACAAAATGTTACACAGGCCATCTAAATAAGTATACTTGTATCTTTGCAAACAGGATACAATATGGCAAACAGATGCATAGGGAAAAAAAAAAAAGGGTAAGGAGGAGAGGAAAATTTTTGTTTTCCACAGTACTGAGCAACTGCAGACTGGGCAGTTACTTCAACGTAAACCACCTTTACTTAAGCTTTCATCGAAACACACTAGCGTTGATGGATTTTCAAAAATCAAAGTGTGGTTGATTAACTGTTAGCAATTAGCCTCTTCCCCCATCTAGTATGAAAAAAATAAAAGTAAACAGCAAAACGATGGATGCAAACACCACAGGTGATTTCTTCCCAGAAAGACTGAACACAGAGAAACAGTTACTGTAGTTAAGTTCACAGCATTAAGAAAAAAAAAAATAAGGAAAAAGACCTCGGTTTTCTTACCAAGCATGCCCTATAAGGCAAGAAATTTTGTTGCACAGGGGAACCAGGATAAAAATTCCCTCAGCTACGTGAGGTGACATCCCCTTTTGTAAGGCACCCGGCTGCCGATTTAAAGCTGCACGGAGCAGCCGCGGCAGTTCACCAGCGAAACACAAACTTCTCTCAAGTCCCAGCTGAGAGGAAGGAGCATTCATCCCTCTCCTCGCCAGCTCCGCACGCTCGCTTCGCTGCGGAGGGGGCTTCGGGGGGGGAAAACACCAATTCTCGGGCACTTTCCAAACCCGCTCCCCCCCCCCCACGCTGGATACGTGGGGCTCCCCACACAAATACACCCGGCAGGGTAAACCCCCCCCTCGCGGGGGGGTGACGACGAGGGGAACCCGTCCGCGGCAACAGCCTGACACCGGCGCGGCCGAGCTGCTGCCCGCCCCCCACGGCCGGCTCCGGGGGTGCGGAGAGAGATGGGGGCGGGTGCGCTGGTTTTGGGGGGGCGGAGGGGCTCTTTAAAAAAAAAAGGGAAAAGACCAAACAAACAAACAAGCAAACCACACAAACTTGAAAACAACAATGGGGCGGCGAGAGAAGTGGCCGCTAGCGAGGGCGGGCTGCCGGGCCGGGCCGGGGGTGGGAGGGTGTGAAGTTACCGTGGAGCCGGGGAGGCCGCGGCGGCGGCCGGGCGAGACCGCTGCCCCCGCGGCGGGCCCCGCGCCCCGCCGGCAGCCAGGCCTCTCCCCTCCCGCACGCCCAAACATGGCCCCTTCGCCACCAACCCGGCAACTTTTCCACCCGCTCCCCCCCCCCCCCGTCCCCTCCCCGCCGCCGCTCACCTCTCATCAGGGAACAAAAACTGCAGGCAAGTAGGCTGCGCAGGACGGCCCCCATCTTCCCTTCCCTCCTCGCTCTCACCGGCGGGGAGGCGGCGGCGAGGAGCAGCACCTCCGCAGCCAGTTCATGCTTCCAGGCGGGCGGGGGAGGTGGCGGGGAATGGGGAAATAGAGGGGAGGGGGGGACAAGGACGGGGGGGGGAAAGGCGGGGAAGGGCGGCCGCGGAGATTTTCCCCCCCTCGCCGGTCCCTAGCAGGCCACTTGCCCCGCCGCGCCGCCGTGGGAGCTGGCGCTGCCCTCCATGCCGGCCGCCGCCTCACCGCAACCGCCGCGGCCGTTCCCCCATCCACCCCCTCCGCTCGCTCGCCCGGCCTCCGCCTCCGCCGGGCGCGCACAGGCGCAGGGATACAGTCCTCCCTCCTCCTCCTCCTCCTTCTTCTCCTCCCCCGGCCCGGCCTCGCCTCCCCGCGCCGCGCCCGGACGGCTCCCGGAGCAGCGCCCGCCCTCCCCCGGCACCTCTCAGGGAGGGAGGGAAGGAGCGAGCGCGCAGCCTCTCACACACGAACAGTCTCACACACACGCCTGGGAGCCCCGTGGGTGATAAAAGCCCGGCGGGGTCTGCACCCCGGCGGGGGAGAGGGCGGGCAGGGTGGCGGTGCCCTGGCCGGAGGTGCCCGCCGGGGGGCAGGGTGAGGGGGCGCGGCGGGGGACGACGGCCGCTGTCGCATTCCAGCGGGACTATTTTACCGTTCTTCTCACTCCCTCCGCCGCCTGCGTTGGGGACCGCGGAGCAGCACCAGAGCGGGAGGGACGGAACTAGTTTTTTCCACAGAGCAGAAGCGGCGGCACAAAAGCGGCGGTCGCTCCTCCGCCAGGTGAAGGTGGCTGTAGCCGGGCACCCGGCTCCTCCTTCGAGCTTGTCCGCCGTGAGGAGCACGCTGGTACCTCCGGTGCGAAGGCTGTGGGGCCGGGCCGGTCTGCAGCGGCCCCTCGGCCCTTCCTCAGGCTCGGGCCAGCCGCGGGGTCACGCCGGCTTTTAAATATTTAGATGTTTTTATTCGGCCTGTGCTGCCCCGCCGATTGAGTTAGAAACAAAACAGGAGGGAACGGGATGTAATGTTAAGAGCATGTCTCGGTTCGGCGGTGGGGGGGGAGCCCCAAACAGCATGGTAAAATGAAATTAACAATTAATACCCCCAGCGTGGAGATTGAAGAGCAGTAATCTTGATCTTTCCCAGAGCAGAGCCAGCAGGCGTTCCTTATCAAGTAGGACTCGCTGCTTGGCTCATGTGATGGTGCGTGATTTATTTCCCGGTGCTTTTGGGGATGGTTCAGGGTTTTTGTCCCCCTAAATGGAGTAAGCTGGGTTTGGGTTGCTTGGGGCAGTAATTACAAAAAAAAAAAAATAAAATAAAATGAGTGGCCAATGTGCTGTGTTTAAACATAACTTACTCTTCTCCTCTATTGCATCCGTGTAAACACACAGTTTTCTTTCTAAAGAAGCTAAAAGGTTAGGATTTTGTAATATAACCTCACTTTAAAAAAAGCTTCCCTCCTTACCTCCTTTGTTCATTCCTAATAATACAAAATACAGCTTTCTCGTGTTTCCTGTAGATTAGAAAATCTACTTCAGGTTTTCTATAGGGAACATTAAGTCTAAATGTCTATGTTGCGTTCTCCCTCATAGAGTATGACAGCTGGGTAGTGGGATAATGATATGAGGCAGAACAACTTACAGCTAAATTTGAGATCCTTACATTCAGAAGTCTGTTATTTTCAGGATTATTGGAAACTTATGGAAACATTTAACTTTTAATTTCATATCTGTTGAACATGTATTTTCATAGCTTTTCTTCTGATTACAGTAGGAGATAACATCTGGGCCAGATTAAAGGCCCGGGCATTGTAGACTGGCTCTTAACATCAGGCTCCTGGAGTCATATGATAATACCGGACTCTCAGCTTTCACTGGGGAAAAACAAAACAAAAAAAAAAAACCAAAAAACCCCAGAACTTTTTACAAAAAGAAGTGTATTTCCAGCCTTCAAGGTTGCAAAAAAACATTTTGAAAATGTAAACAATACGACTCAACAGCAATACCTGCCCGAGGCCAGTTCTACGTTACAAAATGTTGTCCTTGACTCTCAGCCGGATGAAATAGCCACCTCCGTTGCTGCGCTGTCAGCTGGGAGGATTAGCAAACTTGAGCAAGATCTACGTGGATAGTGCAGGGGAAGGGCATCCCATGAAAAATGTACCTAGACAGTAGATAACCTGCATCTAACCAAACTAGATTTTGCAGGAGCCGGCAGAAGGAGCACGCTGTTACATTTATTTTCCCTGTTTAATTGGAATCAGGGAAGAAAAAGAGGTTTGTGGGTTTATTTTCCTTATCCTGTACGCTCATAATGTTGCACAGTCTGTGATTAACCTCTTATGAAGTATGGCAGATCTGTAATGAATCCTTCATATCTTAATCGCACAGTGCGCAGCTGAGGAAAACCTCAAGCCTGAACCCCTGCATCACAGCACGCATTTCTTTACGTGCTGTTCCCTCTCACATCTTATGTGTCTTGCTGGAAACTCTCTGGTGTCTTGACTGTCTCCCATGGGGGCCTGATCCCCTGCCTGGTTGCTCTTACTCTTAAAGATGCCTTCCCTGCTGTCCAGGCTGACTGGTTTTATTTTTAGCTTTCAAACATTATATGCTGTCACCCCTCACGCTGGTGCATAATTCGAGCCCTTTCCTTTCCTGGTAGGATTTCCTCTGAGCCATTTAATGGTTATTGGCTTTGCTTCCCTCAGCCTAGACCCTTTCCCCCACACCCTGCATATTCCAGCCTGGATAGCCTTTTTTGAACCCATTTTTCCATCAGTGCTTAGGATTCAAGACCAAGCCGACGTCCTAACTGTTTCTCAGCTTTACTTCTAATTCATACATGTAGAATTAACTCCATGGCAGAGGTTTTTACAAAGTAAAACAGAAGGCAAGATTACCGCACAAAGAAAAGCCTCCAACAGGCAGGGTTTCTCTGAGATGATTATGTTCCTTTATTTGAGCTTAAAGTCAAAGTAGATGAGAGTGCAGAGGGAATGTCTCTTTTATTTTACTAAGAAGCTCCCCTTGTTGGTTACAGTTATTTCCATTACCCTTAGAAAGAGAAACCTCAGTTTGCCGGCTCAAATCCAGTCCGAGGCTCCAACTGCTAAGAAACCTGCACAGCCTTACCCTTACCTCCGGACTTAGACGGTGGCTCAACGACACAAGAGCTTTCAAAGTGGGTTGGGTTTTTTTTACGCTCGGGTTAGTTTCCTGGTTTGGTTGGTGGCCCAGACTCACAGGCAGTTGTGTCAGCACACAGGAGAGCGAGGGGCAGCAGCTGGAGCTACTGGAACCAGCAGCGACTGCCAAAGTCACTCTAGCTTTGAACTGTGCCTCGAGTGCCAGTGGAGTCAATGGGATCTTTCCTAGGACTGGGACTGAAGTCCCTAATGAGCAAAAGCTGTTAGGAGAAGATGGCTACGCAGCAAATGAATTTGTGGCTGCCCACATCACAGAAACCACTATCATAATTAGCTCTCTTGCTGAATGTCTCAACAAGAATTAATGGGCATGGCGTGGTGAAATCCTGGTCCCTCTGAAGTCGATGGCAAAACTCTCACCGACTTCAAAAGGGCCAAGGTTTCATACTGAAATTGTAGCTCAAGTCCTCTCTTGCCCCCAGCAGGAAAGTCTGCAGCACCGTAGCTTAGGAAACGGGATGTGAGGTAGCCATGACTTCACCAATGATGACTGTTACAACCACTTCGGAGATAGAATAGGACACCCTGACTTGCGACATCATCACCTTTCCCCTTTGCCTAGGTCATACGGTTTATATTTATAAAGAAAAATGCTTCATCCAACCCTTCCCCAAAACAAGGTCAGCGCTAATAAATGTGATCGATATGCCTGATGAGGTTTATCCCGTTACAAGACTGCAGTGGTTTCACCGTGGTGTTCCTCCTTTGATGGATAGAGTACCAGATCCTCTAGTCCTCCTTAAAGTTCAATAACGAGCAGACATCTTTTTTCCTCACTTTTACTCCCATACTGTATGAGTTGCACCTTTTCACCAGGACATAGGCAGCTTACGAGTAGATTTCCTTGGACTGATAGTCATGTCTCTATTCCAGACATTTTCTCCAGGCCATGAGACCTCATTTGTCTTTGCAGTTACTGTCAGCAGGGTTCCCCCCACAGTCTGTCAAACCACAGCAAAAACTAGCACTCCCACTACTTCTGTGGCAATTTTCCCATCAAACACCCCATCGAGTCTCTTTTTTTTATCACATACAGAGTTGCTGCTTCTCCTTGCTTTTCAGTACTACCTTATTTTCCCCCCTGTTATGTATAATACCTGTTCTTTCTTTCCCGTCTCCTCTACCAGAAGAGGTTGCCTGGTTCCCAGGATGAGAACGGCATTTCTTTGTGGCTAAAAAAAAATCCTTACAACAAAAACTTCAGAAAGGAGAAGGTGCTGGAGTTCAGCAGCCCATACAGGCGAGCTAGTCCAACAGGAATCTGGCGATATCCCCAAGGGGAAATAGGAAATAAGGTGACCTGAAAGGCTTGGGCATTTTCTTTACGCCTTCGGAGGAGCGTTTGGACTCCTGCTGATGGTGCATCCAAGGTCAGGCTATCTACCTACTCCCTCTTTTCTCCTTTTCCGTCTCCCAGGGAGTTGAAAACAGCACTGCCCGAGGATATGCTTCTTCAGTGGTTGTGTTTTCAGTGTGAACCATGCAGGATTCTGATTTTAATTTGGCACTGCCCACCAGACCACAGGGCAAGTCCAAGACTTTCCTTATGAATATTTAGCCATGGCTACATTTCAAAGCCAAATTATAAAAATGTCATTTGAGCAAGTTACAGTTCTAAAATTTGTAAAGCATTTTAATGCTAGGTCGATACAGCAAAAACATCCTTTTAAAAGAGCTCTCATTTCAAGCTGACAGACACCAAAACACTATTTTGTTTTAGTTTGCTCAAATTTTCAAAACCAGTCAGCATCTGGGCTCTATTAACCATAACGTGCGTGCCTTTTAAGCAACAACAATTTAAGAATATTTCCTTTTCAAACCCCTTTCATGGAGTTCAGCGTTTTGCAATACGCATCCATAATATTTACCAATCCTGCTTTGCACTGCAGCCTTTGAAGTTTAAAAATTAGTTACTGGTAAAGCTTTGTACATTTGCTCGCACTCTTCTAGTCACAGGAATTAATGACTAGAATTTATGCCTGTGGTCAAGAAAGGTAAGTCACCGTGCCCTGGTAATTAGCAATCTTTCCTACAACAATTTCCAATCTTTATGTAACATACGCAGTGTGACACAGCATCTGTGCGTAGGAAAGAGCTCATTTGCAACTTGAAATAGCCACTTCTGGCCTAAAGTGCAGCACCCTGGAAGCGCAGCTCATGGCAAGCAAAGAGACTCATCCTTCTCCAGTTCAAACTCTGGGAGGAAGATTCATATTTATATTTCATATTTGTATTTTATTATTATATTTATATTTATGTCCACATTCATATTTTATTTATACTTGGTTTTGTGTTTGTGTTTGTGTTTGTATTATTTGTATTCATATACAAATTAGTCTGCAATTCGGCCAAGACACTAAGCACCTCAAGAATTTGGCTATGGATCATCAACCGTGATAGCTCTTCAGGGGTGTTGTTTTCATTAGCTGTTAGGTAGGTTCTCAAAGTAGACTAGAAAAGCAAGAGGAGATCCTCAGAGCAGAAAAGAGTGCCCTCTCATGGTTCATCTTTAGGTTTAATGTCTGCGATGCTTTAGGAAGCCCTCTTCTTTGAAGAGATTTGTAAGGTAACGTTACACAAATGCAAGATGTTGGAACAATTTATTATTTCAAGGAAAACCCAGATCTTTTTTACCCTCTTAATTGCTTTATAGGTATTAATTAAAATTAAGGATGGAGGCATATTCTTGGTAACATTTTCATTAAATTACCATTACCCAGGATTTCTCAGAGAAAAATCGATGCCTCTGACAATTCAGAACTATTAGCTGTACTCTATCCAATAAGTTTTATGTTTCACTGTGGGAAGCGTGTTTCAAGGCCTGGAAAGGCAGCATGCAGGACATGTGTAAGTCCCCACTTTATTTCAGAATCCAAAAAATGATTGTGGATGCCCTAGAGCGAGATATCACTCTTGAATGAGTAAATTTCATTTTTTTTTCTTAAATCTATGTCAACTAATCACAATGCAGATAATAGTTTTAATTAGCCCTTGCTCACTTCTCAACTAATGAAATCCCAAGACAATTGACAGGGGCTGATTCTACAGTCTATCCTATTTTAACAGTCCTTGCCAGTAATTCAGTGCGTGCATTTCTGGTGTATGGAAAACATGGTGATCTTTGCATCAGAGCTATAGGACTTGGAGAGAACGGCTGAAGTGGAAAGAGAATGTCAAATTCTCCGTCCCGTCCCCACCCCCCCCAGCCCTGCTATCAACTGGCAGCAGCATCAAGTGCAGGGTATGCTGTAACCACCCGTGCTGCCACAAAAGATATTTGAAATACAGGCAGAGGATAGCAAAAAGCTCCGCACGTATTCACCCCGGCCATTAGCTAAAGTGTCTGCCATCGATTTCATTGCCTGTGAGGGCAGGAATGAATGTGGGTCCTTAAGCTCCCTATGTAAAGGTTTCCCCAGCTTACGGCCTGTAACTCATTCTTCATGTGATGAGGGGATGGAAGAGGCAATTATATATGGCTGAAGTCTCATTTGCTGCTTTTCCATCTCCGTTAGTTCTTTGAATAATTTCCTTACAGTGTGGACTTCAATAAAGACTCTTCCCATGCGGCTGGCAAATAAATGTAGATAAGTGCCAAAGGAAAACACAAAGAAAGGCAGATCCACTCCCCAAATATATTTGTTAAAACAGCTGTGCCTGCTATAAAGATATTATTGAAGGATCATCACATTTCATTTTGGGATAATTAGATTCTATTTTCCACTCTCAAGAAAAAGAAGTGATTAGACTGAGGCTATCCAATCCATTCCTCATCCTTCCTTCTTCCCCCGCCTCCCCAGTCAGACCCACAAAGACGGTATTTGGTCACATGGATCTCTGAATAAAAGACAGGGAATTGTGTCTGAATAGCCCTGACTCATAAAGCTCCTTCCAATGCCTTTTTCAGTGTCGGAGCTTTGCAGTTAATGCAACTTCTACTAATTTTTTCCTTCCTACAATTGTGAAAAATCTAATACCTTTAGAATGATCTGAAAAGAGCTTACACAGAACAAAATCCCCATTTAATCTTGGCATATTAAGAAATCTTTTCTTTGAACAATACATTTAAAATGCTATTTTCCCCAAACACTTTTTTTTTTTTTATTTAAGATAAGTAAAGCTCTAAGTGTTGAAAGAAATTATGATTTAGAGTCTTATCTTCATTTGTGGTTTAGGAATCCTGGCACTTTAACTGAAGGAGACATTAGTGAGAATATGTGCTTCCTGTGGTACACTGTGGCAGTAAATCATGAACTCAGCGTAACAAAAGGTGTCCCAGTCACCATCTTAAAAAAATCAATGGGAGCCAAAGGCCCAAACCACTTGAAGATAGGAGAAAAAAATGTTTGCAGAGCATTGTATATACCAGTTATTTAGTTGTAGCTCCCACTTTGTGCGCTACCCCTCAGTTAGTCACAGAAACATAGAATCACAGAACCATAAAATCACAGATTGGTTTGGGTCAGAAGGGGCCTTTAAAGATCATCTAGTCCAACCCTGTTGCCATGGGCAGGGACACCTTCCAGTAGGGACAGAACCACCTGTCGACCTGCTGGCCATGCTTCTTTTGATGCAGGCCACGGCATGATTGGCTTTCTGGGCTATGAGCGCATGTTCCTGGCTCATATCTAATTTTTTTTCTAGCACTATCCCCAAGTCCTTCTCCTCAGGGCTGCTCTCAATCTATTCATCCCTCTGTCTGTATCGATACTGGGTGTTGCCCCAACCCAAGTGCAGGACCTTGTACTCGGCCTTGTTGAATTTCATGAGGTTCACACGGGCCCAATCCTCAAGCCTGTGGAGGTCCCTCTGGATGGCATCCTGTCCTTCAAGTGTATCAACTGCACCACTCAACTTGGTGTCATACATAAGCTTACTGAGGGTGCACTCGGTCCCACTGTCTATGTAATTAATAAAGATACTGAACAGTATTTGTTCAAGTACAGACCCCTGAGGGATCCTACTTGTTACTGATCTCCATCCGGACTGAGCCATTGACTGCAACTCTTTGGATGTGCCCATCCAGGTAATTCCTTATCCGTTGAACAGTCCATTCCTTAAAGCCATATCTTTCCAACTAAGCAACAAGGACATTCTGCACGTACTATGGCTTTTACCAAACAGCAAGGTTTGGGCAACTTGCACTTGGCCTTGCTTTATTTTTTTGGTTTACCCCACTGAGTGATCACAATGTGCAAGCAGAAGAGCTGCAGCTCTTGGTCTTGTTCAATGTCCTAGCAGCTCCCCCAGTTTCTGCACAGAAATCAGAGTACTCAGCTATGCATCCGACAGTGGTTTTTATTACTCTTTCCATTAAATACATGCCACGGTTTACACTTATATGAACACAAAATGTTTCAGATTTGTGCCTATGGTGTAGCCAGAACACTTGTCATGGCTCTTTGAGACAAACAAAGGACAACATATTTTTTTTTCTGGGATACGGTTTTTCATTTCAATAGATTCAGAAGGACATCTTCATGAGCAAAAAGCACTCAACATTATGCAGCCCTGGGTCCTTGACATATGGATCACCCATTTATTCTTTTGCTATATTTCAGAATAAAGTTTTGAACATCAATGTTCAAATTTAAAATACTGTCCAGTTTTAAACAGGAATATCTGAAAACTAAAGCAAAACACAACCTAGCAAATATAAGGGCAAATTCCCTTTTTCTTTCCCTCTGCAAAACCTCCACTCTTGAACAACGTTGGATAGACAGTGGAACGGCTGTGCAGAAAAAGAAGGTAGAGGATAGATACTGAGTTGTCACAACTGATGGTAATAGGGTAAAATAAATATGAATTGAGCTGATTTGAAGATTCAAACAAGACTTGTTAAATTTTAGGTCAAAAGCCAAATAAGAAATACGCAAAGTCTTTCCTGGAGAGACCTCTCTTCTTTTATCAGGTCCATTGTGAGAGCTGCAATCAAGGTGGTTTCTAATTAGGACTTCATCAACATTCAATCAGGTGAAAATTAACTAAAAAAAAAAAAATTCAGGGTCAGTTACCAAGCTATAAACTTTACCCCCCTTTTTAATTTCCCTTTCAAGCCTACTTTCCTTCTGCAGTCTCAGCTGGAGCGTGGGTGTCAGCACACGGCAGAACAGGTACAAGAACGCATGTCTCATTCAGGGACAATTACCACTTGCCAGCTGATGCGGGGTAACGTGCTGCTGTGCGAGGTCGTAGACCCCAGCTGCTGCATCTGCTCACTTTGACTCCATCTGGATTGCTGCCCAGGATAAACTTCTTCTGTCTTCCAAACACCTGATGTTTTACAAAGTCAAGAGAAGCTCCAGATACAGGGAAGCGAGCGGCACTGTAACTGCTTGTAGCACGTACGCACTTTATTGGCTGCTCTTTTTGCTCTTGCTGGTGTATGCAGACTAAATTCCTGGAAATCACTTTTGTTATCAATTGATGGGGTAGCCAGAGGAGAAGTTTGCTGTCACCAGTGGTACCCATTTTTGGCGACTGCAAAAACATCATGGCACTTGAACTACCCTCAAACTCACCCTTGAGATGGAAGCTCCAGCATATTTCTGGAAAAGCTTACCCTCTCTCTGCTAGATGTAGCACATGGATAGACTTCGGCATTCAGGCCTGTCACTTTTGACATTCTACCATCCCTTACAATGTTGACCTGAATGAGGTATGCCCTTGCTTTAGGCATTTGTCGGTGCAGGAAAGCCACGTGTAACTTGTTTACTAGGGAGTAGCACAGCACGAGCTGTTGTCATTTGCTTAAGACTATACCTCACAAACAAATTATTTTTTTACCCTTTCTAAAATGGAGTGCTTTGTAAAAGCAACATATAGCATGTGCCAAATCTGGAGTCTTTTCAGAAGTAGTGCCTGAGTTATCACATGGGGGAAAAATATTTGAACTCCTTATTTCGTGCCCTGAAACAAAACAAGGACAACATTGTCGTAGTTAAATAATCAGAAGCAGCTGGGAAAAGGGTCTTTGGATTCTTTCAGAAATTTTACCTCTGGGCTGAGAAGTCCTGTCATCCTATAAGGCAATTGTTTTGGAAAGTTATGAGCCACAAAGTGGGAGGACTTGACTTATAGCCATAAACTCTGTGCTGGAGGACCTCCCACTGACATCAATGGGAGTTGCATGCACAAAGACAGAGCAGCACACGGCCACTGAAGTAAAGGGTTTGTCTCATTCCTAACTTACTTGGGAGCCAATATGCAGAAAACACCGATCCAGCATAGTTGTACTGAAACTTAAAAATATATTTATTCATTGTTTATAATATCTACCAAGCACAAAGGGGACAAAGAGCAGCAGTTTTGGGCTTTGCACTTTGGTACCTTCAAGAAATGCAGAGACCTAGGAGAAAAAAGCAAATTTAGACCGTGAGATTAAGAGCAAGCGTAGGCTTACCAAAGATGAAGAAAAATTTTCAGTATATCCCAATCCTTCAGGGGACGTACCCATCAAGAGGCTGGTATAGCATCTGGGAATACCATGTACACTCCTGAAGGGACGTGCAAGGCTTTTGAACGATGAGGGGATGCAGCTATCCCATAATTGCACATGAACAGGGAGGTAGAGACATATATTACCTATATGTGAGAGAATAAGCAATACGTAGGAAGGGTCCGGCAGTCCAGCCCAATTTCAGGAGTGTGACAGAGCACAAAGTGCAGCTTCTCTGTATGAAGGGGTACTGGGTGGAAACTCTTAGATGCAATAATGGCACTTTAAACTCTATGTTTGTATCAGCATGGAGTGTGGGGTGGTGGGATGAAAGCAATATCTAACGGTGTCACCAGATTCCAAGCCACTAAGATGGTTTTGTAGAAGGAAGGGAAATATGTTCCCATTTTCAAACTGTCTTCTTATGTAATTCTTTTTTGGTTCTTTGTTTTTGTTAGTTGGTTAGTAATTCACTTGAAAGAATGCCGAGTATAAGCATTTCCTACTCTTACAGGAATTACAATACGCTGAAGCGCTATTTGAAGACAACATGCCATACTGAGTTTGCAGCCCTCTGAGGCAGGTACTACACACTTTTCTCATCCATCTCAAATAGATATGCAATTTATTCCTTTATGATTGTTTGGTGTGGTTATAAAATTTGCCCTTTCTTGCCCTTCTTTGCCCTTGCTTTCTATTTGCCCTACTGTACAATACCACAAAACAGTTTTGTTCATGATAGTCTACGTTTACACACCTTATGTTTGCTCAGCGCCATAAAGCAACAACATGAAAGCAAGCAACTACAGCATTTATTACACTCTCCAGGTGATTAAAATCAATCAGCTTTTGGCCTCGACCCATAATGTAACTGGTTACCTTTAGAAAGAGCCACCCCAAGTGCACAGGTTGTCATCATATTGTGATGGCTGATGATCTGGTGACATGAGTATGGTGTACGGTTAAGACCATAGGAGATGTCAATGGAAAAATAGAAGAACACACATAGGTTTTCCATAAGCAGTGTTGAACAGC